>NC_056673.1:1995000-2320833 GCF_018350195.1 Panthera tigris | reverse complement strand
CGATCCGGGGGGCAGAGCAGAGACACCCCCCACCCTCCCCAGCTCGCAGCCCCTGGAGGCCCTCAGCTGCCCACCGGAGGGCTGGGGGTAGATCAGTCGGGCCGCCCGCCCGCCTGTCCAGCCTCTCACCCGCCAGCACGCCTCTCCCTTCTGCACTCACGGGCCTGGCTTCTCACCCCACCCCCCCAGTGTGGGGCGAAGCAGGGAAAGGGGTCATCAGGTCTTGCCCTCCATTCCACCTTTTCCCTCTGCACCCCCCAACCTCCCGCCTTACCCAGGCCTACTCTCCCCCACCCCGGTCCAGAACGGTAAACTTCCCACCGGGGGCGTGAGCACCACCCCCCACCCCACCCCCACCCCGCCACTGCTCTAACGCCAGAAAGCGCCCCCTCCCCAGTTCGGGGTTCGGTCCCCACATAGGGAACGGGAAACACAGTGCCCTGAGCCAGCCTGACACATAAGGTGCCAGCCAGAAGGTGCCGGGAGGCACAGAGTGTGCCCCTTGTCCAGGAAAGGCCCCAGACTGGGCTCGCAGTTTGGTTTCAGGTTTCTTCCAGACTGGGGAATGGTCAGGGGAGAGCTAGAGCCCGGGAATCGGAGGGGTCCCCTCCGTCCCCCCAGGCTGATTGATCTCTCCGCATTGACATAAGGACCAGCGCGGGGAGGGACGGGTCCGCAAGGCCTAAGCCAGTCTCTGGAAGGCTTCTCCCAGCTGGCGGTGATGGCCCCATAGGGACCCAGTAGGATCAGGACCCGCTCTCTACACCAGGAAGCGACTGGGGATGAAGTCAGCAGGGCACGTGTGGGCGTGAGAATGTTGGGCGTCCGTGCCCGCGCGTGCGCGAGCGCGAGGGCGCGCCTGCCTGAGTCAACCTCTTCCTCCCAGAGCTGATGTGAGGATTCAGTGAGATCACCTGAATGTGTCAGGCCCCAAGCAGGTCTGTGATAAGAGGCCGTTAAAAATACAGAGTACCGGGTGGACGACTCACGGGCCATCGTTAGGGGTAGGTAGGCTGTCGGGGTGGGTGGCCCGTGAGAGGGCAGGGGGGCGGGGGTGGACGGCCCTCACGTGGAGGGGGTCGCGGTATTGGGGAGGAGGTGTGGGGTGCATTGAGGTGCTTGGGATCTGGGTAGGATTGCAGTAGAAACTTCTGAGCGTCGTGGGCATGGGTTGCTAGGAGGCACGGTTTCTATGGGAAGGGTGGTTACGGTGTTGGGGTGCACGGCTGGTACGAGGAACACAGGGTGGCTGGAACGGAACGTGTTGGGAGTGAGGTGTCCGAGCACTGGATCTGTGGGTAGGGGAAAGGGCTGTTGGGCGCGCTGTCACAGCCTGAGTCGTGATGCGAGTCCCTTCCTGGGGCTAGGGAGGGTTGGGGTAAGCGACGCCTGGGAAGCGTTGAGGGTGCTGGGGACTGTGGTGTGAATGGCCACGTGCGGGGTTACTCGCTAGGTCACGTGATCCATAGGTGGCCGTGTGGGGGTGTTCTGGCGTAATGATATGGGGGTGTTCGTGGACATAGACAGAAGCAGTGATACAAGGATATCATATAAGGACAGCTAGAAGGTACCCTGAGAGATACCCCGTGTGCTGAAGGCTGGCCCGGGGGAGGACTTTCCGGGCAGTGTGCTGGGGGCCGTGTGCCCTGCTGGGGCGCACCTCACGAGGGCAGCCCGCTCCAGAGCCCCGAGGGAAAGATGTTCTGATGGGGATGGGTGTGCTGGGCTCTGAATGGAGGGGCCCCTGGCGAGGCGGGGGGGTCCCTGATCCTTCAGGGGTGCACAGGGGTCAGGGGACAGAGCTGTCTGAAGAGGAGACGCTGAGCTCGGGTGAGGCCCTCTGGATGCGATGTGGGAGGTGGCAGTCTGTCCAAGCACACCTGGAGGAAAGGGAGTCTCTGTCTGTCTTGAGGGGCAGAAGTCACTAAAGTGGGTATTCCTCGGGAGGAGCCCAGGCCTGGGCGTGGGAGGTGGCACAGAGCTGGCGTGGGCGTCTAGGCGGGTAACAGGTCCTTCCGATGCCTGGTCACCCTCAGGGGCCACTCTGTGCGCGCCTTTGCGGGGATGGGGTCGCTAAGCCCCCCAGAGAACGTCCGGGGTGGCTGTCTGTGGGATGCGTTCCTGGGACTGCCCGCCAGGCGCCCGGGGCCACCCTCGGAGGGCACTCGGCGCCCGCAGGCACACAGCGCCTCTCACGCCCCCCCCCCCCCCCCCCCGCAAAGGCCAGCAGGTGCCGGCGCCCGAGGGTCCGCATGCGCGTTTGTGGCCTGCGTCCACGGGGTGCCCCGCCTGGTGCCCGCGCCCTTACCGTCCTCGGTGGGCACGTAGAGGTTCAGATACAGGCAGTCCTCGCTCTGGTTCTGCACGTAGGTGGCGGCCGCCTCCAAGTTGTCGGTGAACCACACAGGCAGCATGATTGCGGGCAGCGCCCCGTGCAGGTTCTGCGGGCAGGCGGGCGGCAGGGTGGTGGCGTTGCGCACGCCGGGCCACGAGGCGGGGGCCTCGGGCGGCTGGAAGCGGCGGGCGCCCAGGGGTGGCGTGGCGTAGGGTACGCCCAAAAACTGCACGACGGGGCCCAGGATCTCGTTGTTGAGCTCACGGCGCACGCCGCGCACTCGCCCATAGGCCGTGTTCACCACTGGGAAGCGCTCCTCCCCGAGGCTGCTGAGGCCCAGGCCCGGGCCACCCGGGGAGCCGCCAGGACCCCCTCCCCCCCGTTGAGCCCCTGCCAGCCCCACCAGACACAGCGCCAGGAGCCACATGCTGATCGGGGGACCCCCCCTCCCTCCCCGGGACCCCCCCCCTCGGAGAGAGAGAGAAGGGGGGGGAGAGGGAGGGAGGCCCCCCTTGCCCCAGGAGGGGGGAAGGGGGTGGGGGAAAGGAGGGAGGAGGGGGGTGGGGAGGGACCTGGGTTAGACTGGACAGAGAAGGGGTCTGTTCCTCTCCATGGAGGGGGCGAGGGGTGGGGAAGGGGAAAGAAATGGGAGAAGGTGAAGGCAGGCCCGACCTGCGGGGGGAGGAGGGGCGGGGTATGCAAGAGACAGACAGACAGACAGACAGACAGAACAATACGGAGAAGTGGAAGAAGGGAAGGGAAATTGGACAGGGCAGACAGAAGGGAATGGGGAAAACAAGAGACAAGTGGTTAGTGACTTGGAATCCACACCAAGTTGCCCCCCTTCTTCCACCGTCCGGCCCCCTAGCGCCTCCCCCTCCCACCCCAGCACCCCACCCCCAAAGCAGGGACCCAGATAGAAAAGTCTAAGGCTAAGGTAGGGTCAAGATGCCGCACAGGTCCAGGACAGAGCCAGAGGAGAAGCAGGCCAGCTCCCCAGAACCAGCCTGCCCCCCACCCTTCCAGCTGCTTTGTCCCTCCTAGGCAGGCGTTGCTGGGGGACTCAGGAGTCCCAGTTCCCACCTCCCTGGGAGGGATGAGAGAGACAAGGAAGAGAAAATAAAAATACCAAGTCATTAATTAGCAGGAAGTGGCGGGTTTGTTTATACGTGTTAATTACTCCTCAGCTGTGATTTCCAGGCACTGAACCCCCAACCGGGCCAGACTCGGGCCCTTCTTGGGACCACAGGAGCCCAGCACCTTTTCCTTCCTTCCACAGCCCATCCCCTAAGAATCTGTGCAGCGGTGGGGGGGGGAACCCCTTTCCCCCAGGTGTTCCTCATTCCTTCCATCAGGAGTTAAGGTGCCTTGAGGCAGGGCCTCGAGTAGGCAGGGGATGCTGGAGGGGCAAATCCGGGGACAGATGCGTGATCCTGCGGCCGGTTGCCGGGCGACGGGATGCTGCCCCGCAATGTTACCTCGGCAACCGGCTGCAGCTTTAACCCTAGAGGGGGGTCTGGAGGAAGAGGGGAAGGGGCTGGCTTGGTCGCGGGGCACATTCAGGGCATGAGGGCAGAGGCGTGAGTTTTCCCCAACCTTAGCATAGAGAAAGAAGTGTATATGTTGAGGGGAGCGGGAGATTGGGGCCTGGAGAACCCTAAAAGATCCGCCTCTTGCCCCTTGTGGGCCAATCAGAGCCTAGCCCTAGTGACCAGGCCTCTGGCTGGGGAGAAGGGGTGCTGAGGTGGGTTTGGAGGGCATCACATGCGTCCACCCACTGCCCCCCTCCCACAGTCTCCAACAGCCTTGGACCCCAGACGCCTCTTCCATGCATGGCATTTTGACCTCCGTCCTGGGGGGGGGGGTCAAACCTCGGCTTTCTGCTCACCCCATCTCAGCTACTGACGTCCCCTTCCCCTTGCCAGCCCCCCACAGTTGCTGCTCTGATGCCTGGATGCTCAGGACAGCAGGGACAGGACAAGAGACAAGATCAGACCAAAGGGGCAGACACCCAGGTCATTCCAGCAAGCGCCCCCTGTCCCCCCCCCCCCCAACAGCCGCCAGAGCTGTTTGCTGACGCGGGGTTTTCGGAGCCAGGCACCAGCCCGCGGGTGGCTCTCTGCAGGTGTCAATTTATTCCAGAGCTGAGGACACAGGAATCCTTACCACACACACCCAGTCGTGCCCTCCCCCTCTTCAGGTCCTCTTAAGCTCCTGTTCCCCCATCACCAGGAGGGGGCTTGGGGCTGGCTCCCTCAGAATCTCCTCTGTCCAAGCCAGGCTGGGTTCTGCTTCCATGGCCCTGCCTCCCCCTCCCCCTCCTACTAACATGGTCTGTTTCTGCCACCCCCCCCCCCCTTTAAGGTACTTTGGGCCCCTGGCCTCCTCACTGCCAGCTTCTCTCCCTTCCCTCCCCTCACCTCTCTCCTCTCCATGATGCTCCCTCGGAGCATCTTTCCCGGCCTCTTCCAGCTTGCTCTCGTTTCTGCCTTCAGTCCTTTCCCCTTCTCTCTTCTACATCTTTCCACATCTCCCTCCTCGCCGTGGCTCATCTTTCTCTCTCCTTCAAACCTCTTCCCCAAATTTCTCCCTTAAGCCCTTTCTACTTCTCTCTCTCTCTCCCCTCTTTCCCTATCTCTGTCTCCCCCATTTTCTCGCCCCATCTCTGTCTGCCACATCTTTCTCCCCCTCCTTCTCCCTGTCCCTCTGCCTTGCTCTCTCCATTCCTGCCCAGGCCTGACTCCCCCAGCCGGGGAGAATTGAGGGAGGGGGGCTCAGGCCGCAGGCCCCCCCCTCTTCCTGCAGTGGGGAAAATGGCTTGGCCGGGAAGGGGAGAAGGAGGGGGAGGGGGAGATGGGAACACACGGGGTCTGTGGGCCCATTCAAAGGATCATTCATGGGCTGGAGAGAGGCAGAGACAAAGAGACCGAGACGCAGAGACACGGCGAGAGCATCCCTAGGCGGAGACACGCAGACAGAGCAGGCTGGGGGGAAACCAGGCGCAGGGAGAGAGATGGGGAAAAGGAGACCCCAGTGGACCGCCACGCACCCCCCTCCACCCGGCCCGGCTTAGCTCCTACCTGGCTCAGCCCTGGGGCCGTGGTGCCTCCATCCAGGGCTCCGAGTAGGGGGCGGATGGGCTTCGGGAGGGGGGCGGCGGCCTCTGAGCCCCCGCGGCCCCGCAGGCCCAGCCCCCGCCCGCAGCGCCTCACGGGGCGGGGGAGGGGGATCGCCCCAGCCCCGGGGGGCGGGGCCGGGATCCAGTCGATCCCCGGGGAAAGGAGAGGTAGGGGATGGGGTCAGGAGGAACCCGAGAACAGGGAACCCCGCAGTGGGGCCGGCGGAGCGAAGAGGGGGCAACGAGACAGGACTGGATTGGGGATCCACTGGCTCCGTGGGCCGGCTTCGAGGGACCAGAAGGTGGTACAGGCGGAAGATCCTAAGGGATCGGGTGCGGGAGGAGGTGTCCACGGCAATCCCCAGGGGCCCGGAGCCCGGGAGCGCAGGATCCGCGGTGCAGGGGCAGGGATCCAGCCGGAATCCTCGGGGAGGGGGAGGGATCTAGTCGATCCCGAGGGCGGGCGGGAGGGGGAGGTCCAGGGAGTCAGAGGAGGGCGGGAGCCGGGTCTGGAGCCCCGGGGTGGGGGTCGGCAGGGCTCCTAGGAGGGGCAGCGGGGGTAAAGGGGAGGCTTCGGGAGACGCTCAGCAGCCAGGAGGCCCGGACTCCTGGCTCCGCGCGCCGGGGCCCGCCCGCCCCGCGTCCATCCCAGCCCGAGAGTGATGATCCGCCGGCGGAGCAGCCGCAGCAGCCCCGCGCGTCACCGCGCGGCCGCCTCCCCCGCCCCCTGCGGAGAGAGCGGCGCACACCCCTCGCTCGTACCCGCCTGCCCGCCCGCCCTCCAGAGTGTGGGGGGATTGGAGACGGGAGAAGGGGGCGGGAGCGGACAGACCGACGGATGGACGAAGCGGGCCGGGGCAGGGTGGAGACATCGCCCCCACCGGGTCTCCCACCCTCCGGGCTCCCGCGGTTGGTGGGTTGGGGGCGGGGGCGGGGGGGAGGGGGAGGGTGAACTCAAGGGGGCGGGGCATCACACGAAGAAGGCGGGGCCTTGGATCCGTGGGAGGGGCCATCTCGACAGTGGGCGGGGTTTTGACGGCGGTGGGTGGGGCTTGGTTACCCGAGCGGCCGCCTCCTTGTGAGAGTAGGCCTGGTTTAAAGCTGAAAAGGAGGAGCCAGTGGGGAAAGGGGCGGAACTCCGCGTGGGGACCGGGATCTTTGGAAATTGGCCGGAGGTGGGGGGGGTAGGTATCGGAAGGAGCGATCAACTTTGAAAGTGGGCCAATCCGTGACGCAAATCCTCTAGTCCCGCCTCCTCGCCCCGCCCCTCACTGCTCCGCTCCTCCGACCCTGATTGGTTCTTGTTTCTCCGCCCGCCACGCGGCTTCGCCACTCAGCAGAGCTTTTACAAAGGCGCAAGTACCCGGGTGAGGACCTGGACGCTGGAATGAACACGTCCCGGATTGGGCACTTTTGGACATTATTTGCATGGGAGATTGGGATTGGCTGGCCTCTTGGGTGGCCTGGGCGGTGTTCCTCCGGCGCGTGACCATCCACTGCCATGGCCGGGCCGGGGGCTGCTTTCCGCCGCTTGGGCGCCTTGTCCGGAGCCGGGGCCTTAGGCTTGGCCTCCTACGGGGCGCACGGTCAGGGGGCTGGGGTCGACCTTCGGGGTCTGGTGCAGGGGCGGGGTCTATGGGAAGTGCCGGCTTTCCCCTCCACCGGACAGCCCTCTGCCTGGTCCAGTTTGGTCCCCAGAAGCGCCCATGTGCGTTTCCACCAATGAGACGCCTTCTGGGGGCATCCACCTGGGCCCTCCCTCCACCCGGGAGTCGGGGCGGTGGAGGCAGGTGCTCGGACCGGTAACCTTTGCCTCTCCTTCCACAGGCGCCCAGTTCCCGGATGCCTACGGGAAGGAGGTGAAGGGACTTGGGGCTGCCCAGCTTCCGGGTCTAGGAGCGCCCCAAGTCTGGGGTCGCTGAGGGAAGTAGGGGAGGGGCGGAGCACCGAGGGCGGCGAGCATGTGCCGTGGGTGCTGGTGGGACAGGCGAGCCGGGACTTTAGCGGGGGGACGAACTTTTTCCGATGTGCCCCCACGGGATGCAGGCACCAGCGTTGCTTAGGAAGTGTCTTCCCCCACCCCGCCTTCCATGTCTCTTTTTCTTACAGCTCTTCGACAAGGCCAACAAACACCACTTCTTACACAGCCTGGCTCTGTTAGGGGTGCCCCATTGCAGAAAGCCCCTCTGGGTAATCCTACCCCCATGCCCAACCCTGACCGTGCCCCACCAGCTCCCTCCGTCCGCCCTGTTCTTACTGGCCTGTATTCTTGTATCTCCTTCAGGCCGGGTTACTGCTAGCCTCTGGAACCACCTTATTCTGCACCAGCTTTTACTACCAGGCTCTGAGTGGAGACCCCAGCATCCAGACTTTGGCCCCCGTGGGAGGGAGCCTGTTAATCTTGGGCTGGCTTGCCTTGGCCCTTTGAACTTCTTTGTAATTGATTGCTGGGTACTTTAAGAGTTGGAGCAGGGAGGGGATTAAAAGGGAAAGGCAAATAAAGAACTTGAGTCTTTGTTCGGCTAACCTCTTGGAGAAAGAAGGGTAAGCATTGTCCACCTCTGGACTCCTTCCCTTTGCTGAGACTGAATCTTGGGTCTGGGGATTCTGTTCATTCGAGATTAGCTTGTTAGGAGGTTCTGAAACCGGTAGGCGTCAGAGTCCTAAAGAATGTTGGAAATACTGCAGAATCTTTCGGAAGCACTCTTTGGGCCCAAGTCACCATGCGGTTCTGCTGCCCACTAGAACTGAAGGTTACTGTAGGGTAAAGTTTTCAGGCCTGCCAGGCCACACATTTATTGAACATTCACTCTAGAAGTCAGAGTTAAGGCAAGGCAGCTCAGGAGTAGTGCCATTAGTTACAAAATTCTTTGGGGTTCAACGCAGGGACAGATCATCATGTATGGGGGGCGCATAAAAGGCTTCAGTGCTTGAGATAGTCCTTAAAAGAGCTCTGTTGTGGGGCCGCCTGGGTGGCTCAGTCCATTAAGCGCCCAACTCTTGATCTCAGATCAGGTCATGATCTCACGGTTCATGGGATCGAGCCCTGCGTCGGGCTCTGCACTGACAGCACTGAGCAGGGTTGGGATTCTGTCTCCCTCTTCCACTCTCTTCACTCTCTCTTCCTCTCGCTCAAAAACAAACTGAGGGGAACCTGGGTGGCTAGGTTGGTTAAGCGTCCTGTCTCAGCTCAGGGCATGATCTCATGGTCCGTGAGTTCGAGCCCCACATCAGGCTCTGTGCTGACAGCTCAGAGCCAGGAGCCAGCTTCCCATTCTGTGTCTTCCTCTCTCTCTCTGCCCCTCCCCCCCCCCCCCAAAAATAAGTAAACTTAGGGGCACCTGGGTGGCTCAGTCGGTGAAGCGCCCTATTTCGGCTCAGGTCATGAACTCGCGGTCGGTGAGTTTGAGCCCCACGTCAGGCTCTGTGCTAACAGCTCAGAGCCAATAGCCTGCTTCTGATTCTGTGACTTCCTCTCCCTCTGCCCCTCCCCTGCTCGCGCTCGTGCACTCTCTCTCTCAAAAATAAACATTAACAAAAATTTTTTTAAATAAATAAATTTAAAAAGAAGACTCTGTTGTGGAGGAGACCATGAACAGAGACAGAGGTGGGGAAGTGGGGGCAGAGTGGGGCTCCACGATCTGTGTGGGCCGAGTTTCAAAGTAGTAAAAACGGGCTTTAACAGCTCAGCATACAAATGGATGGTTGTGAGTTGTGCTCTGAACGCGCAGGAAAAGAGCAGGGAGGCAGCGGGACAGTGGGGTCGTGGAGGGTGTGTCCCCCCCTCCGATGGGAAGGCCTCACAGAGGAGGTTCCATTGAAGCTGGAGCTAACCAGGTACAGAGTTGGAGGGGAAGCATGTCCTACGTGGAAAGACAAGCTGGTGAAACGGGCTAGAAAGGAGCAGTCCAAAATCATTGAGGCAGGAGAAAATCAGGCAGGGGGGAGGGTGGTTGGAGACAGAGCAAAAACCATGTGGCTGATGGGTAGTGATGAGGGCCCCCAGGTACTCCTTGCAGGCCTTGCAGGGAGTAGTAAAGCGCTTGAAATCTGTCTGTAGAGCAACAGTGAGTTGTTGAAAGGTTTCAAGTAAGAGAAGGCTAGGCCCTTTTATACATGTAATTTTTACGGATTTATCTATTTAGAGACAGGAGGAGGTGCAGAGAGAGAGAATCCTGACTTGGGGCTCGAACTCATGAAACCATGAGATCATGATCTGAGCCAAAACCAAGAGTTGGATGCTCGACCCACTTAACCCAGGGCGCTTAAAAGATCTGGAGGAAGCCAGGGTGGCCACAGGCCAGTCAGGAAGGCCAGGGATGAGATGATGGTGGTGGCTTGGCTTAGGGTGGAAGAGGTGGTGGAAAGGGTCCGATCCAGGATATATTTTGAGGGTCGTACCGATAGGAACTGCTAATGGATTGGATGTAAGGGTGAAATGAGCAGGAGGCTTCCTGTTTATACACCCAGTGGTTGGAGGTGCTGTTACTCAGATGAGAAGAACGGAAGGAGGGGGATGATGAGGGGGAGGCAGTCAGTTTGGGGCAGGTTGCTTCTGAAATGCCTGGGACACATCCAAGTAGGTTGTTGGGGAGCTCGGGGAAGTGTGGGGGCTTGGGAAAGATCTGGACTCAGGTTTACTCAGCACCCCTCTTCTGGCCGGTCTCCCATCCCCTCTCTTCCCCACAAATGCCCTCGGAAGGATCCATGGATCGCTTAGAGGTCTTGGTTGCCTGATCCAACGGATGATTTTCTTTCTTTCTTTCTTTTTTTTCTTTCTTTTTTTAAAATTAGGCTCCACGCTGGGCATGAAACCCAACAGGGGCTTGATTACAGGACCCCAAGATCAAGACCTGAGCTGAAATCAAGAATTGGACCCCAATCAACTGAGCCATCCAGGCACCTCCCTTTTTTTTTTTTTTTTTTTTTTTTTTTTTTTTTTTTTTTTTTAAGTAGGTTCCATGCTCAATGTGGGGCTTGAACTCACAACCCTGAGATCAAGCGTCCCACGCTGTACCGACTGAGCCAGGCTGGTGCCCTCAATGGTTGACTTAATCTTGTCTTTAGCCTCTGCAGCATTTGACACAGTTGGCCACACTGTCCTTAAAATACATCCTGTTGTTTCTAGGACACCCCTCCTGGTTTTCCCTCTGGCTGTGACTGCCTGGCTGGCTTCTCTATCCACTTTAAATCAATGGTTTTCAAATTTTAATGGAAAAAAGTTAGAGCTCCTAAGTACACAAATTTTTTAAAAAAATTTTAGTGTGTATTTTTGAGAGAGAGAGAGATAGAGTGTGAGCAGGGGAGGGGCAGAGAGAGGGAGACAGAATCTGAACCAGATTCCAGGCTCCGAGCTGTCAGCACAGAGCCTGATGTGGGGGCTCGAACCCATCAACTGTGAGATCATGACCTGAGTGAAGTCAGACACTCAACCGACTAAGCCACCCAGGCGCCCCAGTACACAATTTTTTTTTAATGTGTGTTTATTTTTGAGAGAGGGGAGGGGCAGAGAGAGGGAGACACAGTATCCGAAGCAGGTTCCAGGCTCTGAGCTGTCAGCACAGAGCCCAAAGTGGGGCTCGAACCCACAAACTATGAGATCGTGACCTGAGCCGAGGTCAGATGCTCAACCAACTGAGCCACCCAGGCGCCCCTATGTACACAAATTTTAACTTCCGTCTTTTTACTTTTCATTTTTGTGTACGTCTCATAAAGTTCATATCTGTGTGATATATCAGAGGTGCATGCTTAACTTTTCAGGAAGTTGCATTCAAAAAAAGCACGGACCAGGGGCGCCTGGGTGGCTCAGTCGGTTGAGCGTCCAGCTTTGGCTCAGGTCATGATCTCGCGGTCCGTGAGTTCGAGCCCCGCATCGGGCTCTGGGCTGATGGCTCAGAGCCTGGAGCCTGCTTCCGATTCTGTGTCTCCCTCTCTCTCTCTGCCCCTCCCCCACTCATGCTCTGTCTCTGTCTCAGAAATTAAAAAAAAAAAAATGGACCATTTCTGTAAATGAGAGGGATACTAGAATTTCTGTCTCCCCTCCAACTAGTCCCTACTGAGCTCCAGAGCCTCGGAGCAGCTGCTGGGTGCCAGAATGTTCAGTGGGGACCTTGAAGGAGTTCGGTGATGCAGAAGGGGAAGGGGTGTGTTCCAGACCCCAGGCAAGAGCTATCCGGGCAGCCCTGAAGCCAAAGAGAGCCCGGGGCATTTGAGACGTCAAAAAATTCCTGGTGGCTGGCTTGAAAGACCTTGAGAGGGTCGTAGGGAAAAATGGCAGATAGCAGGGGCAAATGATGGAGGGCCTTGGGCTGAGATGTTGGACTCTCTTCTGAGGGCAATGGGGAGCCACTGAAGCATTTGTATCCAGGGAGGAGGCATGATTTGAGGTATATTAGTAGATCACAATATTTCATTGTAGTGATGACTGAAATACAGCCTCAGAGGAAACCTCCAGGTGGGGGAGGCGCCAACATCTGGAATGGCCACCCTCCTTGTAATGTGATCCCTTAGCTTTGACCCTGCCCGTGAGCGGGGCTCTTGAGGAACCAGGATAAATAAGGCCTGCTTGATAATCGGTCCCTATTATTACTGCGCACTGTGTCCAATCTTCTCGATAGTCCTGCGTGGGAACTCAAGCTCACGGAGGTGAAGTGACTTGTTCTGTATCGTAGTTGGGACCAGCGTGGCCTGGGGTTCAAACTCTCCTCTGTCCAATTCCCAGAGCTAAGCTCTTTCCTTCCTGTGAGCACCAAGAAACTCCAATCTTCCGCAGCGAAGACCGATCCTTTCAAGAGATAGTTTGGTACAGCCCAGGTGGGCTCCTTTGGTTTTTGGAGCCTGGTACAGACTTCTGTCCATCTGCCAGCTTTCAGCGTGACTCGTTCGCCAGAAGAAAAGGGACACACCATACTGGTGACGAGAGAGACAGCAGAAGTGCCTGGAGCTCAGGATGGAGTGGGCAGACAGGAAATGACCAAACAGGAAGAGCAGGGCCCGCTGGGAATGGCCTCCTGGGCCAAGCCTGAGTCAACGTTGCCCTTTTCCTCACATCCTGTATCCAAGCCATTATCAAGTCAACACGTCACTGACTGAATGCATAACCAGAATCTGACCATTTCCCACCACCTCCATTGCTACCGCTCCGGCCCCTGGTCAAAGTCACCATCACATCCCCCCTCGCTTTTTGCAAGAATGTCCTTCTGCCCTTGCCTAACTACAGTCTGCTCTAGACAAAGCAGCCTGAGAGAGAGAGAGAGAGAGAGAGAGAGACCCTGTAACAGTGATCTTCAGCCTTAGCTGCACATTAAAGTCTTTGGAGAAATTCCCAGAAAGTTCTGATAGCTGCACCTTACCCCAGATACTCTAATTCAATTGTTGATACGACACGGGGCCCGTGCAGAGGTATTTTGTGAAGCACCCAGATGATTCTATCTTGTGGCCAGAGCTGAGGACCACCGCGTGTGTAAGGCTCACGTCTCTATCCGAACCTTGCAACACTTCCTGTCTCGCTCAGTATAATCCAGTGGTCTGCAAGGCTGTATGTGATCTGGGCTCCTGGGATCTCCATTCCTTCTGCCTGGTTCGTTCCAGTCCAGCCACACTGGGGTCACTTTTGTTCACTGAATGACTAAGGAGCACTTTGCCTTTCTTGTTCGCGCTGTCTGAAACTTTTTTTTTTTTTTTTTTTTTTTATGCCAGAGGCCGGCCTGGTTCCGTCCTTGACCTCCTACAGTCAGGTCTCGGCTCAACTACCACCTTCTTGGTGATACCTTCCAAGTTCAGCCTCTGCAAAACTGCAACCCTTGCCCACCACTCTCTGTCCTCATCTTGCTCAATTTTTCTCCATAGCACTTGTTACCCTCTGACTTCTAGTATATTTTACATTATCTGTCTCTTCTCTGCTAGAACGGAAGCCCCAGGAGATCAGCAATTTTGGTTAATTTTTTTAAAATTCCTCTCAAAAGCTGACATATAGTAGGCGCTCACTAAATCTTTGTTGAGTAACTGAGTTTCTGTATGTTGATGTTCTGGTGGATGCCGGTGCATGGTTTGGGCCACGTAGGATCTGGGGTACTTAAGCACCCCCGGGGGGAGAGGTCAGGCACTTGGGTCCGAAGCTGATGATGGCTGAAGCTGTGGGAGCAGCTGACCAGCCCAGAAGAACTTGGACCCATCTCTGAAAACCTGCTTCTATGTTCATATATATATATATTTTTAATATTTATTTATTTTTGAGAGAGAGCGCGCACACAAGCAGGGGAGGGGCATTGAGAGGGCGACAGAGGATCGGAAGTGGGCTCTAACAGCAGACACCCCAATTCGGGGCTTGAACTCACAAACCGGGAGATGGTGACCTGAGCCAAAGACAGACACTCAACCGACTGAGCCACCCAGCCGCCGCCCCTCCCTGCATGTTCATCTTGGTGGGTGACCCCTCCACCTGCGTGGTACCAGACAGGTACCTGGGGTCATCCGGAACGCCTCACCTCCACATGTCACCCCTCAAACAAGCTCTAGATTTGCTGTGTCAGCATCTCCCCGATCTACCACTCCTGTCTGCACCTAGCACAGCACCCGCTCCTCCGGCGGCCGTCCACCACCCAGCCCGGGCGCCCTCGTGGTTCTCCACCTTGGGGTTTAGATGTGTCTTTCTAAAACCCAAATTCGACCTTCTCTTTGGGTCTTCACATCTTTCGGTGGGCCCCCCCGCTGCCCCTGGGGCCAAGTCCCAGCTGCCACCAGGCCTTCCGTGCAGGTAGGTGGGTGGCCTCCCTCTCTCAACTCTTCTCTCGTTGCTCTGCCCATAGGGCCCCAGGCTCAGCACCTCCTTACACCTGCGGGCCTCTCTGCTCAGGACCCAGAAGAAGCGACTCCTCTGGCAGTGGGGACGGGGGGGGGGGGGGGGGGGGGGGGGGGGGGGGGGAGGCTTTCCTGCTAACCGCGCCGCGTCCTCTGGCCACCCCCGGACCTCACTGCGCGCACGCTCACTGTTGCCACCGTTTGGCGGCCTGTCACCCACGTGGCCAGGGGCTCCTGGAAGACGTACTGTCGTAGCAAGGTGTCTGTGTGGATGACCGCAGCGTCACGGCGAGCAGCCGCGGGGGCAGCCCCCCGGGGAGGTGGAAAGGGAGCCGGGGGGCCAGTCCTAGAAGCCAAAGAAGGAGTGTGGAGGGTGTTCCGCTGCGTCAGCGAGGCCCGAACCGCCCTCGGGAGGAGGAGCCTGGGGTCCAGCGCCGCGCCAGCCGCCCCGGCTTCCCAACCGGGGACACCGAGCGCTCTGCGCCCGCAGACGCGGCGGGGGTCTCCGGGCTAGGTCTGGGCCGGCGGCCCTCCCCAGGCGGGCCTCCTCTGGTGTCGAGCGGCGGGGCGGAGCGGGCGGGGACGCCGGCCACGCCAGCGAGCTCCCCGGCGCACGGCTCGCGGCCCCGCCGGAGAGCCGGCTTCCTTTGTGCGCACGCGCGCCGCCCGGGCCGGGAGGGGCGGGGCCTGGACGGGTCGAGGGGCGGGGTCGGGGCCCGGGCCCGCCTCCCCGAGCTCCTGCGAGCCGCCGAGCGCTGGGCACGCCAGCTCTTCTAGGGGCTTCAGGTGAGCGGGGGGGGGGGACTGGGGCGCAGGGGGCCCGGGAGGCCTCCCTCGAGGCCGGGCCGTCGCTCGGACCGCGGGTCCATCCTTCCGGCCGTCTGCCAGCCGCCGCCTCCGCGGAGAATGGGAGAACAAAGGGAGGGGGCGGTTCTGGGGCCCCCGAGGGAATCCAGGGTCCCAGGTACCCGCCCTGCCCGCTGACACTTTCGGTTTCTCCCTGAGTCAGAGGCGCCGCCCAAGAGACCCTGGGCCCGCGCCGCGCGCGGCCGCCTCTCCGCGTTTGCCTGTCCGTCTTTGTGTCTGTCTCTGTGTCTGTCTGGCTGTGTCCGAACTTGCCACCACCTCCAAAACTAAGCCTCCCGGACACTGACACCGGCGAACTCTCGCCCCTTTCCCATGGCAGGTAAGTGGGCGCGAGGCTGAGGGTCTCCGTTATCCCCCCACGGACTCGGGAGCTGGGCGTCGAGCACACCCTGCGGGAATGTGCTCCGACTGGCCGTGTGGGGCCCCTCCCTTCCTCCCGGGGAGCCGCCGCCCTGCTCCCCCGCCCCGTCGTCCTCAGTCTCTTCCCATCTCATCGCCCTGCAGCCTCGCGGCCCAAGGGGAGAGGGGATGTGGCCGCGGGTCCCCGTCTAATCTACCCCTGTCCCCCCACCAACAGGCTACTTGCCCCCCAAGGGCCACGCCCCTTCACCCCCTCCTCCCTACCCTGTGACGGCTGGGTACCCGGAGCCGGCGCTGCACCCCGGGCCCGGGCAGGCACCAGTGCCCCCCCACATGCCTGCCCCTGCGCCCGGCTTCTCTCTTTTCCCTTCGCCCGGCCCCGGGGCCCCAGGGCCTGCTGCCCCGTTCTTGCCACTGCCCGGGGTGCCTTCCGGCCTCGAATTCCTGGTGCAGGTGAGTGGGAGGGCGCGGGGTGGGGGGGCGGGGAGAGTGACGAGGAGGGGACCCTGGCGTCCAGACCAGCCAGCTGACATCGGGCGCGGACCTTCCTGCCTTTCCAGATTGATCAGATCTTGATTCACCAGAAGGCCGAGCGAGTGGAAAGTGAGTGGAAGGAGTAGGCTGGGCCTCGTGACGAGGGCAGAGACAGGGGGCTCTTGGGCAGGTGGCGGGGCCTGAGCCTCAGCGTGTCCCCCTTGGCAGCGCTCCTGGGCTGGGAGACATGTAACCGGTATGAACTGCGCTCGGGGGCCGGACAGCCCCTGGGGCAGGCGGCCGAAGAGAGCCACTGCTGCGCGCGCCTGTGCTGTGGCGCCCGCCGGCCCCTGCGTGTCCGCGTGGTGGACCCCAGTGATCGAGAGGTGCTGCGTCTGCTCCGCCCCCTGCACTGTGGCTGCAGCTGCTGCCCATGTGGCCTCCAGGAGGTGGGCTGGGCGGGCTGGGGCCAGGGACGGGGTTGGGTGGGGGGAGGGGCAGGCCGGAATGGGGAGGACCGAGGATGGAACGTGGTCCGCTCGTGAAGAGGCCTGGGATGAAGCTTAGCTCGGGTGGGGGTGGCAGGCGGGATGGGAGATCTAGTGGGGAGCGGGGCGGGCGGTAGCCCCGGGAGCTGAGGGCTTGGGCCAGGGTGCCCTGGCTCGGCAGTGACCCTGCCTGTCCCTGGCTCCAGATGGAAGTACAGGCCCCTCCCGGCACCACCATTGGCCACGTGCTACAGACCTGGCATCCCTTCATCCCCAAGTTGTCCATCCAGGATGCCGATCGCCGGACCCTCCTGCGCGTGGTGGGGCCCTGCTGGACCTGTGGCTGTGGCACAGACACCAACTTTGAGGTACCAGGAAGAAGGGGAGATTCCTGGGAGCTTCATAAACCAAGATGGCAGCTTCTGTGAGGCACGATGGCCAACACTAAGGTCAAGACCCTGAGCTCACTGATCCAAGTCCACTGAGGCTCCTAGCACATCTCCAGTGTTCTCCATGCAGAAGGGGGTGGCCCGGTGGCCTTCTGAAAGCTTGGCAGGGAGGCTTTCCTCTGAAGGACCAACGCTGTCACCTGCCGCCCCGTGTTGAGGGGGAAACAAGCTAAGGCCAGGCTTGGTTTGGGACACAGGATGACCCCTGGGTCTGCTGCGGATGCATAAGTGTGTGAGCCCCGGGCCCTGGAGCCAGCACCAGTGTCACTTGTCAGCATCCTGCGGCTTGCCCCCCCACCCCCACCCCCACGGGTGATCTATGTCCTCGTCATCAGAACCCAAGTGGTGACAGTGCCAGGGGTGAGGCCTGGGAAGCGCTTTCGTTTCTAGAAGACAGAGGCACCTCCCCGACACTGTGGTTCTTTAAGGGATAATCACCAGGGCAGATAAGGGAGAAATCACAGGGAGAAGCCCGTAGACTTTCCAAGGCTTCCGATGAGGTGTCCTACCTAAGCCTGCTTTTACAAATCGAGTCACCTTGGGAGCTGGGTGGAGGCTCAGTGATAGAAAGATGACTGGGTGACCTCTGCATGGGAACGTGCAGCCCGTGGGGCCCTGGGAGACCCAGGCTCCCTTTTCCGTAGTTATGAGCAGCCCTTCTTTGGGGTTGCACTGGGGATGGCAGGGCTGGCTGGGAGAGGCCCTGCCCAGCCGGAGACTGGTCTGCAGGAAGTGCCCCAGAGCTGTCAGTGGGGGAAGGGGACCGGGAGGGCACAGAAGGCAATCACTTCAGTTCTAGCCCCTGAAAATAAGCATAGGAAACGATCAGGAAATCGCAGTGAATTACCTCCTCCGTCACCAGGGCCTGTTGTTCTTGGGCCCGGGGAGGCCGGTGGAAATCCTGGTCCTCAGAGGCCACTTACTGCTGCCCCTCCCCCACCAGACGGGCTTGGATCCCCTCTGGATGAAGCTTGGACAGGGCCCTCGCTACTTTGCGGGGTAAAGGCACCTCTTCGGGCAGGCACAGCCTTCTAGGCGCCTGGCTGGCTGGTCGAGCACAGCCCCCTAGCCCTCTTGGACCAGGCCACTCAACAGCTACGGGCGCCAGGTACTTTGGTGACCAAAACAAACCTGGGAAGCAGCCCTACACGGAGACGAGTACTCGATGCTTCCGTTCCTGCCGCTGCTTATGTTCGGTTTTCGCGTATGGCCTTTCAGGAGCAACAGACGTGAGTCTGAACTTAGATTTGCACTATACACACGCAGTGTGACCGAGGGTGACTTGGTTTCCCCGGATGCCACCGGGAAACCCGCCGGAAGGATTCGCTAAGGACAGAGCCGGCGCCGCTCATACACGGCGACGGTGGGAGGGGGGGGCCTGGCGGCAGGGGAGGTCAGCCGCGTCCCCCCCCCCCAGTTGGCTCCTGCCTTCCCGACAGGTGAAGACTCCGGATGAATCACGCAGCGTGGGCCGGATCAGCAAGCAGTGGGGGGGGCTGCTCCAAGAAGCCCTCACCGATGCGGATGACTTCGGCCTGCAGTTCCCCCTGGATCTGGATGTGAGGGTGAAGGCGGTGCTGCTGGGAGCCACGTTCCTCATTGTGAGTCGGCTGCCCCGCCTCCCCTCCCACCACCCCGCTCTCCATCAAGGCTCTGTGCGCATCTTGGCCTCCTGCTAGATTAGAGACACGCTCTATGGGGGCGGGGGGCGGGTGCAGGTTCCGGACCTGGGTTGTGAGAGCTGAGCCGGGCCGGCCCCGCCAGCCCCGTTGACCGTGCCCTCCCGTCAGGACTACATGTTCTTCGAGAAGCGAGGAGGCGCTGGGCCCTCTGCCGTCACCAGTTAGAGGCCACCGCAGGGCGAGGGGACCATCACCTCAACCAGAATCCAGGATGGCCACCTGTCAGAGGCGGCCGCTTTCCGCGACGTTTGCCGCAGGGGACAGACGGGGATGCCCGAGAGTCTAGGGGCCACGGCGCCCTACCCCTGCCCCGGTCCCCTGGCCTCCTTCGCCTTGGCCCCTGGGGAAGGGTATGTAGGAGAACCCTTCTCCCTCGCACCGCTGTCTCTCCGAGCCCTTGGCACACAGGCATGTCAGCTTTCTCCTCCCTTCCCCCGGCCCCCTTCCGGGGCCTGTGCTCCAGATCCGGCCTTGGGAATCCAGGGCCCTCGGGCTTTCTGGCAGGAGCTGGGGTGGGCAAGGGTTTGCAGCACCAAAGATGGCAGGCGTGACCGCTCTCGCCCGCATCAGCTTGGCCAGTCGGTTCAACCTCAGACCGTGGCGCTCTGAGGGGATCCCCGCCTCCCCCAGGCCCCGCCCACAGCCGGTGCTTCGCGCAGCTTCCTCCGGAGCCTTAAGCACCCCATCCTGCCCTTTGCCTTAGGAAGGAGGCTGTATCTTTGTATGTTCTATTCATATAAACTTTGTAACTTTTTGGATTTCGGAAGATGTATGTGATGGGAGAGAGGAGAAGGGAGTTGGTATGGGAAGACACGACGGGCAATAGGACGGCCGGGCTGGGTGGGGGCCGGCCCGTTTCACGATCCGTGCTGCCAAGATCCAGCGTCTCTGAGTTCAAGAGGGCGACTTCATCGTCCATTATGGCCCCGGACCAAGCCAAGGCAGTCTGGGCCACGTAGCCCAAGTCAGCGGGATCGCTTCCGTCGTCCGAGATGACTGCTCCCACAGAGACCCGTGTGGCAGCTGACGGCAGTTCGGGATGGCTGTTCCCGAGGCCCAGGATGGCCACTGGATCGCTCTCTGTAGCAAGTGGAAGCTTCCTGTGGGTGCGACGTGTGGCAGCTGTGTCCCTCCAAGTTCTCCTCGTGGTTGGCGATGTGGGAGGCAGAGCGGAGGAGATCCTTCTATGAACCAGCCGAGGGAGCGCGAGCCCTCAGAGGCCAAGGGGCAGGGCGGGAGGAGACGTTCAGCGGTGCCCGACCCCGGGCTCCTCCCGTACCTGGGTGATCTCCCCGGGTGGGAAGTTCTGCCCTGATGGGACCTGTCCGGGTTCTGCCTGGTCCCACGTGGCCAGGCCCTCGATCCAGGCTAGCATCCGCACCCAAGGGAGCGGAGCTCAGGGCCGGGCCAGGACGTAGCGGCTGGCGGCCGAGAGGTCCCACTGGTGATGCTCCAGGATGCGTCGGCAGTCGGCCCTGGACCGGCTGCTCAGATGAAAGAGCTGGTCCACCTGCGGAGGCAGGAGGCAGGAGGGAGGGCGGTGGCTGCCGCAGGGCAGGCGCGGGAGGGGTGGGAACCCGAGAGAAGGGTCTGGCTTTACCTTGAGATTCCGGATGGCAGAAACCACGTCTCCCCCGGTGGCCCTCAGCGCCGCCTGGCACTCCTGGTGGGTGACTCCGTGAACGCTCAGCTCCACCTACGGGGCACGAAGTCCGGCTTGGGCCACGGTCCCACCTGTAGCCCCTCGGGACGCTGGGACGCCTCAGGGAGTTCTCACCTCCATAACCCTCCTCTGCAACTCGGGGTCGGGCAAGAGGCCTCCGGAGGGAACGGTGGCTTTGCCGGCTCCAGGTTTTCCCGGGGGGTGGCTGGGGAGGGGTTCTCTTCTGGGCCACGGAGGCCGCTCCCTGGGGGGCTGGCTGGGCTGCGAAGGACTGGAGGCAAAGGGAGGGCAGGATGGCAGGCCAGGGGGTCCCCGGGTCACGGCTCCGGCATGGCGAAGTTCGGGGGGGCTGGAACCACCCCCTGTGGGGCGGGGGCCCAGGGACAGAACAGACTCCAGGCTCTTGGAAATGACTGCACAGTTGAGAAATAATCGACCTGAGAGGAGGCCCAGATGCTGGGCCCCGCCTTCTCCCCGTTGTGTCTGTGCCGTGCTCGTGGGGGGCCCTTGGTTAGGGGGACAGGAAGACAGGTGTGCGAAACAGACACCCCAGCCCAGGCAGCTGAGGCCCCAGAGAACAGAGAGGGCGGGTGCTGCAGGGGGAGACGCACGGCGCTAGAGAGGGCAGATGGGGGGCCGTCACGTCGCCGACACCAAGGTCAGGACTCAGAGCGGGGGCAGGATTGCGAGAAGCCGGGTCCCCGGCACCACACCCACCTCTCGCCCTCTGCAGGGGCACGTTCCTTCTCTGGCCCCGTGCCGGAGGCAAATCCCGAAGCTTGGCCTTCCCTCTGTCCCTGTTGGAGAGCAATCCGGTTCATTCTCCCCACCGGGCACATCAGTGTGCACCCCCCCACCGGAAACTCTGGGGGGGGCGCTCCCAGGCAGGCTGAGCCCCAGAGTGGAAGCCCCGGCTGGGAGGCAAGTCCAGCCTTCCCTCCAGCTGCCCCCCCCCCAAAACCCTCTTCCCAAGCTTCCCTTCCAGAGGCATTGCTGGGCTTGTGTCCCCCACTCACCCATCTGTGCTTCCCTGGTGCAGCTCGCCCCGGGCAGGGGACACTCTGTGGACCGGACGGGTGGCTGGCGAGCCCCCCGAGTCTGCCAGTGTCACTGCTGAGGCTGGGAAGCTGCCCACTTTGAATGTGCGGCCATTCTGGCCCTTCCAGGTCGTGGAGTCCGGGCTGTGGGAAGAGGCACTGTTAGAGGGGACGGAGGGGGAGGGGGAGGGGGGGCTGGGCTCCGGCCCACATTCAGCTCGCAAGCTGTGTGCCTGCAGCGGCAGCTGCCTGGAAGAAGGGAGGCTCTTTTCTCCCTAACACAAAAGGGCTCTACGGGCTTGGTGGCTCCAGTGGGAGCCACGACTTTAGTGGCGCTCCCGGGGCCCAGCGGGGAAGGGAGGAGGCAGAGGGTCAGGGTTCAGGGAGCTGGGCGGGGGGGGGGCAGCAGATTGGGACCAGGGTCAGGCAGGTCGGGTGGGAGTCCTCCTCCTTGGGGACGTTCGGGAGGCCCGAGGCTGTCACCTGCCCTCGATGATGGTGATGGGGTCACCAGTCTCCATCCTTAGGGCGCCTGGCTCTGTGACCTCCCTCACACAATGTGCCTCAGGAGGCCACGCCTGCAGAGACAGGAAGAAAGGGTGGCAGGGCTTGTGGCCTGAGTCAGAAGGGCAAGATCACGTGAGCAGGAGAGCGAAGGAGACTCCTGTTTACGTACCCACCCATCAAACCCATACCAGGTATGTTCTCTGTCCCGGGCCCAGGGGGGACTGTCCCTATCCCCCAGTAGGGGGTGGCAGATCTGGGTTCCACACCAAGCCGGACGTACCCCAGGGGCCAGGAAGCAACAAAGGCGGGGGGGGGGGGCTGTCTCTGCCCAGGAGAACCAAGGGAGGGTCCTCCCACGCACTGCTTTTACTCCACGCACCGCTCTGCCTCCCAGCGTCTCTGGAAATATTTTCCTTTTCTTCCCAGCCCCGCTGCCTTGACCCTGACCGCAGACATCCTTTCATTTCTGCTTCATGACCCCTGTCAGCCACCTGCTCTTCCCTTGTTCAGTCTCCTTCCTCTCATCCCTCCTTGCTCCAAGCCAGAGTGAGAAGAACATGCAAAGTGACTGGGAACTCCCCTGCTCAAAATCCCTCCATGGCTCCCAGGTGCCTTCAGGGTAAAGACAGAGTCTTCAACAACGCAGTGTACCGATTTAGGGGACGCCGCTCTTGGGTCGATTGACTGCTTCAAATCCCAACTCCTCCACTTAAACTGTCACTGCCTTAACTGCCTTAAGTGCCCCCATCTGTAAACTCCAGATAATAATGGCCTCACGGGGTTGTTGTGAGGATGAAGCGGGCCAACGTGCAAGAAGGAGACCTGTGAAGCACTTAGCCCGGTATCTCCCAGGGCCCAGGGCTGGCCCTGGTTACGTATCATTCCTCACATAGCCGTCCACGGGGCACCTGAGATGCTGGGGCCGCCTTAGCTGTATTTCCCAGTCGCACGCAGACCTTTCTTCCCTCTGCCTGTCAAACCTACTGCTCTCTGTTCTGTGCTCCGTCCCCCAGCCCTCAGCTGTCTCCCCAGGGCTCCGGGCCCCGCTGCAGGTAGACACTGAATCCGGGTTATCCAGAGCCGGTCCCCGACCCCAGCCCAGGAGTATCTGTCACTCCTGTGCGCGGAGCTCTGGGAGAAACCAGAGACTGGGTGCATCTGGGGAGGTGGGGGCTCCCACCTCTTGGAGCAGCCCCTCCAGGTGGGGAAAGCTGGGCCGGTCGGCCGGGTGGGGGGCCCAGCAGCGCAAGGCGAGGGCGTAGAGAGCCCTGGGGCAGAGGGGAGGCCGAGGCAGCCGGGCTCGGTCCTTCTCCAGCCGCTGCAGGATGAGGTACGGCGGGACGCCGGCCCAGGGCTCCTCGCCCCCAGAGAACATCTCCCACAGCGTCACCCCAAACATCCACACGTCAGACGCAGAAGAGAAGGCCCCGTGGCGCAGGCTCTCTGGGGCGCACCTGTGGAAATGCAGCTGAACGGGCCGCACGGGTCCCTCCCGGAGGAGCTGGGTGATCTTCTCGAGGACTTCCGGGGGCCCTCCCAGAATCCTCGTCCCAGCCTCCCCCGGAGGGAGCCGTCCACACCGCCCCCGCCCTCTAGAGCCCTCTAGTGCCCGGGGATCCCGGCTCCGCGCCCTCACCAGGCGTAGGGGATGGGGCGGGGTCCGCCCATGACGTAGCGGCCCCGGGCGCCGCGCAGCGGCCGCACCAGCCCGAAGTCGGCCACCTTGATCGTGCGCGGGGAGGCCAGCAGCAGGTTGCGCGTGGCGAGGTCTCGGTGCACCAGCCCCCGGGCCCCCAGATACGCCATGGCCCCCGCCAGCTGCCGCAGGAAGAGGCAGAGCAGGGCCACGGGCAGCGGGGGCGTGGGGGCCGGGGCGGCCAGGCGCGCGTGCAGGGAGCCCAGTGGCGCCAGCTCCATCACCTGCGGGAGCACGGCCCCGCGTGAGCAGAGGTCCGGCCCCAGGGGACCCTGCCGCCCACCTGCCCTGGGAGCCGCTGTCCGGGTCTGCTCACCATCTGCAGAGGCTGGCCCAGGACGAGGCCGTGCAGACGCAGCACGTGTGGGTGCTCCAGGTTCATCATGATGGACACCTCTCGAAGGAAGTCCCCCAGCTCGGTGCCCACGGGGCCTTCAGGACCCACGCGGAGGGACTTGACAGCCACTGGGACCTGGGAGGAGTGGGGGGGGGGGGAGGACGCTTAGGGAACAGCTACGGTGGGGGCCAGAGCACAGAGGGCACGCGGAAGAGACGGGCGGCCGGCCCCAGCAACCAGAATGCACTGGGTTCCCCGGGTACTCACACTCTGACCGCTGGGCAGTGTCCATAACCCTCGGTGCACCACTCCAAAGCAGCCAGAGCCCAGCAGCTCCCCTCTGCACACAGCACCATCCGGGATCAGACACTTGAGTCCCCCCTCGGGCTCAGGGAGGGACAACAGGGGGCTGTCTGAAGGGGGGGTGGTCTCCTTCTGCTCAGGTACAAAGCCCCCAAGGATCTGAAGCAGGGGTGGGAAATTAAGTGGGTGCCCTCCCCCCTGACACTCAACCCACCCCATTCCCGGGCCTAAGCTGGCCCTTTAAGTCCACGGCCCCCACCGGGAAATGCACACCTTGTAGACCCAGTTCTTAGACTTAAGCCCGGAACGGTGTCTCTTCAGGGCTTCGGCCAGTCTGCGCTGGGCTGGGGAAGGTCAGAATCAGAGGACTTGGTGGTACGTGGGGGTGGGGGTGGAGGTTGCAGAAGGATTTACAGGCAAAGAAGAGGGCTGGTGTGTCGGGAGGGGTGGGGGGCAGAGGGGGTTCGAAACTACGAGGCTGGGGACCAAGAGAGCAGGCCCTCTGCGCAGGGGCCCCTTACCGGGCCGGCCCATGCCGATGCCGTCCAGGTCCTCAGGCTTTACAAAGTCGAAATGCTCCGGCCGAGTAACATTAAGTTCCTCGAGGATGGGTCGGTAGAACTGGGCCAGCTGGATGTCCCGGAGCAGGCGCAGCAGCCACAGCGAGCTGGCCTCAGGGAGCATGTCTGGAGAAGGAACCCCTCAGGGTGATGCAGTCACCTCCAGACACATAGCCCAAGGAAGGCACCTGAGACCGAGACCCCGGAAACACGCTCGCCAGCCGCCTCCACCCTCCACCCATCAGAAACGCTCCGGGGGGGGGGGGGCCGAGGGAGGGACACACCCGCAGCAGCCAGGAATCCCGCGGCTCCCACAAACCCCAGGGAGAGCGCCCCCCATGCCTGAGATCCACTACCCTACCCCCCTCAGCAGTGAGAAACCCGCCCTCCTCACACCTGAGAGCTGAGCACCCTGGAGACCCCAGGCACGTTCCTCTGCTCACTCCTGAGCTGTGAAGGCACGCAGCCTGCGTATGCTCAGTGCACCCAGACCAGACGCCCAGGGACCAGGGACCTACCAGACATGCCCAGATATGCTAACCACACACACACAGGTACAATGCCTCCCACGCTCAAAACACTGCCACACGCACAGAGATCTACAACATGCTGCAGAGGGTGTCTGAGCCACCCAGGTAGGTGGCCTCGCGGATCTGAGACACTTCGGGACGCTGCCATGAAACGCAGCTCATACTGCCACATACCCTCCCTCCTGTGCCTACTTGTGACCCGGCAGCTCACCGCCTGGGAGATACGGCCGTCCACGTGTCCGAGACGTGAAGGTCCCCGTAAAGCCACAACCCACGGGGACGCCAGGGCACGCTGGGCGCGCAGGCCTGAATCATTCGGGCATCCCGCCCCTCCGCCCACAGAAGCCCAGGGTCACTGCCTTTCCTACACCGGAGGCGGCAACGCTTGAAATCGCGCTGGGCGTCTGTGATTGGCGGTCAGGTGCAGGCCCGCTGAGCTCGGGCGCTGCCTTCAGAGGCAGGTGCTGCCAGGTGCACAGTCCCTTCCACACCCACCTGAGCTCAGCTCCAGGTAGCGCCCGGCCCGCACCCCTGAGTCACTCAAGCCACCTTGAGCGTCACCAACCCAACTCCACCAATCTTTGCTCGCTAAGGCCCGGTGCTCCGGGCGCCCGCTGCCTGCACAGCGCTCTCCCTGACACACGCCGGGACCTCTCCGTCCCCCCACGCGAGGGAGACCTGGAGGAAGGGTTGAACGAGGAACTGGGCGCGAGGAGGGGCGGGGGGGGGACAGGCCACGACACTGAGAGACCCGGGACCACCTGCCAGGTGAGAGGGAGAAAGCACGGGAAGGGGGACCGGGGGAAACGAGGCCGCGGTGGGGGGAAGGAGAGGGGGAGGAGGGAAGGCGAACAGGGCACCCGCGGACGCACCCCAAGTGACGGCGGCTCCGCCAGCCCCTGCGCGGGGCGTCCCGGCTCCTCCGGACCCTCACCTGGAGAAAGCGGAAACGGCGGCTGCGGAGCCGCCCAGGCCGCCAGCGCTAAATCCCGGGGAGGGCGGGGCCGAGGCGGCGGGGCGGGGCCTGTGGGGCGGGGCCTGGGACCGAGGGGGCGGGGCCTGGCGCGGGTCCCGGAGAGAGGTGTTGATGGTGCAGGAAGTCAACCCCCAGCCTAGACAGAGTCTAAAATTGGAGGGATTGTCCGTTTCCCAGCTCTGAACCTGGGTCCAGTGTGCTGCCCCTGAAAGGGACCTTCTGGGGAGCATGTGGAAGGTCTTGTGTGGGTGCAGGGTGGGGAGAAGTTGGGAGTGGGCTCCTAAGCCCCATCCCATGGGACACCCCTCCCCATCACTGGCATTTAAGTGGCCTCATTCTGGCATAACCCTCCTTCCCCCCACGTAGCCTCTGCGCGCTGCTACCTGGACTGTGGCCACAGGAGAAAGTCTAGGACTTTGAAGAAGGGTCTGAAGAGGACCAGCCCTCTCCCTTTCCTCCAGGGGTCCAGGGAGGAAGTCACCAAGTCTTCGGAAGGATGTGGGAGCTGCCCCGAGAGTCCCGTGGAGGAAAAAAACCTACCCCATCTCGGTAAACACACAGGGTATTGTGGCACCGATGAGAAATTTTTTCCCAGTTCACAGACCTACCTGTTTCATGTTTTTGCCAATTCTCGTGCCCTCCAGCCAGGCCAGCTCATCACGCTGTAATTGCTTCCTCCACGTCTGTTGTTCCTGATGTGCCGTGGGCTCCGCGTGGTAGGGGCCGGGGCTGTCTTGTTCACCCTAGCGTTCTTAGCACCTGGGACAGTGTGGGCATATAACAGGTGCATATTGTTGGGGAAGACGTCTGCTCAGTCACCTTGTCATTCCTTTGCGGGTGATCTGCCTTCTTCTCCCTGCTTTCGAGATACCATTGGTGGGGCACCTGGGTGTCTCAGGGAGTTAAGCGTCCGACTCTTGGTTTGGGCTCCGGTCATGATCTCACAGCTCGTGAGTTCGAGCCCCACGTCAGGCTCCACACTGTGCAGAGCCTGCTTGGGGATTCTCTCTCTCTCCCTCTCTCTGCCCCTACCCTGCTTGTGCTCGCTCTCTCTCTCTCGAAATAAATAAATAAACTTTTTTTTTAAAAAGTGTCAACATTTCTAAAAAAAAAAAAAAAGAAAAAAAAAGAGCTATCGTTGGTATTTTGTAGTTCTTTACAAAGTATCCAGGAAGAGATTCTTTTTTAATTTATTCTCTTAGTATTTTGTATTTCCTGTATCTGTGAATTCATACCTTTCATCAGTTTGGAGAAATTCTCAGCTAGTATCTCCTCAAATATTCTTTTTCGTCCATTCTTTGGTCCTTTGGGGACTATGGCTAGAAGTATGCTAGACCCTTTAGGGGCGCCTGGGTGACTCTCGGGTAAGCGGCCACCTCTTGATTTCGGTTCAGGTCATGATCTCATAGTTTGTGAGTTCAAGCCCCATGCTGGGCTCCGTGCTGACAGCATGGAGTCTGCTTGGGATTCTCTCTCTCCCTCTCTCTCTCTCTCTCTCTCTGCCCCTCCTCCACTCGCTCTCTGTCTCTCTCTCTCTCTAAATAAATTTAAAAAAAAAGTATGCTAGACCTTTTCAACCCGTCCTCCATGTAATCTGCCTCCCTTCTGTATCTTTCAATCTTTGTGTCACTGTGTTGCCATCTAGATAATCTCCTTGGGTCCATCTTCCAGCTCATTGTTCTCTCTTTGCTTACATCTGATGTGCTCTTTAATCCGGACACGGAGGGTCTTTCGTTATTGTTATATTCGTGCGAACGTTACCGTACTTTGTATACTGACAGTCCTTTATTGAGGTATAACTCACATTCAGTAACATGCCCAGATTTAACCACGTGGCGCAATGCACGTCAGCCAATGTACAAAAAGACTCGGAACATTCCAACGATCCCAGAAACTTGCCTCGTGCCCGTTTTTTGTCAATTGCACTTCCCAGAGGCAACTACTATTCTGATTTCTAATAGAGCGAAGATCACTGTTGCTTGCTCCCAACCTTCTTATCAACGGAGTCACACACTGTTTATAATTGCACTTGGCTTCTTTGACTCAACGCGCTTTTGAGATTCGTCTTGATGTCGCCCAAGTTCTTGGTGGGAAACACGTGGCTCCGTGAGCTTCTTCGAGGAAGAGCGTGTAACGCCTGAGTTTTCTCTGAGTCCAGTGCCTTGGGGTCCTCTGGGAGTTGAACGTGTGCGTGAAGCGCGCTTGGGGGTATATGAAGGCAGGTGCAGCCAGAGAGGTTGGTGGGAGCCAGACCGGGCATCAGTTCACCCCCCTCAGCAAGCTTGCACCATGCCAGGTTTTGGGGACCCGAGTGGACAAGCAGCCACGGCCATGGCCCTGGTTGGATTTCCGCAACGCTTTGGAGAACGCTTTGGAGAACATGGTCAGGAGCTTGGGCCTCGCCTGAGGGCCCTGATGACCACTGAAAGGTTTGAACAGAGGAGTGACAGAACCAGCCTAGCGCAGGAAGGGGCTGGGCAAAGGTGAGGGAGAAGGAGCAGGGAGTTCAGGGAAGGGGCTCTTCCCATTGGTTCCGGAGACAGAGACTGGCCCTGCTTCGGCCTTGGCGACGGGATGGAGAGGCGGTGAAGAGAGGGGGCATTATTGACTGGACTCCGGGCCCAGGTCCTCTGCCCCAGCAGGAAACCAGACACAGAGGCTCAGCCCCACCTTCATCTTGGGCTTGGACAAAACCCAGGGAATCAGAGAGGCCTCTTTATTCCTCCCCTTGTCCCTATTCATCTCTTACTTTTGGAGTTAAGCTTCTGTCATCCCCACCTGTGTGGGGAAGCACTGTCCGACCACCCTCAGGGGCGCCCCTTCTAAGCCACGATGGGGGGTCCCGCTCACCCTTAAACCTGGAGGCCCAGATCTGGCATCACTCCCGCTTCGTCTGCTTTTCCCCAACCTCTGCCCTGCCCCGCGGGCTCTGTATCCGGGAAGGATGAGCACATTGGCACCACCGGCCAAGTCTTTCCCCACAGGCCAGGGAACCAGAAGGGGAAGCAGAGAGGCCTGCTGGGGTCCTCCCCATCTACGGCCTTGGGTTCGGGTCGGGGGTAGGGCCCATCGCTCTGCGGAAAACTCCCCTCTCCTTTGGGGAACCACGTTCGTTCCCCCTTAGCTCCCACTTTCCTGCCCTGATCTCTGAAGTCTCTGGGCTCTCCCCTGTCGCCTTACCCACGCCAACCTCTCAACGAGGGAAATCACCTCTCTTCAGAGCCTTTGTGTGGCTCTTGCCTCTGCTTGGAAGTCCTCCCACCCTTATCCCAATCTGGCTGAGCGCAGGAAGCCTGTCCCTCCCTGATCTGCTCCCTTCCCCCAAACCCCAAGATCCCTGCGCCTTCCCATCATCGCACTCGTTGTTCTTGTAGAATTTGCCGGTAACTTGTCTGTCTCCCTTGCTAGATTCCAAGCTCCAGGTAGAAAAGGACTTTACCTCGCCTGGGTCTTGCTGCGTCCCTCTTGCCCAGTCCTGTGCCTGGCTCGTACGATAAGCGCTCAGTAACCTTTGTTGAACAAGTGGGTGAGACAATGCCATCTGGGTAGGGTGAGGCCAAGGAGACTTTTTGACGCCAAGAGCTCCTTTGCTGGTAGTGATGGGGACAGGAGTGCCCAGACCTCACCGTAAGCATTCTCTGGTCAACCCGTCCCTGCTTCCTCACTGTTTGGGCCCCCAAGTTTGGCTCTCCCTAGACCCTTGGGTGAAACCCTCCCGTCCCATCACCCCATCCCCAGGTCCCATCCTTCCCAGGCTGCATTTGTCTTGCTAGTTTTTGGAGTCACCAGCCCACCACCCTGTACGCGTCTGTCGGTTGGCTTTCCGGAGTGGAAGCGGTCCTGAATCCACCCTGTGCCTTCCGGGCCACAGAGGAGCTGAAGGTCTGTCTTCAGGGTCATGGTAGCTTAGACCCCACCTTGGGAGCCTGACCACCTGAGTTGGCATCCTGTGACTCTGTCACTTACCCCCCTGTGAATCTGAGCAAGTCACTTCCCATTTCTGGGCCTCTGTGCCCTCCTCTTCGAGCTGCATCTGTTAGCAGTACGTACCTTCGGTGTCATTGGAGAATTAGCTGTGTCTACACAGCTGGGTGGTCGCCAGCCGGTAGCCAAGTGGCTGCCGATGAAACTCCTTCCCGGCACCAGCACTGTTGAATACGGTGCCTTCCCACAGTGACGAGGGCTCCTCTGTGTCATCAGAGGGATGTCGCAGAAAGGATGGTGTGTGACTTCCGAGTGAGCTCGTACGAGACCGCGAGGATTCTGCCCCACTCTCTTGGACCCCTCGCTCTGGGGGAACCGAGGCACCAGGTCACGAGGACGCTCAAGGAGCCCTGTGGAGGGGCTCCGCGAGTCAAAGGACCGAGGCCTCTTGCCAACAAGCCAACGCCAACCTGCCAGGCACGTGAGTGAGACATCTTGAGAGATGATCCTCCGGCCCCGGTCAAACCCTAGACTTCCGCAACCCTGATGGACGTCTTGAAGCACCCTCATGGGAAACCATGAGCCAGAACCACCCGGGGAAGCTTCTCCCGAATTTCTGACCCACAGAAACTATGAGATGATGTTTATTGCCTTAGACAATTAACCTTTGGCATCATTTGTTACACAGCTTTAGCTAACTGGCTGTGTCTGACACATCGTCTCCATACATTAGCCACCATTAACATTGACTTTGCAGGTAGGGGGGCGCCCAGGTGGCTCAAGAGTTAAGCAGCCGACTCTTGGTTTCCACTCGGGTCATGAACTCACAGTTCATGAGTTCAAGCCCTGCATCGGGCTCCGCACTGGTAGGAAGACTAAGGCTGAAGCTGGTGAGTGATGTTTCTCCTGCACGTAGCTAGATGGTGACACAGCCAGTTGTGTCGTGAGGCCCTTAGGTGCCCAGTCCCAGGCTCCTTTCTTCTGTCCCCACTGTCCTCGACTGCTGAGTAGTGATATCTAGTGGCCTAAACCAACCACTTGATCATGCTCCTGGGCTCTGAGAGTCTGGAACTCCAAGAGGACAAGGTGGGGACAAGTTCTCTGCCCTACTGGGTCTGGGGCCATCGTTGGAAAAACGCGAAGTCTGCAGGTGGCCTGACAGCTGGGGGCTGTATTATCGCTCCCGTGGTAGCAGAAGATATTGCTTTTGACTGAAACCCGCCCCCCCCGTCCGCCGCAGGGTGGACTCTCCCTGTAGCCTGCACATCGTCACAGCATGGTCACTGGGTTTCAGAGTGAATGTCCTCAGAGGCAGAGGGCGGAAGTTGCCAGTTTCTCAAGGCCTTGGCCCAGGGAGTGGCCCAGTTCACTTTGCCTCATTCGGTTGGTCAACCCGTCGTAGAGCCCACGTTCAAGGGAAGGCTACAGAGACCCTACCTCTTGATGGAGGAGGCATGTCAAAGGCTTTAGGGTCCGTGGTTTAAAACTGCCAGAGCCCTCGTGGCCCCTCTTATTTTGTGAGGGGCTCAGAAGAACCAGCCTTGCCCTGGCAGGCCGTCGGCCTTCCCTGCACAGAAAACACCAGCCCCGCCGGCGTCCTGTGTCACAAGTTCATGAAAAACTCATGTGCGGGGGGTGGGGGGGTGTCACCAAGGTTCAGAAGAGGAGGGATCAAGATGGCCAGAGATGCTTCCTGCTGTCACCGCGGGCCCGGTTCTGGGGAAGCAGAGACAAAACCTCAGGTAGCGGCTTTATAGGGTAGCGCATGGTCGAGAGGGAAGATTTTTAAGGAACCCCCCCCCCCCGCCACCTGACGTTGGCGCCCATGACAGATGTCTGGAGAAGGGACATTCTACTCTGCCTCAGGAGCTCCGAGAAGGCTTCTCAGAAGAGGTGATGTCGGAGCCAAAGGAGAAGGGCATCCCGGGTACAGGAACAAGCCTGGGCAGAGGCAAGGAGCCATGAGAAAACAAAGTGTTTGGGCAAGTGATTCAGCGGGGCTGCGGGGCGGGCAGAGCTGAGATAAAGCTCCGGGGACACATGGGGGCCAGATTCCAAAAAGGATTACGAAGGTGGACGGCTTACTGATGAGAAGCAGGCATGTGGCGGGGAGAGGAGGGGGATGTCCCTTCCTCCTGGCACCGCCATTAGCCCAGAGGGAGATCACGAGGAGGAGGCGGGGTCGGGGAGGAAGGTGGGTTTGGACTCGTGGACTCCGACAGGCTTGTGGGGCGTTCGGGTGGAGATTCCACTTAGAGCCAAGATCGGTGAGCTCTGGCACGAGGACCAAGTAAGACGTGGGGAGCTGCTGATGGAGAGTCTTGAAAGTCAGGGTCAAGGCCAGGCCTACTGTATTCCACAGGCAAGAAGGACTAGGGAAGGGCTGCTGCAGACCAGAGGGGGCCGTGGTGCCCGGGCGGTGGGCAGTCGTGGCTTCTCACCCCAGGCTGGGCAGTGACGCTGCCTGGCGCCCGACGCGTACTCGCTAAGCGTCCGTCAGGTGAACGGACGTGACTTGTTGTATGATCTTGGGCAGGTTGTAAGAACTTGGCATATGATCTTCGGGTCTTTTTCCTTGCTTCCTTCCTTCCTCCTTCCTTCGTCCTTCCTTCCTTCTTTCCTTCCTTCGTCCTTCCTTCCTTCCCCCTTCCTTCCTTCCTCCTTCCTTCCTTTGCCCTTCCTTCCTTCCTTCCTTCCTTCCTTCTTCCTTCCTTCCTTCCTTTCCCCTTCCTTCCTTCCTCCCTCCTTCCTTCCCCCTTCCTTCCTCCTTCCTTCCTTCCTTCCTTCTTCCTTCCTTCCTTCCTTCCTTCCCCCTTCCTTCCTTCCTCCCTCCTTCCTTCCCCCTTCCTTCCTCCTTCCTTCCTTCCTTCCTTCTTCCTTCCTTCCTTCCTTCCTTCCTTCCCCCTTCCTTCCTTCCTCCCTCCTTCCTTCCCCCTTCCTTCCTCCTTCCTTCCTTTGTCCTTCCTTCCTCCTTCTTTCCTTTGTCCTTCCTTCCTTCCTTCCTTCCTTCTTCCTTCCTTCCTTCCTTCCTTCTTCCTTCCTTCCCCCTTCCTTCCTTCCTCCCTCCTTCCTTCCCCCTTCCTTCCTCCTTCCTTCCTTTGTCCTTCCTTCCTTCCTTCCTTCTTCCTTCCTTCCTTCCTTCCTTCCCCCTTCCTTCCTTCCTCCCTCCTTCCTTCCCCCTTCCTTCCTCCTTCCTTCCTTCCTTCTTCCTTCCTTCCTTCCTTCCTTCCTTCCTTCCTTCCTTCCCCCTTCCTTCCTTCCTCCCTCCTTCCTTCCCCCTTCCTTCCTCCTTCCTTCCTTTGTCCTTCCTTCCTCCTTCTTTCCTTTGTCCTTCCTTCCTTCCTTCCTTCCTTCCTTCCTTCCTTCCTTCTTCCTTCCTCCCTTCCTTCTTCCTTCCTTCCTTCCTTCCTTCCTTCCTTCCTTCCCCCTTCCTTCCTTCCTCCCTCCTTCCTTCCCCCTTCCTTCCTCCTTCCTTCCTTTGTCCTTCCTTCCTTCCTTCCTTCTTCCTTCCTTCCTTCCTTCCTTCCTTCCTTCCTTCCTTCCTTCCCCCTTCCTTCCTTCCTCCCTCCTTCCTTCCCCCTTCCTTCCTCCTTCCTTCCTTTGTCCTTCCTTCCTTCTTCCTTCCTTCCTTCCTTCCTTCCTTCCTTCCCCCTTCCTTCCTTCCTCCCTCCTTCCTTCCCCCTTCCCCTTCCTTCCTTCCTTCCTTTGTCCTTCCTTCCTTCCTTCCTTCCTTCCTTCCTTCTTCCTTCCTTCCTTCCTTCCTTCCTTCCTTCCTTCCTTCCTTCCTTCCTCCTTCCTTCCCCCTTCCTTCCTTCCTTCCTTCCTTCCTTCCTTCCTTCCTCCTTCCTTCCTCCTTCCTTCCTTTGTCCTTCTTTCCTTCCTCTTTCCTTCCCTCCTTCCTTCCTCCCTCCCTCCTTCCTTCCTCCCTCCTTCCTTCCCCCTTCCTTCCTTCCTCCTTCCTTCCTTTGTCCTTCCTTCCTTCCTTCCTTCTTCCTTCCTTCCTTCCTTCCTTCCTCCTTCCTTCCTTCCTCCTTCCTTCCTTCCTTCCTCTTTCCTTCCCTCCTTCCTTCCTCCCTCCTTCCTTCCTCCCTCCTTCCTTCCTTCCTCCTTCCTTCGTCCTTCCTTCCTTCTTTCCTTCCTTCGTCCTTCCTTCCTTCCTTCCTTCCTTCCTTCCTCCTTTCTTCCTTTGTCCTTCCTTCCTTCCTTCCTTCCTTCCTCCCTCCTTCCTTCCTCCCTCCTTCCTTCCCCCTTCCTTCCTTCCTTCCTCCTTCCTTCCTTTGTCCTTCCTTCCTTCCTTCTTCCTTCCTTCCTTCCTTCCCCCTTCCTTCCTTCCTCCTTCCTTCCTTCCTCCTTCCTTCCTTCCTCCTTCCTTCCTTCCTCCTTCCTTCCTCCTTCCTTCCTTTGTCCTTCTTTCCTTCCTCTTTCCTTCCCTCCTTCCTTCCTCCCTCCCTCCTTCCTTCCTCCCTCCTTCCTTCCTTCCTTCCTCCTTCCTTCCTTCCTCCTTCCTTCCTTCCTCCTTCCTTCCTCCTTCCTTCCTTCCTCCTTCCTTCGTCTTTCCTTCCTTCCTTCCTTCCTTCCTTCCTTCCTTCCTTCCATCCTCTTTCCTTCCCTCCTTCCTTCCTTCCTCCTTCCTTCCTCCTTCCTTCCTTCCTTCCTTCCTTCCTTCCTTCCCCCTTCCTTCCTTCCTCCTTTCTTCCTTTGTCCTTCCTTCCTTCCTCCCTCCTTCCTTCCTCCCTCCTTCCTTCCCCCTTCCTTCCTTCCTCCTTCCTTCCTTTGTCCTTCCTTCCTTCCTTCTTCCTTCCTTCCTTCCTTCCTTCCTTCCTTCCTTCCCCCTTCCTTCCTTCCTCCCTCCTTCCTTCCCCCTTCCTTCCTTCCTCCTTCCTTCCTTTGTCCTTCCTTCCTTCCTTCCTTCTTCCTTCCTTCCTTCCTTCCCCCTTCCTTCCTTCCTCCCTCCTTCCTTCCCCCTTCCTTCCTTCCTCCTTCCTTCCTTCCTTTGTCCTTCCTTCCTTTGTCCTTCCTTCCTTCCTTCCTCTTTCCTTCCTTTGTCCTTCCTTCCTTCCTTCCTTCCTTCCCCCTTCCTTCCTTCCTCCCTCCTTCCTTCCTCCTTCCTTCCTTCCTCCTTCCTTCCTTCCTCCTTCCTTCGTCTTTCCTTCCTTCCTTCCTTCCTTCCTTCCTTCCTTCCTTCCTTCCTCTTTCCTTCCCTCCTTCCTTCCTTCCTCCTTCCTTCCTTCCTCCTTCCTTCCTTCCTTCCTTCCTTCCTTCCTTCCTTCCTTCCCCCTTCCTTCCTTCCTCCTTTCTTCCTTTGTCCTTCCTTCCTTCCTCCCTCCTTCCTTCCTCCCTCCTTCCTTCCCCCTTCCTTCCTTCCTCCTTCCTTCCTTTGTCCTTCCTTCCTTCCTTCCTTCTTCCTTCCTTCCTTCCTTCCTTCCCCCTTCCTTCCTTCCTCCCTCCTTCCTTCCCCCTTCCTTCCTTCCTTCCTTCCCCCTTCCTTCCTTCCTCCCTCCTTCCTTCCCCCTTCCTTCCTTCCTCCTTCCTTCCTTCCTTTGTCCTTCCTTCCTTTGTCCTTCCTTCCTTCCTTCCTCTTTCCTTCCTTTGTCCTTCCTTCCTTCCTTCCTTCCTTCCTTCCCCCTTCCTTCCTTCCTCCCTCCTTCCTTCCCCCTTCCTTCCTTCCTCCTTCCTTCCTTTGTCCTTCCTTCCTTCCTTCCTTCCCCCTTCCTTCCTTCCTCCTTCCTTCCTTCCTCCTTCCTTCCTTCCTCCTTCCTTCCTTCCTCCTTCCTTCGTCCTTCCTTCCTTCCTTCCTTCCTCCTTCCTTCGTCCTTCCTTCCTTCCTTCCTTCCTTCCTCCTTCCTTCCTTTGTCCTTCCTTCCTTCCTTCCTTCCTTCCTTCCTTCCTTCTTATTTCCTTCCCTCCTTCCTTCCTCCCTCCTTCCTTCCTTCCTCCTTCCTTTGTCCTTCCTTCCTTCCTTCCTCTTTCCTTCCCTCCTTCCTTCCTCCCTCCTTCCTTCCTTCCTTCATCCTTCCTTCCTTCTTTCCTTCCTTCATCCTTCCTTCCTTCCTTCCCCCTTCCTTCCTTCCTCCTTCCTTCCTTTGTCCTTCCTTCCTTCCTTCCTTCCTTCCTTCCTTCTTTCCTTCCCTCCTTCCTTCCTCCCTCCTTCCGTCCTCCCTCCTTCTTTTCTTCCCTCCTTTTGGTATAAAATGAAAGGATTGGACGAGAATGTGTAAAATAATATCGAACGTACTTTCCTAGAAGGAGTAGGCACCCTCCCCATCCCCAAGACCCTTATGGACACCCCAAAAACAATGGTTCTAGCCCTGGCTGGTTGGAAGTTAGATTCACTGAGGCCCCCCTTCACACCACTAAATTCACAATCTCTGGACCTAAGGCCCAGGTGACTTCGATGTGCAGCCGGATGAGAACCTTTGCCCTGGAGCCTCTAGATACCCAGTGTGAAAACCACCGGGCTAGGTGTGTGTCAGGATCCCTTCCAGGCCCAGCCCCTCCGACGGAGACTTGGGGTTGGCGACAGGCCTCTCTTTATGTTTCCTCGTCCATCTACCCAACCCCAAGCTCCTGATAGCCAGCGGACTAAGCGCCAGGGTCTCTGAACCACACACGACGGAGGTGTCGGGCAGATCAACTCTGTGTCGCAGAGGACGCCCACGTTCATCATAAGGTGCCGGCGGCATCATAAGGTGCTCGTGTGTACCCACTAAATGTCAGTAGCACATCCCCCGATCGAAGCAATAGAAAATGTCTCCAGATGTTGCCGAACGTCTCTTGGGGTGTGACATCCACCCCCCAGCCAGTTGAGAACTGTTGTGCTACACCCAGTCTCCCGTGCCCCCTCCGCCCAGTTGTAGACAGAGGCCAGGCCCGGGCGGAGGCCACTGAAAAGCAGGTTTACTTGATCTTGGCAGGAGGGAGGCCTCTGTGGGAGGCCAAGGCTTCACAATGTTAAATGGAGGGATAGCATGCCAGCAGGCTGACTGATGTGGTCGCCACTCTAAAGGGAGGGAGTTTTCCAGAACCCTCCTTCCCGGATTCCCAATCAGTCAGAGGAGGGCCAAGAGCAGCTTCTGGGGCAAACAGCCCCCGCTTTCCGAGAACAGGCAGAAGGGGGTGTGGGGGAGGCGGTGTGTGTGTGTGTGTGTGTGTAAGGGGTTCTTTCCTCCTATAGCCATTTTCCTGGAATCAGTGACTGCTTCTGGCTGATTAGTTGAGGGCCGGAGGGGAGGAACTTTCCAGCTGTGGGTGCCTGGGCCCCTGGAGGCCATCTGACACTGGGATCACGGAGGCGGCTGGGTTTAGGGTCTGGAAGGCTGAGCCTTTGGGATTGGAAGTGAGGGGCTGGCGGGTCCCTTCCAAAGGACGTGGGGGCTGGGAGGCTGTCTTCACATGTCACTTTTTGCTTTGAAATGTCTGGACCTGAGGGGACACAGAGAATGGGGGGCCTGAGAGGGGCAGGCAGCCGGGAGGAGAGGGCACAGGGACGGTGGTAGAAGGTGCTGGGGGGTCAAGGGTGGCGAGGCCACACCCGCCATCTGCCCACTCACTCCACCACGAGGCTCAGAACGCCCAGGAGCAGGACAGTTGTGAACACAGAGAGGAGCAGAATCCTGGCTTCCCGAAGATCGTGACTTCCTGCAGGGAACCCAGGAAGCAGTGAGTGATCCTGGGGACCTCGCTTGTCCTTGTGGCGGGGCGGGGCGGGGGGAGCCCGAGCTCAGAGATCTGAGCAGGGGTGAGGCGAGGGCGGGGAGCGGAACCTGGGAGGCAGCGCTTTAGAGGCCAGCAGTGCACGGCAAAGCTCTGGCAGGTGGAACAGTTGTACAGGACGGTGCTGCCCCCTGCAGGAGACAGCCGGGCCAGAGCTGGGGCGGGGGAGTCCCGGCTCCCACCTTCCAGAGTACCCCACTCCCTCTGGGACCACCGCCAGGCTCTCCTCGGGTCCCCCGTCCTCACCTACCCCTTCCCTTTTCTACTCACGGCAGGCGGGAGCACAGAAAGCTGAAACCAGAGACAAGGAGGGGTGGGGGGAGAGGAGACACTCAGCCACACACCCCTTCACCGGACAGCCCGGGTGTACCTGGTCCCTGCCCGCGTCAGTACCTTCCCTGGTGTATTCGGGAAACTTGACCTTTTGCAGCCATTGCCAATATAAAGGGAGTGAGGAGGGAGACCCTTTGATCTCTGGGGAGACAGAGGGCAGCTGTATTGCCCAGGGCCTCCCCAGGGCAGGCGCACCTCCCACGCTTCACCCAGCACCTCCCCGCTACACCTTCCCGTCGTCTCGACCTGCCTTGCACCCTTCCCTGCCTCCCCAGGCCCCTCCTCCCATCCCCCTCCCTGGTGCCCATCCAAGCCCCTAGGTCATGCCTTCGCCCTTGATCTCACCCATGACCCTCAGGACTCTGTGAGTCTTCTCTATGACTTTGTTCGTGGACACCTCATCTGTGGAGACAGGCAAGGACCTGTGACTCTTTCCTGACTTTCCCAGGGCTGGGGACTCAGGTGGTGGCCGAGGGGCTCAGCTGGGAAGCCACATGCTGCCGGGCCGGGCCCTGGATGTCTGATCCTACCTAAGGCAAAGGCCGGGAAGGTCCAGGAGGCCTCACAGGTCTCCCACCGAGCCTCCACCTGGTTGCAGAGTCGAGCCAGGCGGCCCGACAGGTCACGGTCTGAGAGGTGACAGAGGACACAGGCCTGGGCGGTTGCCAGGAAGACCCCACCTAGTGCCAGCATCCACATGAGGCCCGCTAGCGGGTGGCACAGGGAGGCTGGCCCCATGTAGGCTGGGAAGGCCTGGAATGCTTCGATCCTGGATCCAACCCTTTGCCCGGAGGTTCTAGACTGTTCCGGAACAGCCGGGGTTCGGGGTTCTAGAGCATTCTGGAACAGCACCACCGCTCCATCTCTGGCTAGGGCAAAGCAGGGGCCCAAGGAACTGGGGGCCAGAAGAAGACTGGGCAGAGAACGCAGGGCTTCTGCTGCAAAGGGGGCAGTGCCCCCCACCCCCACCCTGGCCCTCAGCAGCAGCCTTTACAAGTTTGAGGTTCCAAAAAGCAATTTTATTTTTCTTCTTGTAAGTTCGTGACCCGCGATAAACAGCGAGTGAGTCCGCGCCCCTCCCCCCCCCCCCCGCCTCCCGCCATGAAGAACTCGTGCGTGAGGATCCCATCCCTCGGGGACCCAGAAACCACATCCTCCCCCACCCAACCCTCCCGGCCTCCTCTGTTCATCTCCCCTCTGCCCTGGGCCGCCTTGGGCCTTCCCAGCTCTCTCCTAGCAACCTGCCCACGGTTGCCTTAGCAACCAAGAGTTCTACACAGGCCTCCAAGGGCCGGCGGGGCCCAGTGACTTCTCTTACCTTTCACCAGGAAGCCCCTGGCGACCCAGGCCTCCACAGGCCCCTCGTGCCTACGCGGGGAGGCGAACACACATGTGTGCACGCACACACACACCCCCCCTCGTGATTCAACTACTAATTCTCAATCTACTCACACCCATGTGGCAGACGTACCCAGCGCCAAAGCAGTTGCTGGGCAACCCCAAACAGGCCTGCACAGGCAGAGACCACGGAGAGACTGTCACACGGACGGGAGCCTGGATGTGAGAGGCCCAGACGTCGCTCAGACACTCTGGCTGACACGCGTGCACACATGAAGGCAGTAAGGCCAAGGCCCAAGAAGATGCCACCCTCTTCCCAAAGGCCAGCTCCACCATCAATGGAGGGTCCTCTAAAAACTTGGCTTTCTAGAGTGTGGGGCTCCAGCCCCATAGCAAATGGGGATTCTCCTAGCTCCCTTAGGCCACCGTGGGGTGGGGTGTGGCCTTTCTGTCTCCCTCAGGAGGTGACCTGAGACAGAGCAAAGGATCCCCCTTCCCATATTCCAGAATGTTCCGGTCTGTCTTCGGTCAGGCCTGGCCAGGCCATCCAGCCGCAGGAGAAGCCACGGTCCAGGAGACCACATCAGAGCAGTTCAAAGTCCTCCTTTCTCCCACTCTTCAGTCCCCCCCAGGGTTCTGCGAGGCCTAGCCTGGGCAGAGAGGTGTCCCTATTTCTCTAGACCCTTGAATCCTGAGCTCCAACGGGGAGACACTGCAGGCCCCCAGCCTCGGGCAAGAGCAAGCCAGGGGATCTTCCCCGCCCCTCCCAGGATTAGCACCAAGCCAGACCCTTTGCACGGCTCAGGTTCGGGAGCTCCTGCCCACATCTGGGCTCCAGTCAAGGTGCAGCCCTGACCCTCACAGCTCCAGAGGCAGAGCTAAGAAGAGGCTTCGGAGGTGGTGGGGGGGGGGGGGAGTCTCTCATTCTCTTTGCTGTCCGTTCTCTCCCCCTCCCAGGCAGACGGGAGGGCCGCGTTTTCAGTGCCTCACAAAGCGCAGAGATCGGGAGTTGAGCAGGTCCTCGGGGTCAGGGAAGACGGAGTCTAGACGGAAGCCGTGCTCCAGAGCCACCCGCAGCACCTCCTCCAGGAAGCCCGGCGTGCCCACCACCTCCCGCAGCTCCCCCGGCCCCCCAGTCCACAGAGGCCGTAGCCCCAGTCTCCTATACTCCACCTCAGGGAGCTCTGCGGGACAGGGGGCCCACTCCAGACGAAAGTGAGGGCCTCCCTCTGCCCTGTCCTCACCGGCCACACCAAATCGGGCCCGCATGGCGCCCAGGCACTCGGGGTCGGTGCAGAAGATGTTGGCTCGGAACGTATCCACCTGCACAGAGCTCAGCTCATAGTGGTGTGGGCCGCGGCGAGCGGAGAAGTGCACCAGGCGGGGGCTGGCGTCTACATCGGCATGGAGCAGGGCAGCTGTGGGCACGGGGGTCCCCCGAGAGGCCTCCAGTTCCCGCAGGGCATCCAGGAGGGGCTGGATCTGGTAGAAGTCCGCCTCTGCCCTGAGCAGGGCCGTCTCCCCATAGCCACGGGGCAGGTCCAGGCGGCCCAGCCGCAGGAAATTGAGGATGTGCCGGAAGGCCTTGCCATCTCTGTCGATGAAGTAGTGGCCACCTCCCTGGGGGTTGAGGTTGGGGGGGATGGGGGTGCCCGCCCTAAACATGGCCCCCAGCATGGAGTCTGGGAAGCGAGTCAGGGTCTCCAAAGTGGTGGAATAGAGTGTGCCCCCCACATTCAGGGTCACAGGGCCCCCAAAAGAGGGGGGCGAAGAGGGCACAGGAGGAGGCGAAATTTTGGGGAGTACAGGAGACACCGACAGAGAAGAAAACGCAAACACCGCGGGCGTGGGCAGAACTGGGTCCTAAGGTTCGTTCAGACTCTCTCGGGGTTGGATGCACGGGTCGGAACACAAGGCAGGAAGATTTAGGGCTCACCCCAGCTACGTTGGTAGTGGGGGATGGTTTCCGGGCACAGACACGGCCGGCCGAAAGGAACAGAAGCCAGAGAGGGAAGGGAGCTTTCGGCCCAGACGCATTCGATGCAGGGCGGTGGGTCGGCAAATCTCTTCTGCGGTCTTCAGACAGCGGGTTTCCGGAGTCCAGCCAGCAGGTGACGGTGGCGAGCACGGGCCGACCCTCGGAAGGACCCAGCCTCCGAGTTCTCGGGTCGATGGCTGTCGCCGCGGGCGAGTCCGCGCACGGCGCCGGGGGCCAGTCGGAGGCCCGGCAGGGCCTGGCTTCGGCGCGGGTCTCTGGCGACGGAGGCGGGGCTGAGCGCAGCTGGCGGCGGAGCGGCTCCGGATCCGCTGGGGAGCGAGGGCGCACGCTCAGAGCGAGCCGGGCGCGCCGGAGGACTCTGAGGGAAGCCGCCCGGTGCTCTCGGGACCCGGGCGCCGCCGCCTGCACGGGTGTCGCCGCAGCCGCCGAAGTCCTCTCCGCCCCCAGGAAGTGGCCTAAGGGCAGCGGCTGGGAGCCCTTTAAGAGACAGCCCCGCCCCCTTGGCGCCCCGCCCCCCGCCCCCGCCCGGCTCGCGCGGCCCGGGCGGAGGTGGGAGCCCAGAGTCTGGAACCGGAGAGACGGGGCGGACGGGCTGGACGAGCGGACACGGGCGGACACGGGCGGACGCGGGCGGGGGTGGGGTCCGCAGGGTGACTCAGGTGCGTCGCTCCGGATGCGGCCGCGGCCGCCCCGCAGGCCCCGCAGATGTGCCGGGCCTCACGTCCGCAGCTCGCCGAGGGCCCCCAGGCCCGGCGGTCCCCGGCTTGGAGGCGGTGCCCTCCCCGCTCGCTCCCGCAGGGAATTCCCGAGGGGGCGGGTGCTGAGCCGCCGCATTCCGGGGATGCCTCCTGGCCGGGGTGGCCGAGGCCAGCCTCTCCGTCCCGGCCCGACGCCAGCTACCCCCCCCCCCTACGGAAGGCCGGCTCCCAGCCCACGCGGGCGGCCTCTCCCCGGCCGGACTCGTCTGGCCACGTCGCCCGAGCCCGAGAGCCCCGCCTCGGGGCCGCCCGGCGCCAGGGCTGCGGCCGAAGCTACCACTGGTTTGTCCGGAAGGCGCCCCTCGCGTGACTCGAGCTCGCAAACCCCAACCGCCCGCGCACCCTGGCAGCCGCGGCGCCCAGTCCCCGGCCCGGCCCGAAGGCGGCGCCCTGCCAAAGAACCACGACGGGAAGCGCAAAGCACGGCGGCTTTATTGACCGAGGGGCCGGCGGCCGGGGAGAGGGGACTGGGGGCGCGGGCCCACGAAGGCCTGGGATCAAAGAGTGTGGAGGTCGTGGCTACGCCGGCTCAGCTTCTCCGGGTCGTCCGACGCCATGAGGGAGAAGTCGCGGAAGATGTCCAGATACGTCTCGTCTCCTGGGTGGGGGGAGGGAGGGCTGGGCGGGCGCGGCCGAGCGCGTGGTGGGGGTGAGGGGACCCGCGGGCGCGCTGGCGGCGTGGCCGGAGGGACAGCAGCGCCGAAGCGCAGCGCCCTCGCGGGTTCTCCGTTTTGTTCCGAGGACCCGGCGCACCAGCTGCGCCCCCCACAGATTTGTTGCAAAAGTATGACATTAATCAGTGCAGCTGGGCGCGACGGGGACCGGGCTTCGGGGGCCAGAAGCCCAGAATTACAGTGTGGGGCGGGGGCGGGGGGCACGTTACCTGCCTGGCCCTGAGCCGCTTCGGCCTCCCTCATCTTTGCCAATCGTAGCCTGAAGGGGAAGCAATGAACGTATAAATGACTTTTGCTTCGCTCCCCCCACTGGGACTTCCCATCTTGTAAGCTGGGTGGTTTAATTCATCTGCTGCCCCAGGGTCCAGTGCTTAAAGGCGTTCAACAACATCGACGTCCCTCACTCAGGACGAACTCACCATCCCTGGACCCTACCCGGCCCCCTTCCTACTCCACGCCCCGATCTACGCTGGGGACGGCACTTCTCCAGCAGAGTCCCAGCTGGCCCAGGCCCGCTGGGCGTTAGCCCCGAGTGGGCAGGGCAAGCTCCAGCCCCACCCCGCAGGCCTCCTCACAGGGTGACGATGTCAGCGTTGGCTGTTTCCATGGCGATGGTCAGCGGGTCCTTGCCTTCTGAGTCCAGGGCTCCCAGGTCGGCCCCCCGTTTCAGGAACAGGCAGGCCAGCCTAGAAAGGACAGCGAGGGTCAGCCGGCCGCTCTGCCTACCCGAGCCTTCTTTGCCACAGCCGTCATCCCCGCGGCCCCTACCCCGTGTGGCCGAGAATGGTCGCATGGTGAAGCGGCCCCCGGCCGTGGTTGTCCGTTTGGTTCACGTTCGCCCCGTTCTGGAGGAGAAACTCACAGGCCAGAAGAGAATTCTGCAGCGAGAAGTCGCAAGCGGGGAGAGAAGGTGGCATCTTCAGAAGCAGGCCAAAGATACTTCAGGATGGGATCAGCTGAGAGGGTGGGGTAGGGGAGCCAGGAGTGTAAGGGTTCAGGCTCTGCCCTAGCTTTTTACAGTAGGTCATGCGTTAAAGCCGCAGTCCAGCCTCACATGAGGTATGCTATCCCTATTTCGTAGGTGGGCAAACTGAGGCGCAGAGAGGTTCACAACTGTAAGCGGTGGGAGCTTGGATTCAAACCCAGGTTGTCTGCCCCCAAATCACACACCCTTCGCAACCCAGTGTCTGTGGGTTATCATTATCACTCTCTCCAGGGTGGGAGGAGGGGTAGGAGCAGGGCTCAGACTCCCCATGGGAATGGGAGAGAAGGAGCCTAACGGTGGGGGCGGGGCAGTGGGCAGGACTCACAGCAGCCGTGGCCTGGATCAGCGGAGTGGCATTCTCCTGACCCCCGTTGACCCAGTTGACGTCAGCTCCGTGGGCAAGGGCATCAGCCATGGTGGGCAGGGAGGGAGGATGCCCAGCAGCTCGAAACAGCAGGGCCCCAGGGTGGAGGGCGCCCAGGTCATCAGAGGGGGGCTCTGCTAGGGGGTGGGAAGAGACCCTCAGCACAGTTCGCAGATGCTCTAATGGGACAGGTCCTTTCTCAGTTCTGGGAGGGCCTTCAGGACGCTGGGGACTTCGGTAGGAGGTGCAGGCGGGATGGTGCGGGGTGGGAGGTGCACGTGTGTGTGGGGTCCCTAGGGCAGGGGGGGATCGACAGCGTCCCTCGCCTCTCCCTGTCCAACCACCTTCTCCAGCTCAAGCGTCACTCACCCTCGGCAGCCTATTCCCAGCCCTACACTCCTTCCCATTCTTCCCTTAACCCCCAAACTCTTGCCTGGTAAAACCAGTGCTGCTGTGGTCTGCCCCCTCCCCCACCCCCCAGTACTGGCGGGGGGAAGGCTCGGGCCTCCGTACTCTGCCCTCCTCACGGGGCACACGGCCGGGCTCAGTCGATGCCCCAGCAGCCCTCTACCTGGCCTGGATCTGAAGCTCCCGGGCTGGGGCCGGACGGAAGGCTTTGGGGGCACGGGAGGCTGCCCCCTGGGGGGCCCCCGGCCACCTCTCCGCCCTCGAATCTCCGGAAGCTTGGTCAGGAACTTCTTTTCCACGTATTTGGCATGAATCCAGGCCTCCTTCTCCTGCCTGTGAGAGTGTGGTGGGGAAGGAGGGGACCGTCTTCCCTCCTTCCCCACAGCGGGCAGCCCCCCACACACACCCCAACCTCACCGGGAGCAGCTGGGCCCGGGTTTCTTCACGGCCATGGCCTCCACCCGGGCCTCATAGATCCGGTTGATGACCACGTTCCCCAGCTCGCACATGAGCTTCGGGTGGGCCCAGGCAGAGGCGGAGACAGACAGGTGGAGGGGAGGGGTGAGTGTCTGAGTCCTCAGGGCTCTGCAGCCCCTGGACTCAGCCCCCCCCAGTCCCCCTTCCCATCAGGAGCCCCCCCCTTCCCCCCCCCCCCGCCCAGTCACCTTCACCAGCTCTGGTTCCCACGAGTCAAGGGTCAGGGACCGGACTTTGGAGAAATGAACTCCAAGGCTCCTGGAGGGCCAGAGCGGGGGTCAGGCCCCTTGTGGGGTGGCAGCAGCCGCGGCTCCCCAGGAGGACTTGGAGGCAGGGCCCCCCTGCAGCAGAGGTGCTGGCCAGGTGGGGGCAGGGCAGCGGGCCACGTGGCCTTGTTCTGCTCACCGTCCCGCTTCGCCCTCCTACATTTCACGTTCAGGGCCTTCAGTTTCCCTCCTCTCGCCCTGCCGCTCCCCTCCTTCCGCCAGGCTGACCCGGGCGGAGGGCCTCATAGACTTGCTGGGGCCTAGTGACCTCTTCTCTCTCTGCTCTCCAGCGGCTCCCCTACCCTCAAGACCTCTGACCCCACGGTCAAGCCACTAAGCATCTCTGGCCAGACCAGGACCCTGTGCCCAGGGCCGGCCAGGATCTAAGAAAGGAAGCCGGGACAGGGTGAGGGGGAGGGGTCTGTGTGATGGGCTCAATCCCGCCCCCTCCCAACCCCCCCCTTCCAACCCCCCCCCCTTCCAACCCCCCCACCACCCGCAGCCAGAAGGAGAGCAGCCCCCGGCGCTCGGGTCATGGGTAGTGACCTGTGGATGCCAGAGCACTGGATGCAGAGGGTGACACCAAGGTTGATGCTGGCCCACTCGGGGGCTGGCTCTCGGCAGTCACAGCACTGGGCGTTGCCGTCCACGCTCTGCACCTGGGCTGCCACGTGCCCAGCACCGCCAGATTCCCGTCCCCTGGCGGTTCCTCCACAGCCCAGCGTGGCGGAGGAGCCCACGGCCAGGGGTCCTGAGCCCTGGGGGAGACGGGGGGAGACAGAGTGGCCATGGGGCCTGGGGAAGGGGTGCCTCGTCTCCCTGGGCAGCCGGGCCCCCGCACCCTCCTGTTAAGGCACCTGGCCTGGCCCCCAGGGGCCGTCGTCGAGGCGGGCCTGGCTGAAGGCCGTGGCTATACTGCTCTGCACGGCGTTGACCCACAGCTGCAGGAGGCGCTCCGAGTCGGCCTGCAGGAAGCAGGACCTGGGCAAGAGGGGAGAGTGGGGCGGGGAGGCTTCTGAGGCCGGGGGAGCCGCGTGGGGGGACAGGCGGGCTGACGTTCACCTGCCATTCAACTGGTACCCGCCGTAAAGAGATACGAGATACCAGCCGGATAGAAATTGGGCACCAGTTGGTCCCATCTTTCTAAATATCCCCGGTCACCCCATCCCCTGCCCCTAAAGGCACCCTCCCCCCCCCCAGGCTGCCCCCCAATCCAGCCACCGAAGCGTTAATGCCTGGTGCTACACAGGGGCCCCCAAGACGCCCCTGCGATTGGCCTGCCTTCCTGTCGGTAAAGGTTTAGCTGCATCAGGGCATCGCCCCCCACGTCTGCACTCACTTGCTCGGGGACACCACCTCAAAGCAAAACCGCCTTTCCGAGTCAGGGCAGAGCTTCACGGTGCAGAGACGAAGGTCATCAACCACCACAGTCACAGGGTCCTGGAACGGGACGGTGGTGAGGGCCAGCCAGCCGGCTGTAGCCAGGGCAGAGCGTCCCTGGGCCCGGGGCAGCCAGGACGCGTCTCCCTACCTTGTACTTCTTCTGATAAACCAGTTGGTTGCTCTGAATAGTGAACCAGCGTCTGAAGGAGGTGGAAAGAGAGTTGTGGACACGGGCAGCCCTGGGACGAGCTCGAGACAGAAACAGCACAGAGGCTGCGCCCTCTGCCCCGTAAGGATCTGGCTGGGAGGGTTGGGCTGACCGTCCCATCCAGTCAGATGCTCCAGAACAGGGCCGCGGAGCCGTGCAGGTCAGGACCCGGAAGGCGGGGCTGTTCACGTCTCCAACAACCCAGATTGGATACATTCGGGAAGACAACTTTCCAGCAGATGGCAGTAAAATGCTTTTCCAATAAAACTGGTCTACGGCTCCAATTTTTAAAATGTGTACGGTATATATATTTCTATATATTTTTAAGCTTATTTATTTTGAGAGAGAGAAAGAGAGAGAGCAGGGGAGGGGCAGAGAGAGAGGGAGACACGGAATCCAAAGCAGGCTCCAGGCTCCGAGCCGTCAGCACAGAGCCTGACATGGGGCTTGAACCCCTGAACCGTGAGATCATGACCTGAGCTGAACCCGGATGCTTAAACGACTGAGCCCCCCCAGGCTCCTCTGCAACATATTTTTAAATAGTCGCTACACCCAGCATGGGGCTGGAACTCACAACCCCAGAGACCAAGGGTTGCGTGCTCTACTGACTGAGCCGGCCAGGCGCCCCAAGTCTATTGCCACAACTTTTTGACAGATGGAAGTTTCTTACGGAAGGGGTTCAACTTTCTACTTTGCACAAATATCCTGCATGGGCTGGCAGTGGCCCTGGAAGGGGAAGGAGCGGAGTCAGAGCAGGTGACACCCCTGCCCCACACCTGTCGCGGCTCCTGAGTCCCTACGGAAGCCGGAAACCACTCAGGAAACATTTACCTGAGCGGGTGTGGGTGACTGGGGGTCCTCTCCTCACCTGCTCCACGTCTTAAATGCGTTGCTGGCCCGTTTGAAGAGGTGTCCTTCCATGACCAGGCCGCCAGGCCCCTCCTTTAGGCTGGGTTCTGGCTCCTCCCCGCCCAGCTCCTGGGGGCACAGGAGGGTCCCGGGCAGCTGACAGGCAGAGGCTGGGGCGCAGGGCCCCGCGCACCCTCCTGCGGGCGGGGGGACCCTCACCTTCTGCTTCAGCAGCACGTGCCTCTGTTCCATGTCCCTCCTCTCGCGAGCCGAATTCAGGACCAGCTGGTGCAACTGGGCACGGGAGGGGCATTTCAGATGTCCCCAGCCCCCTCTCCTGAACCGGGCCAGGAGAGGCATCTTGGAGCGCCCCCCTCCCTCCGCTACCGCCCGCTCTCCGCAGCCCCACCTGGGCACCCAGGTCCCTGCGATACTGGGCCAGCCTGCCCAGCTCCTCGTGGCCCTGCTGGAAATGGGTAGCCTGGGCCTCCACCAGACGCAGCACCTGGGCGACAGGGTGGGCAGGGGGCAGAGGTGACGAGGGACCCTCCTGTCTTTCCCTCTTCCCTCCGCCCCGCAGGCTCCTCGTCACGTGGCACTTGCCGCCCCCCCAACTCACAAACTCCATGATGTCAAACTTCCTCTTGTCCTCGATCACGTTGATCTGAGGGCCCCCGAAAGACGTCAGGTGAGTCTCGAAAACACAGCGCCCCCGCCCACCGCCCACCGCCCACCGGGGCCTCTCCAGCCCCGAGGGGTCCTGGGGGACAGGCCGGGCGGTCACCTGCAGGGCGTAGTCCAGTGCTCGTCCCCGGTACCCGGCCCGCGCAGTCTTCAAAGCGGCTCCGGCCTCTTCGGCCTCCTGGGCCCGGCGCCGGGGGACCTCGGCATTGTGGATGAGAGCAGCCTCCAGGCTCTCAGCCCCCTTCCAGAAATCCCGGCGAGCCTCTCGGAAAGCCCGGAGACCCCTGCGGGATGGAAGGACAACACACAACCATGGGTACCCCTCCTGGACCCCCCCCCCAACCCCGGCCCAGCAGAATGGTCCCCGGCGGAGTAGTTCCCGGTGGAGGCCCGCTCGCGGCCTTCCGGACGGGCCTCCGAGGAGGTGTCGGGATGGGGGACAGCTGTCAGGCCACCCGAAACCCCCAACCGCACGGCTCCTGCCTCGAAGGAGGCCCCCGTGGTAACGGGACGAGGGACGGAGGACCGGGTCCCCCCCCCACACTCACTCCTTGACCAGGGTTTGGATTTGCTGCTGCAGGGTGTGCTGGGTAGCGTCCAACAGCTCCTGCGGGGAGGGGAGCAGACACTGGCAGGTGAGGGTCAGGCCGCAGACAGCCCAGGGCTCCCCCAGCCCAGCCCCAGCCCCACCCGCTTCCGCTCACCGCATGGCTGTCCAGCTTGTGGCTGAGGCTCTCGGTGAATTTGTCCAGACACTCCTGGGCACGGAGAGTCAGAGAGAGAGCAGGCGTGGGGCAGCTGGGCCGCCATCTCCGGACGAGCCCCGCTCTGGCCCAGGCCCCGCAGACCCCAGGCCGACCCTCCCCTCCCCTCCCCTCCCAGAGGATCTCTGCATTCCAGGCCCCCCACCCAGCCTGCTCCGGGGGGCGGGAGGGGGCCCCCTACATACCGCCATCATGGGCTCGGGAGGACCCAGACGGGCCAGGTCACAAATGCCAGCAATGAAGGTGCGGCCGGCCGCAAGGTAATGGCGGCCACTTTCCAGGAGGCCGTTACCCAGCTTGAGGAGCTAAGAAGCAACAGGGGGGAGCAGGGAGTTGTGTGACCCCCTCACAGCAGCCCCCCCTCCCTCTCCCTTCCTTCCCAGCCTCGCCCAAGCAACTCTGCGGCCCAGCCCAGTACTCCCAGTTGCGAACACACAGCTGCCGCTTTCTCACCTCTGCTGCTTTGCTCGCACTGCTCTGTGCCTGGAAGAAAAGTCCTCCCGGCCTGTCACTGAAGCCAGTGTCAGCTGGCTCCAACCCGTCTTTCTGCGTCCACTTCCACATATCCCTCCCTGCCCTGACCTGGCTGCCTGGATCCAGAGCTTTCCAGAAACTCCAGTTGCTCACGCAACTGTCTGCCTCACAGGGTGAACGTGCTGCCTGGGTGGCCTTAAGTTCTAGCAGTCTTGGGGCGCCTGGGTGGCTCAGTCGGTTAAGCGTCCGACTTCGGCTCAGGTCACGATCTCGCGGTCCGTGAGTTCGAGCCCCGCGTCGGGCTCTGGGCTGATGGCTCGGAGCCTGGAGCCTGCTTCCGATTCTGTGTCTCCCTCTCTCTCTGCCCTTCCCCCGTTCATGCTCTGTCTCTCTCTCTCTCTGTCTCAAAAATAAACGTTAAAAAAAAAAAAAAAAAAATTCTAGCAGTCTAAGGGCGCCTGGGTGGCTCGGTCGGTTAAGCGTCCGACTTCGGCTCAGGCCATGATCTTGCGGTTTGTGGGTCCGGGCCCCGCGTCGGGCTCTGTGCCGACAGCTCGGAGCCTGGAGCCTGCTTCGGATTCTGTGTCTCCCTCTCTCTCTGCCCCTCCCCAGCTCATGCTCTGTCTCTCTGTCTGTCAAAAATAAGTAATCATTAAAAAAAATTTTTTTTTAAATAAATAAATAAATTCTAGCAGTCTTTACTGTCAGGAGTTTTCCCATTCTGGGCTCACTGAGCAATTTCCTCACGAACAGGAACAGACCAGGACAAGGATAGCACGTTGGGGTGTTCCCAGGGCCCATTTTGTCTGGCGCCTTCGACTGACAACTGAGGAGGCTTGAGAAACAAGGGACAGTTGGGGCGCCTGGGGGGGGGCTCAGTCGGTTGAGCCTCCGACTTCCGCTCAGGTCATGATCTCATGGTTCACAAGTTTGAGCATCGGCCTCTGTGCTGGTGGCTCAGAGCCCGGAGCCTGCTTCAGAGTCTGTGTCTCTGTCCCTCTCTGCCCCTCCCCCGCTCATGCTCTGTCTCCCCAAAATAAACAAATGTTAAAATTAATCAATTAATTAAATACATAAATAAAAGAAACAAGGGGACAGCTGACAGGCCTGAGCAGGGTCCCTCTGGTAGGGCCAGGTGGCTGAGTCAGAAACCAAAGTGAGATCTCCTGACCTCTGGCCCTTGTTATCTTCGGTCACCAGTCACCGCATTACATCCTGAGGTGACACGACTTGGCTCTGGCCTGAGTCACCCCAGCAGGGATGGAACAAGCGTCTGTGGAGCCCCTCAGGTCAGGCCCCGGGGACAGGAGACCACGAGGGAACCTCTGTGGAAAAATCCTGGGCAGAGGGGGCTCAAGAGAACTTGGGCCGCGTGGGTTCTCAGTGGGTTTTTGAAAACTGGAAAACACTTCCTAGGGCTCGCGAAGGCTGCAGGGAGGTATGGCTTCACCTGAAGGTGACTGACAGGGTCAGCCACCATCAGGAAACTAACCACAACTCAGCCTCATCAGGGGTCCATGCAATGGAGTAGCACTGAGCCACGCAAGGGAAGGAACTATCCACACGTGAACTACTTGTACTAACGTGTAGCAAACCGAACGAACTTCAGGGGCGTTATTCCGAGAGAGAACAAGGACAAAAAAGGCTAATCTTGAGAGGTCACACAGCGTATGGCTTCAAGTAACATTGTAGCAATGACAAACGTCCGGAGAAGGAGAACGGATGAGCGGATCAGAGCAGGCAGGGGAGGGAATCTCAAGAGCTCCTTGCGGTGAGTTTAAGGGCTTGAACGAGATGCTGGCATGTGACAGAGCGCCGTTGAATGGCACACACAGACTTTGTTTTGTTTTGTTTTGAAAAAAAAGGACAGTCGACCCTCGCACAGCAGGGGTTTGAACCGCGCTGGTCCATGAAGAAGTGGACTTTTTGTGATAAATACAGTATAGTAAATGTTATCTTCTCTCGCTTGTGCTTTTTTTCTTTCTTTTAGACACAGAGAGTGCGTGCGTGTCCGGGTGTGTGAGGGAGGGAGGGAGGGGCGGAGACGGTGAGAGAGAATCTCAAGCAGGCTCCACACTTAGGTCTGAGCCCGGCATGGGGGCTCGATCCCATGACCCTGGGATCATGACCTGAGCCAAATTCAGGGTTGGACACTTACCTAACTGAGCCATCCAGGCACCCCTGATTTTTTAAAAATTTAATTATGTACGTATGTACGTATTTAACTCTACACCCAACGTGGAGCTTGAACTCATGACCCTGAGATTAAGAGTCACGCACTCCAATGACTGAGCCAGCCAGGTGTCCCTCTTCCTTATGAGTATTTTTTTTTAATGTTTATTTATTTTTGAGAGAAAGAGAGAGACAGAGTGTGAGTGGAGGAGGGGCAGAGAGAGAGAGGGAGAGAGAGAGAGGGAGGGAGGGAGACACAGAATCTGAAGCAGGCTCCAGGCTCTGAGCTGTCAGCACAGGGCCCGACGTGGGGATCGAACTCATGAACTGTGAGATCATGACCTGAGCCCAAGTCAGACGCTTAACCGACTGAGCCACCCAGGAGCCCCCTTATGATTTTCCTAATAACACTTTCTTTCTTTTAGCTCCCTTTATTGTATAGACAGCATACGATACACATATCACATAAAATATGTGTGAATTAACCGTTTACGTTATCGGTAAGGCTTCTGGTCAGTGGCAGGCTATCAGTGAAGTCTTTGGGGATTTAAGAATTATATGTAAATTTTCGACTGTGCTGGGGGGGGGGTCAGTGCCCCTAATGTTCATGTTGTTCAAAAGTCAACTGTATATGCAAAACAGGTAAAATCCAGGTAAGGTCCACAGACAGTCATTGTACCATGACGACGTCAATTTCCTGCTTTTTGGTAAAGTACCAGCATTACCCCAAATGCCACCATTGGGGGAAGCTGGGCGATGGGTACATGGGACCTCTAACATCTTGTGACTTCTTGTGAGTCTGCAATTAACTCAAAGGACAACAGTTCAATTAAAAAATATATGTTAATTTGTCATTGGGGTGCCTGGGTGGCTCAGTCGGTTAAGCTTCTGACTCTTTGATTTCAGCTCAGGTCATGATCCCAGTGTCACGGGATCAAGCCCCTCCACGGGCTCTGGACTGAGTGTGGAGCCTGCTTGAGTTTGTCTCTCTCCCTCCCTCTGCCCCTCTCTCCCACTTGTGCTCTCTCTCTCTCTCTCTGTCAAATAAATAAAATGAAAAAAAAAGTTAGAAAGCTCCTCCAGCTGGCCTTGAGGAAGCAAGCTGTCTAGGGGCAGGGCCACATGACAGGGCACCGGGCAGCTTCGAGGAGGTGAAGGTCTCAGTCCCGCAGCAGCAAGGAGCTGACGTCAGCCAACAACCACTCGAGCTTGGAAGGAAACCCTGAGCCTCAGATGGGACTGCAGCCCGTGGGACCCTGAGCCGCGCCCAACTCCTGACCTACAGAAACTACGCCAACAAACGTGTGTTGTTTTAAGTCGCTAAATTCGGCATAACTTGTTACGCAGGCGGTAGAAAGCTCACGCACCAATACGTATGTAACACGTGAGACTGGGGTAAATGCTACAGAGAAAAACCAAACCCGCTAAGGGGGCGGGGAGTGTTCACACGTGCGTGTGCACATTTTATCAAGAGTAGCCACGGAGGGCCCTACTGTCCCGTGTTTAAGTGTCTCACTGCTTTGTCTCCCAAAAGCTGCTGTGAGCTCCCTGGGGGCAGAGCGGTCTTGCGGTCCTGAGGCCCCGGGCTCACAGCTGACCCGGCAAAGCCCCCAAGTGAGTCTTGTCTTCCAGGACCTCGAGCTCTTTGAGGGTGCGGAACTTCCATCTGCTTCTCTATAGCCCCCAAAGTATTGACCCCGCACGGTTAGCATTCACAAATCCCTGGAACTCCTTCGTGGTCTCCAATTTTCTCCCTGGCCTCGCCCCTCTCATATTTACCCCATCCTGGGTCCCCTGCCCATGTCACCTTTTCCAGCCGGGTCTCCAGTTCTGACACCTCGGCTTCCACCAGCTCGATAGAGGCTCTGGGAAAAGAGGGGTCACGGGAACAGAGCTTGGGCCCATCTGGTCTGTGCGCCCCCGGAGGGCTGGGGCTGGGGTGAGGGGGTAAGGGCGTAGACAGGAAAGGCTGATGGGGTCGGGGACCTGTCCGCAAGCCCTGGCCGCCTCCCTCACTCCGCGCAGTCTGAAAGCTAGTAGGGCCCAGGCCAGAGCAGGAAGGGCAGAAGGAGGGTGGATGTGGCGAGGGCAGGAAGTTGCTAACCGCCCCAGCAGGTGCTGGGGGAGGGGCGGGGGTACCAGGAGCCGAGGAGGTAGTGTCCGCTCTGGGGGTAAGAGGGGCTAGAGAGGCCCCCTCTGCATGTGAAGGGGGCAGAGAGCATCAGAGTCTGGGGGGTTCATAGGAAAGGTGCTACTATGTCCTCCGAATGGCCTAGAAGCTCCATCTTGTCCCGTTGAGACTCATTCCCTGGAAGGACATCTGGCCTGGGGAAGGGCGTGTGCGTGTGTGTGTGTGTGCGTGTGTCCATTGGGGATGGGGGTCGGACCTCACCCCCTCTGCCACCCAGACCTGCGCACACTTACCGGAAGCGGGGTGAGTCTTTGAGACACTCCTCGAAATCCAGCTTGACCGTCATCTTGCTGCGCTGCACGGGGGGGTCAGACGGGCGGGGGCTGCAGGGGGAAGCGCTCCCTGCCCCAGGAGGGGTTGGTGAGGAGGAGGGGGGGGTCCTCTCCTGGGGAGAGCCGGGGGGTGGGGGAGGGGGCTCAATCCCTTCCCTAAGGGTTAGGGATGTGCAAGGAGGAGCTCTCACCTCACACTTGCAGGCAGTACTGGGAGGGGCAGAGGCGGGGCCAGGCGGAAAAGCCACAGCCCCACCCACACAGACTATCTGCAGTCCCCTTCTTACCAGAGTCCCCTTCCCCGCTTTTTTCTCCTTTAGCGGGGCTGGGGGCTGGGGGTGACTGGCAGATACAGGCTCCAGTCCTGATTCTGTCACTCAGAGACTGTGTGACCCTGGGCAAGCTCTCTGATTCCTCAGTTTCCTCATCTGGAAGATGGGCATGACAACCTCCCCCCCCCCCCAACCCGCCCCGCCCAGAGATGTCGTAGGAATTAAAGAGGACATTGGTACATTCGTGGTTTTGGGGTCCCACCAACCACCGTCCCCCTGCTGCAGTGGGGGGGCCTTCTGGGCCTCCCAGGCCCTCCCTGAGTCCAGTGCCCCAGGCTGTTCCAAGCTTTCTTCTCCGCTCCTCTGCCTGCTGTGGTTTCCTGTATGCAGACGTCCTTCCCTCCGCCCCTCTCCTCTGTGGCTGAGCAGGCCCATGCAGGGCCACAGACTCGGAGCACCCAGACTCCTGCACTTTTCTTTATTGTCCACCTTGAGGACGGTGGGCAGGGGGAGGCGGGGACCCACCCCATCCCCAGCTGGCTACGTTTTCCATTGTTTGGCTTCCCCCTCTTGTGTCCATTGAAGACGCAGGGTTTCATCTGGGGAGAAATGACTGGGTTACTGGCTTCCTTGCAGGAGGCAGGAGATCCGGCCCGCGTGACCCTGAAACTCCCTAGAACCCACCCATTCGGGCCCTCTCTCCGGGGCCGGTTCAGGCCGCCCCCTTGCCCCCCACCCGCCCAGGCTCACGTCTGCTTTGGTTTTGGTTTGGGGACTTCCGGTGGCTGCCAGGCTTCCTCTCCAAGCTTTCTGGCCTTTGCCAGGTGAGCCCCTTGGGTGCCAGGCACTGACACCAGCCTGACTCTGATCTGGACCCATTGTCTTTGGAGGACAGGACGGTACCTGGAGGGGGGTGGGGGCAAAGGGGAATCAGGGGGAGGCGCGGGACCAACAGCTAGTGCCAAGCTGGAGGGGGTCCCAACCCCTTCTGAGCCTCCCTCGTTCCTCTCTGTACGTGGGCCTGCACGCCAGGATGCCCGAGGCCGCTCTTAGCATCTGTTGAAGGTACACTGGTATGCAAAGAAGGGGGGTGGGGGGAGGGGAGCTTGTCAAGAGCCAGCTATTGGGGCCTGGTGCCCTCACCAGGTTGCGATTTTGTCACTGTCACTTTCAGGCGGTCCTTGGTGGCCTTGTGATCCTGAATGGGGCTTCCTGGGTGGCCCAGCAGACGGACCTCAGTGCTTATGGGATTCTCCATCACCCAGCTCAAGTTTGCAGAGCCTGGAAACACCACAGGGTCAAGGCCGGGGCACCCATCGGTCTGGGGTTGTCAGCATCCCCCCCCCCCTCCCCAGGCTGACCCGGCCCAGCTCTCACTGTCCTGCTCCTCACGCTCATCTTCTGTGTCCTCCTCGAGCTCGGGGTGGGGGGAGCTCCTCAGGTATCTTCCTTTGATGTAATACTCCTTTCGTTGTTGCAGACCACTTTCCTGGCCTGACCTGACGGTGGCTGAAGCTCGGCACTGATTTCTGAAGGCAGGGGAATCTGCCGAATCGTCCAGGTCCACCTGGGTCTTATGGCCACCTAGGGTATCCAGGACCCCCAGGTGTCCATTATGGCCCCCTCCACAGGGGAGAAGTTCCAGCCCTGGGTTTTCATCTCACTTCTCCGGCCTCTTCCCGTATTAGAAAATCCCAGTGACCTCTCCATCCCCCATGGTTCTCTTGGGCTTCCTGAGGACTATTCTGATGAGGCCCCCACCCCACCCGCCTTCCGTCTTCCCTGGGGGTCACCTGCCATTACCTCCCTCCCAGGTAGCAAGGCCCTGGGCCAATGGCCACTGAGAAAGATAGGGTATGGCAAAGACTCTGGACTACAATTCCCACAAATCCCTGGGGCTCCACCATAGCTAACCCTTGGCTTCTCGGATGTGGTTCCTGGTGACCAGGCCAATCTCATCGTTGACTCCTCTGGCCAGTCCTCCTGTCCAGCCTCTCTCCACAGGCCTGGGCTCTGGGTCCAGCATCATGCCTCGACTGTCACTGCCTGTATTGGCACGGCCTCCTTTGTTGTTGTGCTTATTATCGTCGAAGGAAAAACTTTGCTGAGTCTCGAAGACCTTTCCTTCATCGTAATGTGTCTTTCGGCGGTTTACGAAGTCACTGGAGTCTGTGGGCCATTGTAAACAGCTTGGCTTTCCGGCCAGGCTCTCGCTGACGGTTCACTCTGCCTCCCCTTTCCGCTCAATCCCGACCCCTCATCTCACGTGTCTTGGAAAAGTGGTCTGGAGCTCCCAAGCTTCTGGTATCACCATACTGGAGGACCTTGGGATAGAGATTGTCCATTTTTGCCAACCTGAAGAGGAGGGAGACTGGTTGCGGGCACCAAACAGAGAGAACGAGGAGGGGCAGGTGGTAGATGTAGCTGGCTAATTCCCCCACCTTGGCCTTGGTCAGTCCAGATGGGAATTGTAGTGCCTCCCATTTTGGTGGCCAAAAAGCAGGCCTGGCTCAGACCTCAGAGCTCAGGGGTGGAGGGAGGAAGAGGCCCCACATCCCTACTGACCTCTGGCAGGACTCTCACCTCTTGGCCAGCACTTCCGGAGTCACCGAGGGAGAGGATGCCCCAGGCAGGTCCTCATCACTGTCCTGCAGCCTGCAGAAGAGGGAGTAAGCAGTGGTGAGGGGCAAGCATCTGGAAGTATCCAATCCCTGGGGCCTCTCTGCCTCCCCCACCGCCTTTGAATAAGGAAGGGTCTGGGCTAAAAGGTTAGGGCTGAGGGCTCAGCACCTGTGGTAGGGAGTGCTGGGTTCATCCACCTTCATAAATCCATAGTCCTTGTCAGCAGGGTGGTAGGTGACTAGGATATTCATTTCGTCCCACCGCTGAGACTTGTTCCTGGCTTAGGAGGACACAGAAAGGTGTAGGAAAACTTCCAGCGACCTCCTCCTCACAGCCCTCCCACTTTCTTTCATTCAGAAACTTCTTGTACCCGCTCGTAGTCTCAGAGGCGTAGCAGTGAGGACGGGGGGTCACGCCTAATGATAATCACACACGGTGTAGCCAGCGTTTACCCTGTACCTGCTCTCCCGAAGGCCTGGAAGCTCAGATTCCCCCCCCCCCCGCCCCCCCCATAGCCCTCAGCTACTCTCTCTTCTAGTTCTCAGGACCCCGCCCCTTCCTCCTAGCCCCGCCCCCTCCAGTGCCCGAAACCCCTCCCTCCGGGCTCCGAGCCGGGTGCCAGCCGAGCTGAACTCTTTACTTCTCCGCAATGGGGGATTTCTGCATCAAGACGGAGCCGTTGCTTTTTAGGATGCTCCGGGGCCGGTCCTCACAAGGTTTGTGGGAGTGCAAGCAAGTTGACTTGGAGCGCGGACTGCGTCCGGAGTTGTACGCCCCAGACCCCTCGGACCCGAGCCTGTAGGTCCCGGATACTCTAGTTTCAGGGAAGGGGCCATGTAATCCGCTTGGGTACGGGCCGGACCCAGTGCCGAGGTGCGCAACCTCCCCAGGGTGCTGGTTGGGTCCGGAACCGAGGACTGCTACGCCCCCGGAGGGCCGGCTAGATTCAGGACTGCGAGTTACGATTCCCCCGGGGTGCAGGGAGGGCCCAGAACCGTGAAACGGGACTACGCTGGAGGGCGGCCCGGCGTCTGCCTCGACCGTGATTCCTCCGGACACACCCATGGTCGCCTCTCCCGGGGATTCCCCACTGCGGCCGCCGGCAGCCCCCAGAGCCTCGGGCTTCTCCATGGCCCCATCCGGGGACCTCTCTCAGCTGCCCCGCCCCGCCCCGCCTCCTTGTTCCTCATAGCCCCGCCCTGAGGCCCCGCCCCCACCGTGGCGTTGGGCGGAGGGGCGTGGAGGTCGGGGGCTCGGACTGAGGCCCGGGTCCCCTCCCGCTCAGCTACCTGGAGCCGCGGCCCCGGCTTCGAGACTTTATATGGGGACCTCGGGCTAGGGGCCCCTCCGGCTGCCCCACCCAAAGGCCTTCTTTCTTTGTCTCTGGGATTTGTTCCCGCCCTTCTTCCCCATCACCGCCTGCATCCGAATTATCCAATCATAGTCAGGGGTCCCGGTCATGGGGCGGAAGCCTTAATTGTGACGTCACAGTCCTCCAACCTCAGCGCGAGCTCGGACAGCTGGGCTGGGGGGCTTGATATAGCTCGGGGTTTTGGGGGCAGCACCGTCAGTGCCATTGCTTGAATCTGCCTGCCAGGGTTTCATTGGACTCTTCATCCGTGGCTTTAAAATTTAAGGGTTTGGCTAGATTGGAGTTCAAGTGGGCTTGTTTAGGAATATCACGAGCCCCTTCCCTGCCCCCCCCCCCAGTCGACGCGCTTTGCCTCTCACGAGAAGTGCGCTACACAGTGGAGGGACTGCGACAGTGTCGCAAAATATATCCGGTCTCGGTGCGAGGGCAGAGGTTTTTATTTATAAAGCTACCGGTTCCCTTCTCTGGATGCTCCAGACGCCGCTCTTACGGCGACGAAGGGTGTAGCGCGAAGGGAAGACACCTCCTCCTGTTGCCGTAAAGCGAAAACTTCAAGGCGTCGCCTGCCTCGGCGGGGGCGGGGTCGTTGGGGCCGCTGTCGCAAAGCTGAAGGTGGGGGGCCAGCACCCCCTGCGTCGTAAAGATGCCTGAGGCGGTCGTTTCTTCTACTGTCGCAAAAGCTCGCCGCCCAAGTCTGCACCCCACTCCGAGCCACTCCGTCACCCGGCCGTGCCGTAAAGCAAGCCTGCCCGACCCCGTCGTCCTTCTGTTCCCACCGCGGTGGTCATTAGTTCCCCAGCCCGGGATGCTTCGTTGCCCGGCAGTGCCGTAAAGCATACCCGGCCCCAGCCCCGAGCCCTATTCCCTCCGGGTGTGTGTGCACCGCGGTTGCCACGGTGCCGCCAAGCGCGGCTGTCGCGCGGCCCGGGTGTCAGCGGCGATGGCGGCGGGGTCGGGTGGGAGCGGGGGCTCTGGGGGAGGCCCCGGGCCGGGGCCGGGTGGGGGTGGGGGCCCCGGCGGGAGCGGCCCAGGGCCGGGGTCCGGCGGGGGTCTGGGCAGCGGCGGGGAGCTGCACCCGCGCACCGGGCGCTTGGTGAGCCTGTCGGCCTGTGGGCGTACAGCGCGGCGGCAGCAGCCGGGCCAGGAGTTTAACCACGGGCTGGTGTTGAGCCGGGAGCCTTTGCGCGACGGCCGCGTCTTCACCGTCCGCATCGACCGCAAGGTGCGGGGCTGGGTCCGCGGAACCGAGACGTGGAGGGTGGTGGGAGGGGGAGAGCGAGAGGCGGGATGGGGGACAATCGGGGCAGCCCCATCGCCGGGCACCGAGAGGGAACCGACGGACCTTATGGGCACCCGGTGACGGGCAGGGGGGGGGAGCGGGAAGTAGAAACATTGAGTCTGAAGGGGAAACGGGTAAGGAGAGCTTGATTTCCTCCGGACCCAGGAGCAGGGAAGGGACACGGGCTTCAGCCGCTAGAATGGCTAGGGAACAGGTCTCCTGGAATGGCTTGTGGCAGGCGGAGGACGGAGAGATGTCAGGGACCTGACAGGAGGAGAGAGAACCAGGGGAAGTACAACCATCGGAGGATAAACTCAGGCCGGAACGATGGGTGGGGAGGGACTCTCAGGGAGAGGGAGGTGTGCCTCTTGTGTGTCGTTCGGTGACGAGGCCAGGGGCACAGAGGTGGAATTTGGGAAGTGAGTGAATCTGAGTGGAGCCAGGGCCCAGGAGAGAAATGGGCCAGGGGAGGAGGAGAGCGGTGTACAAGAGCAGGGACAAGCGACTTGGAGAGCTGTGCATCTGGGTGGTTGAGAAGTCACAGAGACCAGGCACTTAGAGGCGGCAGGGGGCTGCAGCCAGGGAATTTAGCCCAGACGGTGGGGACAGGCATGGTGTCAGAGACACCGAGCCGCCAGAGTAGGGAGCAGAGTTGCTAGGGGACAGCGGTGCCCACGGTCCCTGAGACAGAGTGCAGGAAGTTGCTTGTGGGACCGCACCTCTGGGTTAGTGTCCCGCGTCTCAAGAGAGAAGAGCCAGCTGGCTGAGACGTGGCAAGGGGGGGGGGGGCACGGTGGTCTGTGAAGTGTGGTTTCCTAGTGGTGGGAGACCCGTGGGGGCCCTTCCTGAGTCCCTGTCCACCGCTCTCATCGCAGGTCAACTCCTGGAGTGGCTCCATTGAGATTGGGGTGACGGCACTGGACCCCAGTGTGCTGGACTTCCCAAGCAGCGCCACGGGGCTGAAGGGGGGCTCATGGGTGGTGTCGGGCTGCTCAGTGCTGAGGGACGGACGTTCTGTGCTGGAGGAGTATGGTCAGGACCTGGACCAGCTCGGTGAAGGGGACCGTGTGGGCGTGGAGCGCACAGTTGCCGGGGAGCTGCGGCTCTGGGTGAACGGGCGGGACTGCGGGGTGGCCGCCACGGGCCTCCCCGCGCGTGTCTGGGCCGTCGTGGACCTTTACGGCAAGTGCACGCAGATCACCGTGCTACCCCCTGAGCCAGGTTTCAGCCCCCCTGCTCCCATCCCTACACCCCCCCTCGAGCCCTCCGCGCCCCCTGAAGATTCTGCCTTGACTGAACAGGGGACCCCGGGGGACGAAGGTGAGAATACAGCTCGGGCAGCGGTGGAGGGGCGGGGCAGGGGGACCGGCTGAAGGAGTGGGTGACGTGTAGTGACAAATGAGGCTGGGTGTGGGCAGGGCCTCTCCGACCCCTTTCCCCCCCACCCGAGTCTGTTGAAGGGGAAAGCAGGGGCTAGAGGAGGGGGTCTCCTGGCTGTGGGCCCCTGCAGCAGGGGCCGAACCCTCATTCCCCTCCCATCCCGCCTGGTCCCCAGCCTTCATGGTGTCCCCAGCGCAGGCCCGGCCGGAGACGTTTCCTAACAGCCTTGAGTCGCATAATGGTGAGGGCTTCCGGGAGGCTCTGGGAAGGGCAGCGGGAAGTGAGGTGGCCCAGGCGAGGGGAGGGACCTCAGGAGAGGGCCAGGGGGCGAGTGGCGAGCCAGAGGGGGTACGGCCTCATTCCAGCTTCCCTCCCCCGCCCCGCCGCCGCAGATTTTGCCAGCATGGAGCTCTCGGAGGTGGTGGGCAACGCCATCCTGTCTGCCTACAACGGGGGGCTCCTAAATGTGAACCTGAGCTCCCCCCCGGCCGGGGAAGGACCGGGGCCCAGCGGCGCGGCCACCTCGCCTGTCCTCACTTCCAACGACGCCCTGCTCTTTCACGAGAAGTGCGGAACCCTCATCAAACTCAGCAACAATAACAAGACGGCCGAGCGCCGCCGGCCCCTGGATGAGTTCAACAACGGCGTGGTCATGACCAACCGTCCGCTCCGGGACAACGAGATGTTTGAGGTGTGCGAGATCCCGGGCTCTGGTTGGCACGTCACTCTCCGGGGGCTCGAGACGGGGCTTGACCCTTGACGTTAGAAGAGTGGGGCCCAAGGAAGAGCCGGGGACCGAGGGGCCCTGTTCTATGCTCACGTTCCCCGTCTGTCCCTTCTGTCGTCACCCCTCCCAAGATCCGCATCGACAAGCTCGTGGATAAGTGGTCTGGCTCCATTGAGATCGGTGTCACCACCCACAACCCCAACAGCCTGGAGTACCCAGCCACCATGACCAACCTGCAGTCAGGTACCAGCCCCGGGCAGGGCGGGGGGCACCTTCCTAAGGCGGAGGAAGCCCGTGTCCTGAGCGGGGTGTCCGCTGCCCCCCCAGGCACCATCATGATGAGTGGCTGTGGGATCCTGACCAACGGCAAGGGCACCCGCCGGGAGTACTGTGAGTTCAGTCTGGATGAGCTACAGGTGAGGGTGGGGCGTGGAGCCTGGGCCCCTCTGTGGGGCAGCCCCGTTTCCCTGCGCCCCTGCCCGTGCACCACGGTCTCCCCTGTGACCCAGAGCAAGGCCTGTTAGCTTTTTTTAAAGTCTTTTTTTTTTTTAACGCTTATTTACTTTAAACGTTAGAGAGAGGCAGAGCGTGAGTGGGTAAGGGGCAGAGAGAGGGAGACACAACTCGAGGCAGGCTCCAGGCTCTGAGCTGTCAGCACAGAGCCTGATGTGGGGCTCGAACTCACGAACCGTGAGATCGTGACCTGAGCCGAAGTCAGACGCTCCACTGACTGAGCCACCCAGGCGCCCCAAGGCCTGTTAGCTTTTGCCTAGAGGTTCCTTCTGAGAAGGCAGGGCTGCCCAGTAGTTAGGCACTCGGGTTTCCGAGTCAGAGTTTTACTTTTTCTTAATCGTTTGGCCATTTGTGGTGGTGACCAGAGGCAACAAACTCGTTCTCTTTGGTAGTTTGGTGGGTTGTTTTTTTTTTTTCTTCTCTTCTAACGTTTAAAGCGAGCCTGTTAGTATTTTCTAGACTCCTTTGGGAGGTAGATGGGGTGATGTTTATGAGATGGCTTAACGCAGCGCTGGCCTCGGAGTGAGCGTTCGGGGGGGGGCGGCTCTGGGACTCCGGCACCTTGGGAGCAGTTCCCCTGCGGCCTGGGCTGGCGGGCAGGCTTTAGGACCGCGTTGTTCCAGGGTCCCCAGGACAAGTCTGGAGCCTGAGCAGGGATAGAGTCCAGACTTTCGTCTTTTCTGCTTTGACCAGGAGGGCGACCACATCGGTCTCACGAGGAAGTCCAACTCTGCCCTGCATTTCTTCATCAACGGCATCGATCAGGGTAGGGGCCGCGCGGCCAGGGCGCTCGGTGCAGGGGTCTGGGCCTCACACTGCTGCCTCTCTTTGAGGCTGGTCTGACCCCTTCCTTCGCCTTCCACCCGCACAGGCGTGGCCACCCCGCTGACGCCCCCGGTCGTGTATGGAGTGGTGGACTTGTACGGGATGGCGGTGAAGGTGACCATCGTGCATAATAACAACCACAGCGACCGTCTGCGCCGCAACAATGCCATCCTGCGGGCCCTGTCTCCCGAGGGCGCCCTCCGCCGCGCCGCCCCCGCCGCTCAGGCCGAGCCCGAGCGCCTGCTCTTCCACCCGAACTGCGGGCAGAAGGCGGCTATCACCCACGAGGGACGCACCGCCCTGCGGCCCCAGTATGGCCCGGGGGGTGGGGAGAAGCCCGCAGAAGGGGCTCTGACGGGCTTGCGGGAGGGGCGCGGACGCGGGGGGTGGGGGGGGCGGCGGGATTCTGAGCGGGGCCGTCGTGGCAGGGAAGGGGGGAGCCTCCGGGACAGCGAAGGTCAGCAGGCGGATTGGGGGCAGCAGGAGTCAGGCAGGCACCGACCGGGCCGGGGCGCGGCGTGCTCAGCGCGCGCGCGCTCGTGCCTGAGGCCCCGCGTGCTGTGCCCTCAGTGCCACCGATGACTTCAATCACGGCGTGGTGCTGAGCAGCAGAGCCCTGCGGGACGGAGAAGTGTTCCAGGTGCGCATCGACAAGATGGTGGACAAGTGGGCTGGCTCCATCGAGATCGGTGTCACCACCCACAACCCTGCCTACCTCCAGTTGCCCTCCACCATGACCAACCTGCGCTCGGGTGAGCCCCCCCAGCGGGGCGGGGCCGGGGCAGGGTCCTCGGGAGGAAGCCACCCCCCGGAGCCCGGATGGGATGCTCGTGCTCCGGCCCTTTTCTCCGCTTGTCACACTTGTGACGACTCATCCGGTGGCTGAGGCCTGCCCGCCACGTGGACGGGGCTCGTGGCTGGCTTGGGACGTGCAGGGTTTTCTTGTTCAGCTCTGGGAAGAGAGCCGACCGTCAGAAAAGGCAGGCCGGGCCAGCGGCTTTGGGGGGCGGACGCGGGCACTGCCGCACGACAGGAGCCCTGGTCCCCGCTCACGTCCTCTGTCCCCCCCCCCCTCGTCCCCCTAGGGACCTGGATGATGACCGGGAACGGGGTGATGCACAACGGGACGACCATCCTGGACGAGTACGGGCACAACCTGGACCGCCTCAAGGTGGGAGAGCGTGCGTCCGGCCGGGGCCCGGCGGCGGGAGGCGGGCAAGGCGGGGCTGCCGTAGGACCAGCCCAGGCGGGAGCTCTGCCTGACTCCTCACTCCAGCCCCCCTTCTTCCAAGGCAGGGGACACGGTGGGCGTGGTGCGGCGGGAGGACGGGACCCTGCACTTCTTTGTCAACGGGATGACTCAGGGCCCCGCGGCCTGGAACGTGCCCCCGGGTGTCTACGCAGTCGTGGACCTCTACGGCCAGGCGGCCCAGGCCACCATTGTGGACGACGTGGGTGAGGGCCGGACCGGGCAGGGGCAGGGGGTCGGGGTGGCCTTGGGGGGCCTCAGAGACCCCTGTGAGCCTAATGGGCGATGACCACTCATGCAGAGGTGCCCCCAGTCCCCGAGCCACTCCCCGAAGGGAACAACCAGGTGTCCCCGAGCTCCCCGTCATCGGGGGCCGGGGGCTCCGACCTGCGTTTCCACCAGCTACACGGCAGTAACGCAGTGATCACCAACGGGGGCCGCACCGCGCTCCGCCATAACTGCCGCAGCGAGTTCAACGACGCCATCGTCATCTCCAATCGGTCAGTGCCCGGGCCTTCGTGCCCCCAGCTTCCCGCTGCCCGGCCTCGGCCACCGAGCAGGGCCTGTCTGATTGCCGCTGTCCCTGGCAGGGCCCTGCGCGACGGGGAGCTGTTTGAAATCGTCATTCAGAAGATGGTGGACCGCTGGTCAGGCTCCATCGAGGCCGGTGAGGGCACCCGTGTGTGCGTGCGTGCGCGCGCACCGGGGGCGGGGGTGGTGGCCGCTGGCCGCCCACTGCTGGGGGCTTGGCTCTGACCTACCCCTGCCTCCTAGGAGTGACCGCTATTCGGCCAGAAGACCTTGAGTTCCCCAACACCATGACGGATATCGACTATGACACGTGGATGCTGAGGTCAGATTGCCTGCTTTGCGGGCCGTGTGGCCGGCTAGGATGAGGGAAGCGAGGCTTGGGGCCCGCGGTGGCCCTGGGCAGCCTTCCCACGTCGCCCCGCACCCTGCAGCGGCTCGGCCCCCTCTCCTCTCGGGGAAGCTCCCGCTTTTCTCTGTCCCGGAGGCATAGGGAACGGGATTGGGTCCCAGACCCCAGATCGAGATCCCGATCCAAGGCGCTGGGAGGTTCTGACGAGCAGAGACCGAGCAGGGGCCTGTGTGGGGAAGAGCCGGGAGACTCACCGGCCCCTTCTGTCGCCCCTCCAGTGGCACGGCCATCATGCAAGATGGAAACACGATGCGCAACAACTACGGGTGCGACCTCGATGCGCTGGGCACAGGCGCGCGCATCGGCATGATGCGAACGGCCAAGGGCGACCTGCACTACTTTATCAACGGCCAGGACCAAGGCGCCGCCTGCTCAGGCTTGCCTCCGGGTAAAGGTGACTGCGCTGTGGCTTTCGGCCCGCCCGCCTCGTGCCGGTGCCCCGCGGGCTCTCGGGCTTCTGACCCCTTCCTTTCCCACCCAGAAGTGTACGCGGTCGTGGATCTCTACGGCCAGTGTGTCCAAGTGTCCATCACCAACGCCACCGGCCCCATGGACAACAGCCTGGCGACCAGCAACACGGCCACTGAGAAGTCCTTCCCCCTGCACTCCCCAGGTGCGGCCGGCGGGGCGGGCTCTGCTTCCTCACCGTGGGCCTGAGGGGGCCGCTGGCAGCTCAGGGAGCTGGGTCAGGACGGGCTCGCCCCTGAAGGGAGGGATGAGCCCAGGGTAGGCGGCGGCCAAGAGGAGGGGAGGAGGTCACGGCTGGCTGGAACGCCCGAGGCGCGCTTCCCGGCCACCAGGAGGCCGGGAGCCGGGCACGCCCGCTTTGGGAACGGGTCTCTCGTGGGGAAAGAGGCGCGGGAGGCTCTCCGATGGCAGACAGAGGACTGGTGGCAAACGGGGGCCTTTCCGGCAACCTCCCGCTTCCCCCGAGAGCTCTGCTCCGTGTCCTTTCTGAAGCTCGCTGTCCCACTGTCCCCTCCCGCTGCGCCTGTTCCCCGCAGTGGCTGGCGTGGCTCACCGCTTTCACAGCACGTGTGGCAAGAACGTCACTCTGGAGGAGGACGGCACGAGGGCGGTACGCGCGGCCGGCTACGCTCACGGCCTGGTCTTCAGCACCAAGGAGCTCAAGACGGAGGAGGTGTTCGAGGTGGGCGGCGGGCCCCTCGCAGCGAGGCGGGCGGCCCCCCCCCCCCCCCCCGCTGTCCCCCTGCCCCTGGCTAGCGCCGGCCGCCGCCTTTTGTCTCCCTCAGGTCAAAGTGGACGAACTGGACGAGAAGTGGGCGGGCTCCCTGCGCCTGGGACTGACCACGCTGGCGCCCGGGGACATGGGGCCCGGCACGGGCGGGGGCCCGGCGCTGCCGCCCTCCCTGCCGGAGCTCCGGACCAAGACCACCTGGATGGTGTCCAGCTGCGAAGTGAGGCGCGACGGCCAGCTCCAGAGGATGAACTACGGCCGGAACCTGGAGAGGCTGGGGGTGAGGCCGCCGGCTCCGGGGTCGGGGCGGAGGTGGAGCGGGGGCGGCGGGGGGAGGGAGGCCAGGCACTCGAGCCCGTCTCACCTTGGCGCCAGGTGGGCAGCCGCGTGGGCATCCGCCGGGGGGCGGACGACACGATGCACATCTTGGTAGACGGAGAGGACATGGGGCCTGCGGCCACCGGCGTTGCCAAGGTAGACCCGGGGAACCTTGGGCTTGGGGAGCGGGCTCGAGGCCTTCCGCGGACCCCCGACTCCTGTGTCGTGTGTGCCCACAGAACGTGTGGGCCGTGCTGGACCTGTACGGGCCCGTACGGAGCGTGTCTGTGGTCAGCTCCACGAGGCTGGAGGAGTCGGAAGGCACCCAGCCTCCCTCCCCCAGCTCGGACACCGGCAGCGAGGGCGAGGGCGAGGGCGAGGGCGAGGAAGACGACGACGGGGAGGAGCACAGCCCGAGGGTAAGAGGCCCCGCGGGGCAGGTGGGGCCCGTGAACGGGCGGCTGGGGTCGGTGGTCCGCGGGACACCAGGCTGTCCTGGGGCTCTCTGACCCAACCCCGGGTGGCCGGTCGCCTGTGCGCGAGCCCCGTGTAAACGCCCGCGGGGGGTGGCTCGTACTGGCAACCCAGCAGCTCGGTCTCTCCTCCACACCAGGGCCAGAATCAAGTGGCCATTATGCCCACAGCCCTCGAGTTCCTGGAGAACCACGGGAAGAACATCCTCTTGTCCAACGGGAACCGCACCGCCACGCGGGTGGCCAGCTACAACCAGGGCATCGTTGTCATCAACCAGCCCCTGGTGCCCCAGCTGCTGGTCCAGGTGGGCCTCGCCTTCTCCGCCGCTCCTCTGGCTCGGGGTGACCCAGGGCCAGCCCTCCTGGAGGAACCCCTTTCCAGCTGAGGACGAGGTAGAAGGCAAGCCCCTCGGATGAGCTTCCCGGGCTTGGGCTCGTGCCCGCGGTGGGGTTCGTAGGTCGCTTATCAGGAAGCCTTACTTGCCGGCCGGTGGGGGCGGCGGCAGCGGGCAGGGGCTGGGGGAGGCCAAGAGAGACGCCGGCCCTACGCGTGGGTGCGTGGACGGCTTTGCCGAGGAGGAGGCCTTTCCGCTGTTTGCCACAAACGGAGAGATTTAGTTAGGAACGCGGGGCATGGGGACCCTTACTGTCCCGACAGCGCCGAGGCTCACGTGGGGAAGGAAACAAGGGGTTTGTAGTTTGCGGTCCCTCCGGGCGAGGGAAGGGCAGCATCCCAGGCCGCGCTGTGGGAGGTGCTGTCGCTCCCCCCCTCCCACCCGGCGGGGGTGAGGAGCCTGGTTCTGCTGGGGGGCGGCCTCTTCCGTGACTGGGGAGTGGTTGCCCTTTTCCCCAGGTGCGGATAGACTTCCTGAACCGGCAGTGGACGTCCTCCCTGGTCCTGGGCGTCATCACCTGCCCGCCCGAGAGGCTCAACTTCCCCGCTTCTGCCTGTGCCCTCAAGCGGGCAGCCTGGCTGCTGCGGGGCCGTGGCATCTTCCACAACGGTCTCAAGGTGAGTAGGGGGCAGAGAGAAGAGGGAGGGCCGGGGCCTCGAGTCGGGACGGTCTGGCCAAAAGGGTCCCCGGCTCCGGCAGTAGGACTGCGGGCGTAAAGGGGCCCCATGGTGGGGTGGACCCCATGGTGGGTGAGCGAGAGTGTGGGGGGCCTTATCTGGACGCTCAGGCTGTCACGTTGTCCTGGGTCCCTGCCGCTGAGCATGTTGTGGGGGGGAGGGCAGTGGGGGGGTTGGCGGGGAGGTGGACTCCTGATGTTTGAGGAGGGGGGTGGAGCCCGGGCAGCAGGCCGGCGTGGAGGCCAAGCCTGGGGCCTGGCAACCGGAAGCAGAGCGAAGGGCGAGCCTGGCTGTTGCCTGTGGGCGTCTGATCTCTGGGAAGACAGTAGGTCTTTCCTCCTAGATCTGTGAGAAGTTTGGGCCAAACCTGGACACGTGTCCTGAAGGCACCGTCCTGGGACTGCGGCTGGACGGCTCTGGGGGGCTGCACCTCCACGTCAATGGGCTGGACCAGGGGGTGGCCGTACCGGACGTGCCCCAGCCCTGCCACGCGGTGGTGGACCTCTACGGCCAGTGCGAGCAGGTCGGCTGTAATGGAGGAAGCGTGGAGGGGGCGACCGGTGAGGGCACGGGCAGGCCCCGGGGGCTGGGGCACGCCCGGCTGATTTCCCGCCCCCCTCCCCTGCAGGTGACCATCGTGAGCCCTGAACCAGGGGCTGCCAGTGGCAAGAGTGCGGGAACCCAAGGGGACATGGAGAAGGCGGACATGGTAGATGGTGAGCCGGCCCGCAGAGCCCCGCCCCGCCCACCGTGCCGCGCCGCCCCGGCTCCTGTGACCCGTGCCCCCTCCTGCCCGCGCAGGTATGAAGGAGAGCGTGTGCTGGGGGCCGCTGCCTGCCGCCAGCCCTCTCAAGAGCTGCGAGTATCACGCCCTGTGCTCCCGCTTCCAAGAACTGCTGTTGCTTCCCGGTGAGTCCCCGGTCCCCCGGGACCCGCCTCGTTCCCCGGGGCAGTGCTGGGCACCTCGGCACCCAGCCTGCCCCTCGCTTTCCCGCAGAGGATTACTTTATGCCTCCGCCCAAGCGAAGCCTGTGCTACTGTGAGTCTTGCCGGAAGCTTCGAGGGGACGAGGCCCACAGGCGCCGGGGAGAGCCCCCTCGGGAGTATGCCCTGCCCTTCGGCTGGTGCAGGTTCAACCTCAGGTGTGCGCAGGGCAGGGTCACGCGGCTCCCTTACTGTTCTTTTCCCCTAGAGGAAGGAGGTTCCCAGGGGGTGCATGGAAGACGTGGCAGAACTTCCCGTAGAGGGGACACTGTTGGGGAGCCAGCGACCTTTGTCCGGTCTGCCCTGTCTACATCCTAGGGTGAATCCCCGTCTGGAAGCTGGGACGCTAACCAAGAAGTGGCACATGGCCTATCACGGGAGCCACGTGGCAGCGGTGCGGAGGGTGCTGGACCGAGGGGAGCTGGGAGCAGGTACCGGGGCGCCAGGGGCAGGGCAGGGCGGGTGGGCCCGGCCCCTGGAGGGCGGCCCTGACGCAGCTCTCGTCCTAGGCGCTGCCTCTATCCTGAGCTGCCGGCCGCTGAAGGGCGAGCCCGGGGTGGGGTTTGAGGAGCCCGGCGAGAACTGCGCCCCTCCCCGGGAGGAGCAGCCCCCTCCGGTGCTGCTCTCCCCGTCCCTGCAGTACGCTGGGGCCGAGACCCTGGCATCCAAAGTGCAGTGAGTACCCGGGGACACGCCCGGTGTCTCCACGTTTTGCCTTCCCTTCTCTCACCTGTGCCACTTGGGTCTTCTCTCGCTCTAGAACATTGTTATATAAGAAGCATTTACTATTTTTAAAGGTGACAAAAAGGGGGGTGCAGTGGGTCAGAAGTGCGGGTGGAGCGGGCGCGGGGAGCAGGGTGGGCAGCGGCCTGCACGCGGAAGCCGGGGAGCCTGCCCGGCAGTCGTTGGGGAAGGCGGTAGGGAGGGGAGTGGGGGGAGGGCCAGGCCCTGCAAGATGGGGGTGTCCCCTCAGGGCCTGTGTGGCCGTGCAGTTAACAAGGGGAGGAGAGGGGCCAGAGGCCTCACGGCCGGATTTCTTCTCCCCCCGACAGATTCCGGGACCCCAAATCCCAGCGGACGCACCAGGCCCAGGTGGCGTTCCAGGTGTGCGTGCGCCCCGGCTCCTACACCCCCGGGCCCCCCTCGGCCGCCCTCAGAGAACCTCTGGACCCTCACTTCAGCCCAGCCGAACTCGAGTGGGTGACCAAGGAGAAGGGGGCCACGCTCCTCTATGCCCTGCTGGTGCGGGTGGAATGAGGGGCGGCCTGGCGATGACAAGCACAGCGGGGCCCTGGGCCCGGGACTCCGAGTGACGACCGACGACGATCGCCCCGGCACGCGCGGGGCCCGGACAGGCAGGGGGCCCTGGAGCTCGAGTCCTGCCTCCCGCGCCCGCGGCAGCAGAGCCATCCCCGACCGCGCGGCGGGCGAGCGGGAGCCGGGCCCGACAGCCCCCCTTTCATGCACTGACTTGGGGAGCACGACTCCCCGGACTCCCTCCCCCGTACCACTTAATTTATTTCCGTTTTCGTTCCTGTTACTGTGAATCCCGAGCGGCCCGGATCCCCCTCCGGGCCGCCGCTTCCCGGGCCTCCGGGCGGTGGGAGGGCGCTCGCGGGGAAGGCGGGCCTCTGTACAGTTGTTACGGACGCGGGTTTCCAAGCAGCCAATAAACGCCGTCCCGGAGCGCGCGCCTCGGCCTCTTTCTCGCGCGCGCGCGCGCGCACCGCCCCCGCGAGCCCCGGGCCCACCCCGCCGGGGGCGCGGGCCGCGGCGACGGGGTTTGACCGCCGCCGGCACCCGTCGCGGCCGCTTCCGCCCTTCCCTGCGCCCGACCCGCGAGGCCGGCGGCCGCCCCGGCTCCGGAAGGAGTCGGCCCGGCGGCCGGATGTGACGCGCGGCCGAGGCGCGCAGGAGCCGCGGAGAAAGCGCAGAGCAGGCGGGTAGGGAGGGGCCGGGGGGCGGGCAGCGCCGAGGCTGGAGACCCCGGCCCGCCGGCGCACGCGGGGGCCCCCGGGGCCGGCCGGGCGGAGGGGGGCGGCGGGAGGGCTTCCGCCTCTGCCGGCCGGGCGCGATCCGCCCTGAGCGCCCGCCTCCCGGTAGGCCCGGTCCGAGGTCTGGCAGTCAGTGACAGAGCCGGGCGCCCACGGCCCGAGCGCCCCCGGCGGCACCATGCCCGCGCTCCTGGAGCGCCCCAAGCTTTCCAACGCCATGGCCCGGGCGTTGCACCGGCACATCATGATGGAGCGGGAGCGCAAGCGGCAAGGTGAGCCGGGCCCGAGCGGGAGGACACAGGGCCCCGGGGCGGCGCCGCTTCCCCGGAGCAGGCCTCCACCCCGGGCCGTGCAGCGCGCCGCCGCGGCCGCGCCGCAGGAAGGATGAGACAGCCCCGCGGGTGGTGGAAGCCGGAGGCCGGGTCTCCGCTCCAGAACCCTTGGGTCGGGAAGGACCTTGGAGAGCACCTACTGGACCCACCCGCCTGCCCCCTCCGCGGGGAAAGAGCCACTGCCGAGAGAGGCACGAGGGGCATCGTGGCGACCAGGCCTCGCCGGCCCGCGGTGCGCGACAGGCTGCTCTGTTAACCACCCTGCCGTTTTCCCTTTCTGCCCGACTCTCTCTCCAGAAGAGGAAGAGGTGGACAAGATGATGGAACAGAAGATGAAGGAGGAGCAGGAGAGGAGAAAGAAAAAGGAGATGGAAGAGAGAATGTCTCTGGAGGAGACCAAGGAGCAAGTGAGCAAGCCCCCTGATCTCTCACAGCGCTTTCCCTCTGGCCCTCTTGCCTTCATCTCTGCTCCCCTCGCTTCTCAGATCCTGAAATTGCAGGAGAAGCTTTTGGCCTTACAAGAGGAGAAGCACCAGCTTTTCCTGCAGCTCAAGAAAGTTTTACACGAGGAGGAGAAACGGAGGCGAAAGGAGCAGAGGTGGGACTGGAGAGCTAAAAATAAAGTCGGGGCAGGGTGTAACTGGGATCGGGTGACAACGACCGGCGTCTAGTGGCAAAAGGGGGCGCTTGTCCCCGACTCTGACGCGCCCGCCTTTCGCCCCAGTGACCTGACCACTCTGACATCAGCTGCGTACCAGCAGAGCCTGACCGTCCACACGGGAACGCACCTCCTCAGCATGCAGGGTGAGGAGTGGAGAGACCGCGTGTCCAAACGGGCCCTCCTGGGGGTCACAGCCACCCCTTCCGGCCTCACGAAGCCCCTGTCCCTCCCTAGGGAGCCCTGGAGGACACAATCGCCCGGGCACCCTCATGGCGGCTGACAGGGCCAAGCAGATGTTCGGGCCCCAAGTGCTTACAGTAAGGAGTAGGATGGGGCGTCCGGCCCTGTTCTCCCCCGACCGCTCCTACCCACACCCAGGCGCCCTTAGTGACCCGGCACTCAAGTGATGGGCGTCACTGGCGTCGGACCCTTCGCGGTGTGGGGGAAAGCCGGACACGGTGGGCCCCTGAGGTCCCGCCTCGGAGTTTACAGCGGCCAGCTCTCGTCCTCCCTCCTCAGACTCGGCACTACGTGGGCTCAGCGGCGGCTTTCGCAGGGACCCCAGAGCACGGTCAATTCCAAGGCAGCCCCGGCGGTGCCTATGGGACCGCTCAGCCCCCGCCGCACTATGGCCCCACGCAGCCGGCCTATAGCCCTAGCCAGCAGCTCAGAGGTGAGTGGTGGGCCCAGAGGGAGGGGACTCTGGCAAGACCCAGATGAGGAGGCTCTGATGGCCATGCGTCGTCCCTTCCTCAGCACCTTCGGCGTTCCCCGCAGTGCAGTACCTGTCGCAGCCACAGCCACAGCCCTACGCGGTGCACGGCCACTTCCAGCCCACCCAGACAGGTGACCGACACCCCTGTGCGAGCACCCTGCCCTCCCGGCCTCCCCCGCCCCTGGCGGCTGCGTCACACCCCCCTCCTTCCCTCCCCAGGATTCCTGCAGCCGGGTGGCGCCCTGTCCTTACAGAAGCCAATGGAGCATGCCAACCAGCAGACCGCCTTCTCGGACTCTGTGAGTATGGGGAGTATGGGGTCTTGGGAGTTCAGGGGAAGCGCTGTGCTCAGGGGAGCCCCCGGCTGCCTCTGGTCCTGACCCTCCTCTCCGCAGTCCTCCCTGCGCCCCATGCATCCCCAAGCTCTGCATCCAGCCCCTGGACTGCTGGCCTCTCCCCAGCTCCCTGTGCAGATGCAACCAGCGGGAAAGGTAAGGTCGGGAGCCAGGTGCGCCCAGACCCCCACCTTCCCACTCTCGGGGGGGGGGGGGGGGGACGGGCTCAAGGGCGTGGAGGGAGAGGGTGCTCGCTGACCGAGCCCCCCTCTCGTCACTGCCACCAGTCGGGCTTCGCGGCTACCAGCCAACCTGGCCCTCGGCTCCCCTTCATCCAGCACAGCCAGAACCCGCGATTCTACCACAAGTGACCGTCAGATTTTATCTTCAGCCTCCCCCCACCCCCTGCCGTGGGTGAGGGTCCCCGGTGTGTCCCGGTCCAATAAAATCTACCTGCCAGTGCCCCTGGCTGCTGCTGCTGTTTGTGTGGCCTCACTCGGAGGCGGCCAGGGCTCTCTGGAGGGGCGGGGTGGCCGGCAGATGCACAGCAAGTGAACGGATGGCCCAGTTTGGTGGACAGGATTTCTCATCTCCCCTCCAGTCCGCAAATGCCCATTCAATTCAAAGAAGCAACTGAATTGGGGCCTTCATATTAAACTTGTAGTTTTATTCAGGTTTGATTTTAACAAATGTGTCGGGGAGAGAGCCCACAGGAAAGGGTGAAGCCCGTGGGGGCAGGGCCCTCCCAGATGCCTGAGGAGGGGGCAGGTCCCCTCCCCTCTCCTCCTCTTCCCTCCCCAGCTAAAGGGATTTGGGGAGAGACATAGGCAGGAGAGGGGGCTGGTCCCCAGTCTGTGGGGTGGTGCTTGGGGTAAAGGGCCAAGGGGAACAAGGGACCAGAGCAGGGATGAGTGGGGGAAGGGCACAAGGACCATTTGCCAGAATCCACAGCTTTCTGATTCCAGATTGAATTTAAAAAAAAAAAAAAAGAAAAAAGAAAGAAAACAAAAACCAAACAAAACCCACTAAACCACAAGCAGCACCCGCCCCCTCTCCCCGACCAGGACTGTAGTGCGAGGGGAGAAGAGGAGGACAGTTTCGCCAAGGCCATGGGTCACTCACTCCTGGCCAAGGGAGCAGGATGAAGGGCAGGGGCTCCCCGACAGATTGAGGGGGTGTGGGGGAAACCAAAATAAAACGTCAAATAAATTGTGTAGGAGGAATCCAGCCCGGGGCCGGGCCGGAGCTGGGCCAGGCTGGGGAAGGGGGCCTCTGCAGGCTGGAGGATCACTGCTTCCGCCACCGCCACCCTGGGGAGGAGAGACACCTGGTGAGACTGGACTGTCCTGTCCATGGTGGGGGGCGACCCTGCTGGGGCAGGAAGGGAAACCTGGAACAGGACTGAGGCAGGTTTTGTCTGGGACGCGGAGCACGCGCAGGGGCTGGGGACGGGCAGCCGGCACACTCACCTGGGAGCCAGTTATTTCGCCATGGCCTTGATTGCAACTGCTGCCTCCTCTGTCATGGCAGACAGCACCGTGATCTGGGGGGGTGGGGAGGTCAGACATGAGGTCAGAGGAAGCAGTGCAAGGAGAGGGGCTGGGCATAAGGCGGGGGGGGGGGGAGGGCATACCAGGATCTCTTCTCCGCAGTCATACTTCTGCTCAATCTCCTTGCCGAGGTCTCCCTCGGGCAGACGAAGGTCCTCTCGCACCTCCCCGCTGTCCTGGAGCAGCGATAGATACCCATCCTGGATGCCAATCAGCTGGGGGCAGAGGAGGAAGGAAGCTGCAGGTTGGCCCCGGCAGGGGGGGGAGGATAAAGGGTCTGAGGACAAACTGGTGCCAAACCTCTAACACCAAACCCCTTCTCCGGCCGTTCCCCTCTCTCCCGCTCAGTCTATGGCCACCGACAAACCACTAACCCACCTACATACCTGGAAATCATTCCTTTTGATGTTGGGGACATCCATATTATGAGTCGACGGGCAGATATCTTCGTATTTCTTGCCAGTAAAGATGTCAATACCAACCAGGTGGACCTGTATGTGTGCATCACATGAAAGAGAAACCCGACCAAGCTCTAGGATGGAAAAGAGAAAGGCTCGAGGTGCTCCTGACTGGTGAGGGAAGTGCGACGAGGTTGTCAGGGAAAAGACCAGGGGAGGTGGAACCAAACCAATCGGCCCAAAGGAGCAGCACTAAAGCCTTTAACAACGGGAGGCAGAAAGACTGCCCTTGACTTTGGGGTTGACAGCACAAAGAAAACAGGAGGGCAGGCTCCAAGCAGCCAGTTACCCTGAGCTACCAGAACACTGACCGATGTGCCCAGGGGACTGGGAGGACTCTAGGCAGAACATCTGGAAAAGCATCTGGACATCAGCATAAAAGGTGAACTTGGGAAAACAGGAAGCAACAAGAAAGGAAGAGCGCTGAGAAGAAAAGGCTTTGGGGACAGAAAATTATGCAAAGGGAATAAACGCCACAAAAGAACACAGACAAGGACGCAGACGTTGGGGGTGACCCAGGGTGAACCCCGAGCCAACGGAAGACAAACCAACCAGGGAACAAAACCACAAGAACTCCAGCAAGGATGAGTCAGGTCGAGATTTGGGAGGGCAGGAAAAACTGACAAGCACTAGCAACAGTGTCCAGATCCAAGAGAGCGAGGCAGGGGCTCAGGAAACTCCGGGAGAGGGGCAGGTGGAAACACAGTGTGACCCTGCGTCGGAGATCGGGGGCGTGGGGCAGGAGGGGATCTGGAAGCTCAAGGTACGCTGGCCCCCTCCAGGGAAGGCTGCTCTGTAGTGGGACTAGAGAAAGCCTGGGAACTAGAACCCCAGGCAAGAAAAACCACAAGTGAAAGCCAAGAAGGAAGGAGCTGCTGACCAGACCACCTAGCAAAGTTAGACTCACACCAGTGGGGAAGAGGACCGGGCACAAGGCAATGACGGGGCACAGGAGGTAACGAAAGGCTGAAGGCCGGGGGAAGGTGGAAGGTAGCCAGGGCTGAGCACTACACAAGGAACTGGGGGGTAAAAAGAGAGCTCCGGGAACGGAGAGGGCTAGGACTGAGGGCACCTTGCTGCCGGGAGCCCCACGGATGAGGGAAGTGTGGGGAAGGCGAGAGATGGAGAGATCCAATTCTAACCTTGGCATGGCCGTGCTTGCCAGTCTTGGAGGTAGACATCTCCACGATCTTACAGGGCCGGCCTTTGAGCACCACAAAGCCATTCTTACGTAATGCTGAGCACTGCATCGGGAAGGTGGCTGAGGCCCCTGCATCTCCTGTCTCGAAGTCCAAATCATCTGCCATTTTAAGAGGCTTCGATTCCAACTAGAGTCAAAGAGAAGCGGAGTCAGTAGAGGTAGAGGTCGACAGAGCTCTCCATCCGCCCCACTGCTCTCTGGAAACGGGCTTCAGGTTTCCCCAGCCCTCCGTTCCATCACCCGCCTAAATGAAAGTCAAAGTGCCCAGGTTAAATACGGAGTTGGGACCACAAACCCTTAAGATGGGGCGTGTGTATGAAGTGGTGGGAACACAAGCCGGACCCCTAGCCCAACTGAAAGCTAAAGGGGCAGCCCGGGAACGGAAGGCTCTGGGGAGTTCGGATGCCGAATCTCCAAGACGGGCAAACGCCCAATTCCTGGGGGGCGGGGGGAGACTCAGGTGTTACTGGCCGCTGAAACCAACCACCCCTCTCCCCCACACAGAACAGGGCTATAATTAGGTGAGCAGCCGCGAGCCAGCAAAAGGGCGGGGCTACCATAGCGGGGAGAGGGGAGGGTGGAGACCGGAGGACAGGGCCCCACCCGTCTGTTACACCCCCCACCCGATCCACACGCGCCAGTCACTGGTACAGGAAACCACAAGGCCTCTTTGGGGGATTCCCGCCTCTCCAACAGGCCTTTTCCGACACAGCCGAGGGAGAGAAAGTAAAGCTGTTCTCTAACTTCTCCCCCTGCCAAACACCTCCATCTCGTTTCCCAAAGGGAACCCGGGAACCCGGCCTCTCCTCGAGGGCCCTCCCCCTTTTCCCAGGATGCACCGGTCCTGTCGGCTTTTCAGGCCGGGCCTGTGCGCTCAGTGGAAAGTGGAGGAGTGGGCAGCGTGAATGACAATAAAATGAAAGCAAAACGCTGGGAGTAGTGAGTAGCAGAAGTTCTGTTAGGCCGGCAGAGTTGGGGCTCTGAAAGCAGGAGCCCGCAAATCAGACACAAGGAGGAAGACCGTGACAAGGTGAAGAGCACCTATCACAGCGGGGAGCTCCTCTGCTCGGGACTTTAAGGCGCTGTCGGCGCGGCCGAAAAGAGCTGGGCTCCCGTCCAATCGCCCTCAGTCTCCCCGTCTCTCCGGCCACCCAGCACGGGAGAGCGCTGCTCGCACCTGGCTGGCCGCCTCACTTCCCAGGGGAGTCGGGGCGGGGGGGGGGGTAGCGCGCCAGGGGCCCATGGGGTGGGGGCACGCTAACATATGTCCGCAGCGGGCTCTCCGGGGAGATCAGGTGCGGGCCTCGGCCTTCGCCCCCTCCCCAAAATTCCAAGCTACCCTGGGCGCCCGCGAGGACCGACCACCCCTCTCCGCGCTGGGGGTTGCCGGCTCCCGCCCACCATGTGGCCTCCCGGGGCTTCCGGTGGCCGGGATCTGGGGGGAGGGGTCCCCGCGCTGCCATGCGGCCCCCGTCCACGTTCGGCCATGCGGCCTCCGACCCAGAGGGCAGCCTCCGGTAGGGGGGACACTTCCGGTGCCGCCGCCACCCCCTCCTCAAAGGCCGCGCCAGGCCGGAGCCACGCCGCCTCCCCTCCCCCCCCTCTCCGGCCGGCCGCCAGCCCCCCCCACATGCCCTCTCACCGAATAGCCCCCTCCCCCACCTCACGTGGCCGCGCGGCGCCCTGTTCTCAACGGCCCAGGTACCTTGGCCCTTCCGGGCCGATCTGGCCCCCGGCCCTCGCCCCGGCGTGGCCGCCCGGCGGCCTCTCCCGCGTGGCGGCCTCGCGGCTCGCCGTCCCCCGCCCTGCGTCGCTCCAACGTCACCCGGCCGGCCCCAACCGTCACCCCTCGCGCCAACCGGGGCGCGCTCCCGCGCCTCTCCGCACCTCGCGCCGCTCGCGGACCGAACCCTGTGCGGCGGCCGCCGCCGCTCCCCTTTGCCCCCTCCCCGACCCTCGAGCAGTTCCATCTCCGCTCCCAAGCCCCAGCCGAGGTTCCGCGCACGCGCGCCCTGCCCGCTCTCACCTCGCGCGAACGCACTGACTCGACCCGGTCCGCCCGCCGCGAGCCCAACCGCTGCCTCCGAGCCCGCTGCCGCCGCCGCCGCCGCCTCTACCGCCGCCGCCGCTGCTGCACACGGGTCTTAGTACGCAGGCGCCGACTCCCCACTGACCAACCAAGCAGCCCTGTGACAGCCGCGCAAGCGTGCTATCTATCCCCTCCGCCCTCCACCCCCGCACTGCGCAAGCGCACAGACCCTCCCCGATCTCCACCCTCCCTCCCACCTTCCCATCCAATGACGCGTACGCGTGACCCCGCCCCTCCCCAACCCAGAGCGCGTCCCACCAGTAGGCAGTGCGCAGGCGCACCCGGTTTTTTAAGCCCTTCAACCTCCTCTTCCCTTCCCGTGATAGACCACTACCCCTACCGGACGGGACTCGCGCCTGCGCAATAGGGAGCCCTGCACTCCACACCCTCCGAAGGGAACGCCTCGGCCTCAGAGCGCATGCGTGTTGGGAATCCTGACCGCCCCTTCCACCTCAGACGTCGTCTGTACGCCGGGCGTTGAAAAGACCACGCCACTGTAGCGCTGAGCTCGGCTAGGACGCATGCGTCTTGGGAACGCCCCACCTCGGCTTTAACTGGACTTAAACGACTCACACGTTTCAGAAAACTTGCATTGCGGGGTGGGCCCCTCGTCTCAAAGCCCATCCCCCCCGCCCCCGTCCACGCATGCGCGCAAGAGCTCTTTCCGCTCACGCTTCCTAGCGCGCTAGTGTGGTCGGGTTACCGCCCATCTCAGCTTCACCTCCCGGCCTCGGGCCTGCCATAGAGTTTCGCCCGGGAGCTAGAGCGCCCGGGTCGCGGCCACCATCTTGTCGATTCCCTGGGTGCGGGGCCGCCGGGGCGGCTGCCGTACCGCTGAGCTCTAGGGAGCTTCGGAAGGCATTTATTTCTCCCCGATCCCGGTCCCCCGGCTGCTCCACAGCAGATGTCTGCGAGCACCCTGGGAAAACTCTAAAACAGACTGGCGTGTTACGGTCCGCTGACGCTCTCCAGGTCGTGGAAGGCGACCACGAAGCAGGGGACAACCCGTCTCTCGCGGTTCATTTCTCTGGCCCTCCTCCTAGGGAAGAAAGCTGCCGCTTTTCCCGCAACTCTGTGGTCTTCTTCCAGTTTCCAGGTTTCCGGCACTACCCTCGTGGCCACCTGCTTTGCTTCCGCAAACCAGGCGGGCAGCAGTCCTGTAGAGAAGACGAGCAGCCACATACCTGGGCTGGGAGTCCCCAACCCTGGATCTGGCTCTTGTTTTGTTTTAGAATCCCGTGACCTGGTAGATGCGTACCGCAAACACCGGCTTGAATTAATACGTTTATGCGGCGTGGTCCACTATCACTCCCCGTTCCTTCCACTCAGCTTTCTGAAGTTTCCGCCTTTTCCTTTGTAAAACGCAAAACCACCACTCCCCTCCTCCCCCCGTAAGGGTCTGGGCGCATTGTTTAAAGCCCCAACCTGCTCTTCTCAAAGATGTATTTGTCCATATGATCCAACAACTCTCCTAGGTGTATGCCCCAAATCATTAAAAAAAAAAAAAAAAACAACAAAACAGCTACTTAAATCTTTGCAGGAAAATATTCACAACAGCGTTATTCACAGTAGTCAGAAGGTAGGAACAACCCAAGTATCCATCAAGAGAGGAATGGATAAGGGGGGGGGGGTGTACAATGGAATATTATTCAGTCACAAAACAGGAATGAAGTACTAATACCTGCTTCGACTAGATGAACTTCAAAAATATTATGCTAAGTAAAAGAAGTCAGACAAAAAAGGTCACATACCCTATGATTTGAATGGCAAGAACTATCCAGAATAGGTAAATCCCAGAAGGAGAAAGTAGATTGGGGGTTGCCAGGTGCTGGGGGATGAGGGGACCAGGGAGTGGGGTTAATGGGCAGGGGGTTTTATTTTGGAATGATGAAGCGTTTCAGAATTAGGTGAAGGTGGGGGTTGCACAACACCCGATGCTCTAACTGGCACTTCATTCATCTAAAAATGGTTAGTGTTGGGGCACCTGGGTGGCTCATTCAGTTAAGCAGCCGACATTGGCTCAGGTCATGATCTCGCGGTCCCTGCGTTCAAGCCCCGCGTGGGGCTCTGTGCTGACAGCTCAGAGCCTGGAGCCTGCTTCCGATTCTGTGTCTCCCTCTTTCTGACCCTCCCCCGTTCATGCTCTGTCTCTCTCTGTCTCAAAAATAAATAAACGTTAAAAAACAAAACAAAAAAATAAAAATGGCTAGTGTTATGCCATGTGAATTTCACTTCAGTTACCAAAACTTGTACAGGAATGTTCAAAGCAGTTACTCATCATAGCCCAAAAAGCAGAAACTCCTGGAGCCCATCAACTGATGAATAGATAAATAGAATATGGTGTATCCATGCAACGAAATATTACACGGCAATAAAAAAGGATGGAGTACCGGGTAAATGCTACAACATGGATTAACCTTGAAACGTGTTAAACGAAAATCGGTCACAAAAGACCACATAGTATAGAGTTCCACTTACATGACATGTCCACAATAGGTAAATCCATGGAGACAGAAAATAGATCAGTAGACACCTAGTGTTGAGAAGTTAGAGGGAAATGGGGACCCAGAGAGGGACTGCTAAAGAGTACAGGGAGGGGCAGAGTATGGCTTTTGTGCTGAAGAAAATGTTCTAACACTGATTGGAGCTATGGTCCCATTCTTCAGATATTAAAAAACACTGAATTGTACACTTTAAATAATTGAATTGGATGATATGTGAATTATATCTCGATCAAGTTATTCCTTAAAAAAAGTGCTGTTGTCTTTGTGTGACTGTACCTCCCGTGTGTCATGTGCCAGTCTTAATTGATTCATTTCGCTGAGACATTGATGAAGTGTCCTCACTGACCTAAAGCACAGACTCCATGATATGACAAGGGCACTGAGTGATAACAACCCTCGCCAACTTCCATCCAAAACTCAAAAAAGGCACAGATAATCTTAAATTTGTTTTTTGGGGGCGCCTGGGTGGCTCAGTCAGTTAAGTGTCTGACTTTGGTTGTCATGATCTCACAGTTTGTGAGTTCGAGCCCCGCGTCCAGCTCTGTGCTGACAGCTCGGAGCCCGGAGCCTGCTTCGGATTCTGTGTCTCCCTCTCTCTCTGCCCCTCCCCTGCTCGTGCTCTGTCTCTGTCTCTGTCTCTCAGAAATAAATGTAAAAAAAAAATGAATAAAACAAATTTTGTTTTTTAAGTTTATCTATTTTGAGAGAGACAAGACACTGTGCAGGTGGGGGGTGGGGGTGCACAGAGAGAGAGAGAGAGAGAGAGAGAGAGAGAATCCCAAGCAGGCTCTGTGCTGCCAGGGCAGAGCCTGATGCAGGGCTCGAACTTCTCAAACCATGAGATCATGACCGGAGCAGGAACCAAGAGGTAGACGCTTAACAGACCGAGCCATCTGGGCACCCCAAAAGGCACAGATAACCTTGACAAAAGACAGAGTTCTACATACTCAGAGGAAGAAAGGGGCAAAATACTGTTCAGTATTGCAGGGTGATGAGGTACCTGGTACCCGGCCGAAGCACCACTGCATTGCTTGCGTGCAGTCCCCACAGTCCAGGGCAGAGTCCTCAGCTTTGGGAGCCCTCCCAGTTTACGTGGCCGGTCAAATCACTTCTCGAGGGACACCTTTCCTGAGCTACAAGACTAAGTGGGCTTCTCATGTTATGTGCCCTCACAGCAGACATAGAGCCTGTCACATACTGGTGACATCCATTTATTTGTGTAATTGTTCTACTCATGTCTGGCTTTCTCCACTGGAATATAACCTGTGTAGGGTTGGGAACCTGTCTGGTTCGTTATTGTGTTCCCAGCAACTAGGATCGTGCCTGGCAAATACACGGTACGCTATCGATCCTAATTGACCGTGGACGAAAGGTAGACCGGGCTCTGGCTAATCAGACTCACGATAGATTGACCAAAAAGTGGGAATCTCAGCTTCTCTGTAAATGAACTGAAATGGGGAAGGGCAACAGAACGTCTATTTTGGCTGGTCCAACTCTCCGTTCTTTTCTATAAGGAAATGTAAGTGGAAAGACAAAATCTAGTCAAGGAACCTTGACATCGGACAAGGGAATTAGCTACGTGTCCTCCAACGTTTGGTACCACACAGCTCTAAGAACGGAAGAACACAGTGCATCTGTCCTCATTGCGAAAAGGCCAGTCTGTCTCCCCTTCAAAAAGAATCCTGGAAAGGGAGCCCGGGTGGCTCAGTTAGGCATCCAACTTTGGCTCAGGTCATGATCTCACAGATCGTGGGTTCGAGCCCTGCGTTGGGCTCTGTGCTGACAGCTCAGGGTCTAGAACCTGCTTTGCATCTGTCGGTCTGTCTCTGTCCCTCCTCAGCTCACTGTCTCTCTCAAAATAAATAAATATTTTTAAAAATCCTTTAAAAAAAAAAAGAATCCTGGAATAGTGATGATCTTGGATCAGAACTCCCCTGAAAATCATTGGAGAACCTCTCTGTCTTTTTTTTTTTTTTTTTTTATGATTTACATACCAAGCAACCCCCTTTAGGTCACATAGAAATTTCTTTCTTGAGAACTGATTTGAATGCACTTGATCAGATTCTATCTTAAGATGGCATTTCTTTCCCACCTTCTGTGGTTACACCCACTCACCAAGATTAAAATTCAGATATTCGGGGAGAACTCTCCAGCTACCCATCTATAGATTTTCAATGCCTTTGGATACTGTCCTGGCAATCCATCTGATTCATTATTTTCTCATTTCTTTCTCAGAGGGTAAGAGTTTAGCGTTCTGCTGAGAAAGAAGTTTGCCAAGTAAGTTTGTATCTCTTCTGGTAGACTTTCCAAACCTTCTATTTTGGAATAGTTTTTGCTATGCAGAAGACTCGCAACAGTGCTATGAAAAATACTTTAAGGAATACCAGTGAGGTTTTGTGTGTGTGTGTGTGTGTGTGTGTGTGTGTGTGTGTTTGAAGTTTTTAAATGCTCATTTATTTATTTTTAATGTTTATTATTGAGAGACAGAGGCAGAGGGCGAGTGGGTCTGAGGCAGACAGAGAGAGGGAGACACAGAATCTGAAGCAGGCTCCAGGCTCCGGGCTGTTAGCACAGAGCCCGACACGGGCTCTCAAACTCACAAACTGTGAGATCGTGACCTGAGCCGAAGTCGGACGCTTAACCCACTGAGCCCCCCGGGCACCGCAGCAGCAGTGAGGCTTTGGATGGGAACCAACAGTGCGGTGGAGGCTGCATGTGTAGGTTTGTAAGAAGCAATTGTGCACACCTCCTCCTAACAGCACATTCAATAATGTCTTCCTGAAAGCTTGAAATTGACCACAGTGGAAGTGTTTACATCAAGGAAATTGGCAGATGTTGTTTTCCATCTCCCAGAGCTGGTTGGTAACATTTAGCAGCAGGCACTGATTGGGAAGGAGGTTCTGACATATAGAAAGTAGTGTTAGGTCAAGCTAGTCTAACACTAGGGGCTCCTGGGTGGCTCAGTCGGTTAAGCGTCTGACTTGGGCTCAGGTCGTGATCTCACGGTTTGAGTTCGAGCCCGGTGTCGGGCCTGCTTCGGATTCGGTGCACCCCCCCCCCCCGCCCCTCCCCTGCTGGTGCTCTGTCTCTCAAAGAAAATAAATAAATGTTTAAAAAATAAAGGATTCCAGGATTCTGAGAGTCTTGGGAAGCCATCAGAGCGATGGGGTGTGCAAGCCAGTCGCGAGCAGAGCTGGACTTGGGAAGGTGGGTAGGACTGGGGTTGAGGACAAGGCCGCTGTTTTTAGTAGAACTGACCCTCACAGACAGGAAAGGGGCTCCAGGCATATCAAGAGGAATGGTTTTACGTGATAACAAAGACTCTGTCAAGTTTTCTTTATCATGAAAATACAAGTCTTTGTGGAAACATTTGGGAAAATCAGAAAAGAAAGAAAAACAAAAACATAACCCCCAGGACCCAGAGGCAGCTACTATTAATGTTTTTACCATATTTGCCTACAAACTTTTTTCTATGCCTTTTAAAAGATACATCTGAAACAAAATACTGGGGGAAAAAAAGATACATCTGGGGGGGGGGCCCTCACGACAGGATTTTGTGGTCTGTGAGTTCGAGCCCTGCCATCAGGCTCTGGGCTGACCGCTCGGAGCCTGGAGCCTGCTTTGGATTCTGTTTCCCTCTCTCTCTCGAACCCTCCCCGCCTTGCGCTCTGTCTCCCTCTCTCTCTCTCTCAAAAATAAATAAACATAAAAAAATTTTTTTTTAAATATCTGTGTCTGTTAGGTGCCAGATACTGGAGACACAGGGATGGTGACCTTAGCAGTATGGCCCCTTCCCCACAGCTGGGAGGGAGGAAAACAATCGAGAATCAACAAAATATATAACATGTAACGAGTGTTCAGGCCACCTGTCTACCACCAGTGAGCGATGGGCTTATGAATGGCAGTTAGGAGAGTCAGAGGAGCTCCTGAGAAGAAGATACCACAGGGATCTTTGTGACTTTGACCTCGCCTCTTTGGAAGCTGAGAAGAAGAGAGTGGAGGTGCGGAAGACGCCTGGTTCTGGGCCGGGAGGAGAAGCCCTACTCAAAAGCCCTCCTCATCCCCCGTTCTCAGAGGCCTTGCTGAACCTGGGTGCTAGAGAGAGAAGTTGGAAAATGCCGTAGACGGGGGACCAAATGCGGGGAACGTGAGCGTCAGGACCGGGCCGAACCCAGCCCAGAAGCCGGTCTTTTGGCAACAGAGAAGCCAGAGCTGAGGAACGTGAGGGAAGCCGGCCCTCAGCAGGATGAGGGAGGGTCCACGAGTTCTGGGGACAGCGGATAAAGAAAGCTTAGCTGGGTACCAGTGCTTCTTGGCGTCGATAGACCAGCTTCTTGGCTGGTCTAGACCCAAGAAAAGAATATCTCAAGATGTGAGAGAGGAGGTGAGGGGGCGATGACATCCGTGTTAAGAGAAGGAAGGTCCAAGGGCAGACAGGGGCCTCACCTCCGACAGGGACTTGCGCGCTGATCTCGCGTCCCAGGCCTGTTCACCTGCCCCCAACCCCGATTGTAAGGGTTAAATTGTAGTGTAGAGCTAATGCTTAGCTTGAAAAATAACAGCTTTGTGTTGACACTGAAGGTTAAGAGATAACAGCCTTGCTTTGCTCTGGTAAACTACGCCTCATACCCTTGTAAATTAGGCTTCACCAATTAAGGCAACAAAAGTTCAAAGAAAAGAGCATCAGAGGCAGGGTCAAGGAGATCCACTGGTTGCAACTTAGAGGCAGAAAGTCTAAAGTAAACACCTCATTAGGCAACTGTTTCTAACTCATCTGGAACCTGTTTCTTTGTTCTGTTCCCAGGTGATGATAAAACGATGTGATCGGTTATAAAAACTCTGTCCCCCGGCTGTTCGAGGCCGCACGCTTATCAAGAGTGTTGGTCCCGATCGGTCGGCCTTGCCTCTCATTGTAATAAACTTTGTTGTGACTGTCACTGGTGCCCGTAGCATTCTGTTTCAGGAGTCGTGTGGATGCAACACGATGCCAATCCCATTCCTGGCTACCCTCTCGCCTCCTGGCCAGAGCTGGGATCTGGCTCCGCCTCCTGCCCCCGCCGGGCTGACTTCGACGGCATCTCGCCTGCTTCACCACCCCTGTGCTCACCTCTACCCAGCACCTGTCCCACAGAGCGCGTGGCCGTCTAGCCTGCCGGACTGCGACAGCCGGATCTGGCATGTGGCGGGTTCTGAATCCCTTCTCCTTCCCGGGCTGCCTCCTCTCCTGTTCAGGATGTGCGACCCAGCCTAGAATACCAGATTCTTGGGGCGCCTGGGGGGGCTCAGTCGCTTGACCATCCGACTCTTGATTTCGGCTCAGGGTTCGTGGGTTCGAGCTCCGCATCGGGCCCTACCCAGCCCACCGCTTCCCTACAGGGCTCCCCTGGCCTCCCAGCCCGAGGTGTAATGTCAGAGTTTGCTCTACCTCGGTGCCTTCCGGAGCCTGGAGCCTGGCGGCGAGGCCTACATCCCCATCAGTGGTGTCAGTCCTCTGGGACCGTTCGATTCAACCAAGAGCCCAGTGAAGGGCTTTAGATCACCATTCAGGGGCCGGCTCGGTCGGTGGAGGACAAGTTCCCGCCTGGATTCGGGCCCTACCCAGCCCACCGCTTCCCTACAGGGCGCGTGCAGGCCCCCTGCACCTCCCACAGCCCGCGTCACGCCTTCCCTGCTCCTGGGTCACTCACTGAGGGCGGCTTCCTCAGCTATGACAATAGAGAGGAACCCTCTACCTCCTAAAGAGCTCACGTGACCCTGCCCGTGTGTGTGTGTGTGTGTGTGTGTGTGTGTGTGTGTGGGCAGATTCCCAGGTGGATGCCTCTGGCCGGAATTGTCCCCAGCCTGACTCGACTCTCCTCCAACCACCCAACCCCTGCTCTCCTGGCCGGGGTCTCCAACAAGCCCCAAACCAAGCCCCTGCCTGTCTGCGCCTCCCCGGGACTGCTCAGTGAAATCAGCATCGTCACCCACGGTGGGAGTGGGGGGAAGCGAAAAACCCAGATTTCTTGATTCCTTTCCCCTCACCCCCACATCCAGCCCTTCACCAAGTCCTGCAGACACTGTTGCCAAAACGTATCTCATACCGGCCCCCGTTCCTCCCCGCTCGCTGCCGCCGCTCGAATCCGCACCCCCATCACCTCTGCCTCTGGCCGCTCTATGTCCCACAGGGGAGCCAGACGATGTTTTTGTTTTTTTTTTTTTTTTTTAATTTTTTTTTTCAACGTTTTTTATTTATTTTTTTTGGGACAGAGAGAGACAGAGCATGAACGGGGGAGGGGCAGAGAGAGAGGGAGACACAGAATCGGAAACAGGCTCCAGGCTCCGAGCCATCAGCCCAGAGCCCGACGCGGGGCTCGAACTCACGTACCGCGAGATCGTGACCTGGCTGAAGTCGGACGCTTAACCGACTGCGCCACCCAGGCGCCCCCAGACGATGTTTTAAAAACAGATGGAGCAGGGGCTCCCCCTGGGGGCTCAGTCGGCTAAGTGTCGGACTTCAGCTCAGGTCATGATCTCATGGTTGGTGACTTTGAGCCCCTCATCGGGCTCTGTGCTGACAGCTCACAGCCTGGACCCTGCTTTGGATTCTGTCTCCCTCTCTTTGCCCCTCCCCCGCTCACCTTCTGTGTCTTTCTCTCTCAAAAATAAATAAAAAACAAGCAAACAACAAATAAAATCTTTAGAAAATAAAATTTTTTTATTAAAAAAATTTAACGTTTGTTCATTTTTGAGAGAGAGAGAGATCATAAGCAGGGGAGAGGCACGAAGAGAGGGAGACAGAGACTCCCAAGCAGGCTCCACGCTGTAAGCGCAGAGCCTGACGTGGGGCTCGAACTCACGAACGGGGAGATCATGCCTTAGCCGAAATCAAGAGTCAGATGCTTAACCGACTAAGCCACCCAGGTGCCCCTATTTAAAAAACACATAAATAATTAAAAAAAAAAGTTGAAAAAAAAAAAAAAAAAAAGGGGCGCCTGGGTGGCGCAGTCGGTTAAGCGTCCGACTTCAGCCAGGTCACGATCTCGCGGTCCGTGAGTTCGAGCCCCGCGTCGGGCTCTGGGCTGACGGCTCGGAGCCTGGAGCCTGTTTCCGATTCTGTGTCTCCCTCTCTCTGCCCCTCCCCCGTTCATGCTCTGTCTCTCTCTGTACCAAAAATAAATTAAAAAAAAAAAGTTGAAAAAAGAAAAAAAAAATAAAATAAAAAACACATAAATAAATCAGGCCATATGACTCACTCCCCCTTTTAAAACCCTCAAACGCTTCCTATAACTTCTGGAATAAAATCCAGTTTCCAAAGCTTTGGTTGCTCAGGCCTTGCCTTTCTCACCCTCCTCTTTGTCCACTAAACTTTTTCGTCCAATGGGCTCAAGCTTTTCTGCCTCAGGGCCTTTGCACTAGCGGCTTCAAGCGCCCGGAACCCTCTTTCCCTCATCCTTTCCTTCGGCTCTCTTCTTCCCATCCTTCAGGTCAGCGCATAGACTGTGACACCTCCCCTGGCGGTGGGGGCCTGGTGGCCCGATTCCAGATTCGCCCCCCCACATCTTACTCTCTATCACACCAGTCTGTGCCTTTCCTTCATGGCTTGTTATCATATCTGTAATTATCGTGTGCATCCATTTCCTTATTTCATCGTGGGGCCTTCTAGAACGTGAGCTGTCTGGGGGCAGGGAACGCGCGTGTCTTATCCACTACTGTATCCGCAGCACCTTTTATTTATTTATTTTTATAGCGCCTGGCACACAGTAGGTGCGCCACAAACGTTTGTTTGGAAGACGTAAATGAAGAGGCACGTTTGACCGTAAACCACCTGACGTCTTTAGGAGATTTGCAGAGTGGTCCGCGAGCACTGCAGGGGCCGTTACAGCTGCTAGTGCCCCTGCCTCCCTGGCTATGCGGCCGGAGGAAGGTAGTCCGTAAGTGTCCGTGAAATTAAGGCAGGGATCCCTGGGCTTTGGGGACAGATTTAGCGTCACGGAAGCTGCGATGTACAGAGAAGCACGTGCAGCCGCGTTGCCTGCTGGAACTCTCCGTGACGACAGAAGTGTTCCGCAGCCGTGTTCCGTCCCTGTCCCCGAGCCGAATGTGGATTTCGTATTTCATTTCATTTTAACTGGACTCAAATGGCCACAGGTCGCTAGTGGCTGCTGTATCGGCCCATTCAGACAATGGGAGGACCCGTCAGGAGGGGGTGAGGGGCCGGGGTGAGTCGAGACTCATTGGCAACAGGAAGACAGAGGGCTGGTTGGTGGGTCTTTAGAGCTAAGTTCACCTTGGGTCTTTGAATGTCACCCGTGAGCCTTTAAGGAGAAGTCACGGCAGAATAGAGTATTTCATTCATTCGTTCGTAAGTTTGCTTGGTTATTTTGTTAACCTCTCATCCCCTTCTACCCTGCCTTTCTGTAGGGAATCGTGCCGTTGTATATCTCTTTAAAGTTTATTATAAGAGAGAGAGGGCGCAAGCAGGGGAGAAGCAGAGAGAGAGAGAGAGAGAGAGAGAGAGAGAGAGAGAGAGAGAATCCCAGGCAGGCTCCACGCTGTCAGTGCAGAGCCTGATGTGGGGCTCGGTCCCGCGAACCGGGAGATCATGACCTGAGCCGAAATCGAGAGGCGGACGCTCAACCGACTGAGCCACCGAGGCGCCCCTCCCTTCTGGTTTTTACGTATTCTGACCAGATGTGACTTGTTGTTTGTGGGGCTGTGTTTTTCTTAAGTAAGTGAGACTGCGGTCTTTCTCGTTTGGTTTCCTATTCTTTTTTCTCTAAGGGCCGTGCTGTGAGGGTCCGTCCGTGTTGTCACAGAGCACGGAGCCTGTCCCGGGGTCACTTCTCAGTGCTGCATGACACTCCGGGTGGACACCTACCACGTTTTACCCAGCACGCGCCCGGCGACGGACGCCCGGGGGGCCTCCCCGTTTCCAGGAAAGGAATCTCTTTGTGTCGTGTGCCCCGCGGATGAGGTGCTGGCCATTGACAATGTGCACGTGGAAGGTGCCTGAGCATCGCGAAAACCAAAATGCATTTCAGAAAGATGTTTCGGAGGGCGCTGGGGTGGCTCAGTCAGTTAAGCGTCCGCCTCTCGGCTTCCGCTCAGGTCACGCACGATCTTCCGGTTGGTGGGTTCGAGCCCCGCATCGGGCTCTGTGCCGACAGAGCAGAGCCAGCTTGGGGTTCTCTCTCTCCTCCTCTCTCTGCCCCTTCCCTGCTCGTGCTCTCTCTCTCAAAATAAAATAAACTTAAGGGACGCCTGGGTGGCTCAGTCGGTTAAGCGTCCGACTTCAGCTCAGGTCCCGCTCTTGCGGTCCCTGAGTTCGAGCCCCGCGTCGGGCTCTGGGCTGATGGCTTGGAGCCTGGAGCCTGCTTCCGATTCTGCGTCTCCCTCTCTCTCTGCCCCTCCCCCGTTCATGCTCTGTCTCTCTCTGTCTCAAAAATAAATAAATGTTAAAAAAATTAAAAAAAAAAACTTAAAATAATAATAATAAAAGATGTTTCTGGCTGCCTTCATTTACCCAGTCAAGTAGTTACTGGTCACCTACTACGTGTTGGGTACAGTTTGAGGCACTGAGAATACAGCAGTGGACAAGACAGACAAGATCCCAAGCTTACAAATTACAAACAAGCAAATGTCAGGTACGAATAAATACTACGGTGGAAATCAAGCAGGGCAGCGGGACGGCGGTGGGACAGGCTAAGCTGCTGTGAGGTCCACTGTGCAAAATGGACTGGAGAGGGCAGTTCTGAGGGCGAGGAAACCACGTAGGGGGGAGGCCACTGAGCTGATGTGGGTGAGAGATGCCGACGGTGTGAACCAGGTGGGGGCGGTGGGGTTCACATCTCTGCGCCCCGATATGGTGGAGCCTTTTCCCCAGACAGGGGTCCTGGAGATTTCCCGCTGGCAGCTGGCGATCGTGGGTCTGGGGCTCAGGTGGTCCGGGCCGGAGGCACGGGCTGGGGGGTCACTGGGTTCGGGTTGTCTTTGCCTCCCTAGGGGTGGCATTAACGAAATGCCACAAGCTCGATGCTTAAGATGCTTAGACTCCTAACAGGTCATATTTGAAGCAGGGGGGTGGAGGGGCCTCCACGGGAGGGGTCACAGAGTCAGAAGAAGAGAAGAACTGGGGGGCTCTGACCTTGAGGAAGGGGCGAGGGAGAGGCTGAGGAGTCCCTGGAGAAATCTGAGAGCCAAACGGTCTCCGTGGGCATCTGCCCCGTGGACGGAGGCGGAGGAACGGGGGCAAGCAAGGGTCCGTCGAACGAGGTAGTGCGACCGACGTCAACGCCGGTCCCGAACGCCGGGCCTGGGGAAGAGCAGAGCCTGCGTGATGCAGGCGGCCTCTCGAGACATTTGGTTGGGAAGGAAGAGCCTGACATGTGGAAAGTACTAGAGGGGAGGAGGAAGGTGGAAAAGTGTAGTCCCAGCGCGGTGGCAGGAGGCTGGTGACTCAGAAGAAAGGTCCTGGAGTCAGGCTGCTCTGCGTCTGAACCCCCCGCTTGGCCGGTTCCCGAGCTGTGTGGTCTTGGGCTGCTGGCTTACCTCCACTCTGCCTCAGTCTCCTTATCTGAAGAGCGGGTACAATGATAATAGTACCCACTCCCCAGGGTTGCCGTGAGGAATTAATGACCGAAGTCACCTAGGCTGCTTAGCACAGTGTGTCGCACATAGTTAGGTGCTAAAAAAAAAAAAAAAAATCTCAACTCTTACTGCTCTCGGGTAAAAAAAAAAAAAACAAAACCCAAAACCAAAAAAAACCAACAAGACAAGGAGGAAGTTTCAAGAAGGACGTGTAAATAATATCCGATGCGGCAGATGGGACAAGGAGACAGGCAGAGGGCGGAGAAAAGGTCAAGGATCTGGCAGTCCTAGCAGAGCTTGGAAGGAGGGGAAGAGGGAGGCAAAGGCCGCGGAAGAGTCGACGGGCGAAGAGAAGGCCGCGGGGTCTGGGGCACTTTCGGGAGCGGCCGAGGAGAGAGAGAGAGAGAGAGCGCGAGCGAGCAGGTGTTAGAGGGGAGAGGGCGGAAGCTCTGGTTTGGGCTGCGAGGAGACGTGTGTCGCCATGGGGATTTGGCACCGGCTCTTAAATCTTTCAAACGGCGTCTCCATTCCACACCGCACATCTTCTTCTCTGCAGGAGCCGCAAAGGGCCACAGTGAAGGAGGCGTTGGTTTTCGCGTTTTGTTTGGTCTTACACCCGAGAACGAGACGGGCGAGGCAGTGAACTTCAAGTGGACGGGGGCAAACGGAGAGAGAGCGACAAAGGAGGACCCTTTTTGCCGGGGTGCCCAGAGCCCTGGCTACCTCAAGCCCCTAAACGTCTGTAAATCCCCAGAAAATCACCCGTGCAGACCCTTCAACTCAACAGGGAAATTAACTGCTTCTCTCGGTGGCAGCTAATTCCTGCCCGCGGGGATAGGGAGGATGTTACTGTCGTAGAAGTAAGCGTCGTTTCTTGTCGCCAGGCGCCTGCCCCTCAGCGCCCTCACCCAGGGGTCTCCTGACATCTTTTCTTAAAAACTCTTACCGCAAACAGGGCTCATCTTTCCTGAGCTTCCCCTCCTGTCACCGTTTAACCAGCCCACACCTGCACTCTCTCTGTACCTTCTGCGTGCTTCCTCTGCTGCACTGGGAGGTCTCCTGCTCGCCTTGCTCCAGCCCTGCCCTCTTCTGCGTGCCTCGATCTCGGGGCTGGACACAGGTACACGGGTCCTTAACAGTCCGAGGGAGAGTGGTCATTTCTGCATCCTTCGCGGCCTTGCCTCTTGATTTAATTGTTCTCCCGCTTTTTTCTCTTCTTCTATCCGCGGTGCCGGCTGCGCGGGGACACAGAACTGTCGCCCCGGACAGGGCCGGAGGGGTGGGGCGGGCGGAGTAAGCCGCAGGTGGCAGGACGGCGAGGAAGGCGGCGCCGGCGCCTCCGGGAGCGGCCGGCAGAGGGCGCGCCGGGACCGGGATTGGAGGACGGCCGCCGGAGAGCCGCCGCCGAGCCTGGCGCGGACCCCGGGGCTGGAGAGGCGCGCTTGGGGCCCGCGGCGCGTAGGGGCACGAAGGCTGGTCCACGCGCACCGTCCCGGCTAAAAATACGCGCTGCCCGGGTCCGGCAGCGGGGGCGGGGCCCTCGGGAGGAGCGACTCTGGAGCCGCACTACTCTGGGAGGGAGATCGCAGCTCCGGGCCGAGCACCCGGGCTCCGGGGAAACCCGGGGCAAGCTTCGCGCCGGGGCCTCAGTCTTCCCATCTGTGCAACGGGGACCATCCGATTACTCAAGGAACAAGTGAGCGTCCACGTTGTGCCAGGCAGTGCTGCAGGCGTCAGGCACGCCCACCAGCTCCGTCCAGCGCAGCGGGGGCACAGGGCGAGGTACGCTCATATTTTCAAAAACGCCCCGAGGAAAGGAAAGGATGACGTGATGGTGAGGAGGGATAGGTCAGCCGGTACTTGAAAAGGTTGCCCTGCAAATCACGGAGGTGCGTTCTAGGTGGCGGCAAGCACAGGTGCAGGCAGAGAAGGAAGGCGGGGGAGGCTGCGGGGAGCCGGACATCGCGGCGGCGACGGTCCTTGGGGAGGCTGGGGATGCCTGGAAAGGGCTCGGGGGGAGCTCTCTCCTTTAGGGCGCTGACTGCGCGGACAACGGAGTCGTGCATTCCGCTCTCCGTGCGTCCCACCTCAAAAATAAAAGTGGGAGCGATTGCGAGCTGGGAGAGTCGTTCTTCCGCGGCGCCTGGAGGCTCGCTCGGCGGGCGGGGACCCCGGCCCGGGGCGTGCGGGGCATCCCCCGGGCCGGGAGGAGGCGGTGTGCGGGCACGTGCCGTCTCGAGGGCGGAGATGAGCGGTGCGGCGCGCGGCCAGAGCGGAGGCTGCCGGCCGCGCACCCGGGTCGTCAGGGGCAACCCCGAAGCTGCGCCCCCCCGCCCCGCCCTGCGCGCACAGGCCAGGTGGCGGTTGGGGCGCGACCAGCCCGTTTGATTTCCCGCGGCCGGTGGAAAGGGGCGGAGGGGGGAGGGGAAAGGGGCCGTCGGCCAATGGGCTGGGGCGGGGAGGTCACGTGACGGCCTCGGGGCGGGGCCCAGGTGTACTTACGAGGTGGCGAGCCCGGGTCTCGGCCTCCTTGCGAAGCCCGGGAGGCGTGGCCGGCGTGCGGGCCGGGGCGGGGGGGCTGCTCCGCTGGGATTGGCCCGGGGGCGGCAGGCGGGGCCGGCGCGCGCCGCGGCTGCGGGCTGCGATTGGCCTCGTCCCGGGGCCCGCTGCCGGCGCGCGGGCGAGGCTCGGGGCGCGAGGACTGAGCGGGGCGACGGGTTTGCGAGCCGGGGGGAGGGGCCGGGGCGGTGGCGGCGGCGGGGGCCGGTACTGGACCCGGCGGGATGAGCGAGGCGGAGGCGGCAGCAGTGGCGACCGCGGCGACGGTGCCCGCGACGGCGGCAGGGGTGGTGGCGGTGGTGGTACCGGTGCCCGCGGGGGAGCCACAGAAGGCAGGCGGCGGGGCAGGCGGCGGGGTCGGGGCCGCCTCGGGCCCCGCTGCCGGGACCCCCTCGGCGCAGGGTCCCCGCACCCCGGGCAACCCGGCGACGGCAGCCTCGGGGACCCCCGCGCCCCCGGCCCGGAGTCAGGCGGACAAGCCGGTGCTGGGTGAGGGGGGGCGCGTGCCAGAGCGGCTCTGCGGGTGTCGACGGGCTGGGGGAGGGGTGTCGTGGAGCCCACGGAACCCAGAAAGCCGAAGGCGGGCCTGGCCCCGGAGGCTCAAAGGACTAGCTGGGCTGGGGGCAGCTGACCCAAGCGTGTTCCCCTGGTGGGAAGTCCTGCCGCGCCTCCCTGGCAGCAAGGGCGCGGTGGGTAGGTCCAGCTAGGGTCCGGGGCACGTCCCCGCGGCGGGAGACTTGGCCTGGTTGACTCAGCCCGGGCAGCAGGTGCGCTAGGAACCCCTAGGGCAGGACTCGGTGGGCCTGGTGCGTACCTAGTTCTAGGTGAAGGACCCGGATTTGTAGCTCACGAGGGTTAGGGTTAGGGTTAGAAGGGTCATGAAAGCCTGAGCCCTGCTGTACGGGCGCTTCAACGTGGGGGAACCGGGTCAGGATTGCCTCGAAACCACCGGGCGAAACTGGTGGCTTCAAGTGGAGCTTCATAGGTCATGGCGAGGTGGGTTGGATCTGGAGTGCCTCCAAACTGAGTCCAACTCTCTCTCTTCCCCCCCATCTTCTTGTCCCCACTGCGCTTCTGCCTGGCAGCCATCCAGGTCCTGGGCACCGTCAAATGGTTCAACGTCCGGAACGGTTACGGATTCATCAACAGGTATCTGAGAACCCCAGGTGTGTGTGTGGGGGGGGTGGGGGGACTGGTGTTTTCCAGACTGGCCTGTGGGGCTGGACACCTTCCCAGCCCCATCTCTCCCCCTGCCGAGGCACGTGGTTGCAGTGTCCAGCTGACGCTGCTTGAAAGTCTTTAACCACAGCACAAACGTGGGCGCAATGGAGCCGCCTCGGAATCTTCAAGGGCGGCAGAGAGTTAATGATCTAGGAACTTGGCCAACCTGGCTCCGGGCCTCCCGCTGCTCGTCTGTCTCACCTTGTGCTTTGGTTTGCTTCACCTCTGGGGCCGAATGTACCTGCTGTCTGCGCCTCGGGGCTCGGGGCTGGGGTCCTCACTCGTTTCCCGTGCAGGGCGGCTCCCAGAACGGTCCCCTGACTCACGGCCCTTAGAAAGGGCTGCTGGCTCGTTTGAATCCCCCACCTGACGGGCCGGGCCGGAGGCCGGTGCCGGCTGGGGGCTGGGGCCGAGGCAGGAAGCCAGCCCCCGCAGACAGAGGCGGGTGCTGCTGCTTCTCTTCGGTTGGGCTGCTGGGAGCGACTGTGGTGGCTGATTGTGAGCAGAGCCAGGTCTCCCCCAGCGGGCCCTTCCCCAGCCCGGGCACCCTGCCCAGCCCAGCCCTCCTGGGAGGCCCCAGTTCCCTCTTAGCAGGCTGACCTTTGTACAGATCCCAGTGCTTTAAAGCTAGAACATTTGATCTAGGGAAGGATCCCTCCCTAATTCTGGAAACTGAGGACTCCCGGGAGGTTCTGAAGGAAAACCTTTGCGTTCTCCCCTCCCCGCCGTGGGATGCTAGGCTAAACTGGGGTAACTGGCGAGCAGGCAGAGAGAAGGATCGAGTATGATCTTGTTTCTCACCCTTGGTCCCTGGGTGTGTTGAGTGGGGGCCTGACCCTGGGGTTCCCCTCTGGGCTGAGGGCGAGAATCAAGTCTTGGGGATGTTCAGAGCAGGCTCTTGACAAGTTGTCCCCTTCTCAGACATATTCTCCTCCGCCCGCACCCCACCTTCCTCCTTGACTGTAGGAGGGAAGACACGGGGATTTTCCAGCCGGGATGGGGGTTGGAACAGAGGGGGTGCTGGCCAGGGACAGTTACACCCAGTCCTGCCAGGTCCTACGGTGCCCCTGGGGTGGAGAGTTGCGTCCTCGGCAGGTAAGAGCTGGCCCAGCTGCTTCAAGGTGACTTTGCAACCCCCCCCCCCCCGCCCTTACAAAGCCCATGCTTTTCAGGGAGGTTTTTGGAGCTTCCAGCTCCTGTCCCCCCATGGGTCCTGTGTACCCCCAAGAAGCCAGGGGATGCTGGCCTGCTGCTTTGAGGACTAGGCAGCTCGGGAGACCTCACCAAGGTCACCCCCCCCCTAACAACCCCTCCTGTTCTGTAGGAATGACACCAAGGAGGATGTCTTTGTTCACCAGGTAAGTGCTGGGTCGTCTTTGGGTGGGGGGAGAACCCACCCTCTCCCGGAAGGCCCGTGCCATAATCCTTAGCCGCACACAGCGTTTCTCCTGCCTTCCCCTCGCACAGCGTGCCCCGCAGGAAATGGTCCCCCTCCACCCGCCTCAGGTGCCTGTGTTAACCACCATGGGCCCCACTTGTGTCAGGGTGTCTTTGTGAGAAGCAACTTGTTGCCCTCCGGTCACGGCATGCTCACTACCTACATCGGGACGCGTTGACACAAGAAGGAATCCTAGGCAGTGTTCAGAGGGAAAGGACACAGGCTAGCGATACTGGGGTGCGCTGGTTCTCGAAGCGTGGGCCCCGCGGCAGCAGCATCACCTGGCGGCCAGGTTCTCGGGCCCCACCCCAGACGTGCCGAATCAGTCCGGCTCGGGGAGGAGCCCGCCCACCTGTTGTAACGAGCTCTCCAGGTGATGCTGATGCGGCCCCAGTTTGAGAACCGCTGCCGCGGCGGCCGGAGCTCCCAGGTGAGAGGCGCGGCGCGTTTTACCCACTTTGCAACTTCGGGCGCCTCCGCTGTGTGTTCTGCCTTGAGTTCTAGTCTCTGGCCTCCCTTTCGGAAACCCCTGCGGGGCGAAGGGAGGAGGGAGTGCGCCCTGGGGCGGTGCTGAGGGCACGGGCTGCCGGGAGGCCCTAGTTCGCGGCTTCTCCCCCACTAAGCTGGGCCTGCCTCGGCGCTCACCCTGCGGCCCGGCCACGAGGAAGGAAGGTGCTGAAGACCGAGAAATGGGGTGGCGGACCCGGCGGGGGTGGGGGGAGGGGGGAGGGAGGCCGCGGGCCCGCTGCCCTCACCTTCCCGTGGCCTTTCCCCTCCCAGACGGCCATTAAAAGAAACAACCCCAGGAAGTTCCTGCGCAGCGTGGGCGACGGGGAGACGGTGGAGTTCGATGTCGTGGAGGGAGAGAAGGTTCGGGCGGCGGCGGGGGGCGGGGCCCGTTAGCCCGGGGCCTCCAGACCGCATCCCTGCCCCGCACCCGGTGACCTCCGGGCTTCTCCGTCGTGCACCCAGCACTTGCTGGCGTCTGTCCGGCCCCCACCCCCGAGGGTCCGGGAGCCGCTCTTTCCTTCCGCGGGGGAGGCAGGAGCCGGAGGGAAGCGGGACGCGGGGAAGGAGGTTCGGGACCGCGTGTGGCTGGGTCGGGGTCTCACGGCGCGCTCCCCGCCCCCTCCCCAGGGCGCCGAAGCTGCGAACGTAACTGGGCCGGGGGGCGTGCCAGTCAAGGGCAGCCGCTACGCCCCCAACCGACGCCGGTTCCGCCGCTTCATCCCCCGGCCGCGCCCGGCCGCCCCGCCGCCCATGGTGGCCGAGGCCCCGTCGGGCGGGACGGAGCCAGGCAGCGAAGGGGAGCGCGCCGAGGACTCCGGGCAGAGGCCCAGGCGGCGGCGCCCGCCCCCTTTCTTCTACCGACGGCGCTTTGTGAGAGGCCCTCGGCCCCCCAACCAGCAGCAGCCTATAGAGGTGAGGGGGCCTGGGGACGTGGAACCCGCTACCACCCCGGGAAGGGCGCCCGCGAGAACAGAGACCCCCGGAGGGCTGGGAAGGGCCGCCGACGCCCGGCGCCGGGCGGCCTCGTTCCCCAGGCTCCCCCAGGCCTTCGTGTGTTCCTAGGGCACCGATGGGGTGGAGCCCAAAGAGACAGCCCCATTGGAGGGGGACCAACAGCAGGGAGACGAGCGGGTCCCCCCACCCAGATTCCGGCCTAGGTACCGAAGGTGAGAGTCCCTCTCTGGGGCTGTCTTCCCTCTGGTGTCCGGCCTTGGGAAGGGCCAAGTTCTAGGAGAATCTGGAGCTTGCGGTGAGGGGCTGGCAGCTCCGTGATGGCTGATAAGGGTCCCGGTGGGGGAGAGCGTTGGAAGCCTGGCTCCTGGGGCGGGGGCGCCGGATGGGGAGGCACCACGGTCCCCCTCTGCTGGGGGAGCCCTGGGAGGGAGGGAGGGAGGGAGGTGGGGCACATTGGGTCCCTGCTCCCCCCACGGCCCCCCTGCTCCTCTCCCCAGGCCTTTCCGCCCCAGGCCGCCCCAGCAGCCTACCACAGAAGGTGGGGATGGTGAGACCAAGCCCAGCCAGGGCCCCGCGGACGGGTCCCGGCCCGAGCCCCAGCGCCCACGAAACCGCCCCTACTTCCAGCGACGGCGGCAGCAGCCGCCCGGACCTAGGCAGCCCACAGCCCCGGAGGTGAGCACCTGGGCCGCTTGGGGGGTGGGGGGCAGGTTAGAGAAGAGGCTGGGGCCCACTCGCCCCCTTCCCCTTCCCGCTCACCCAGCCCCGCCCCCCACCTGAACCAGAGAGCCCAGACTGCAAGGCCCCCCATCCTCCAGGCCACGCAGCCCAGGTGCCCCCCCCCCCCCAAGCCCCTGCAGACCCCTCTCTTGCGCTGCTTGAGCCACTGCGGCCGCTCGTGGGTGCGAGCTGGGGAGGAGCGGAAAGAAAAAGGGTGCGAGAAGGCTGGGTTCGGGGGCTGACCGCCCCTGTTCTCTCTAGACCTCAGCCCCCATCAACAGTGGGGAGCCCCCCACCACCATACTGGAGTGACCCCCACTCGAAGGACACGTAGAGCTAACATCTGGTGAGCGGCGGCCCCGGGCGCCGGGCGGTGGGGCGCTGTGCCTGAGGAGTCCCCACTCACCCTTTATCCGTTTCTCTCTCTCAGGTTATCTGCCAGTTTTTCCAACTGCCCTGCCCCCCCCCCCAGCACCCCCTCCCCCCTCCCCCCAATTCCTGACATCAAAACGGCGGCTTTCCCCTTTTCCTTGAGACTCAGGAGGGCAAAACGACCGCCTTTTGCTTTCTCTCCCTCCCACCGTGGGTGGAGGGAAGGGACCCAGCCTTCTTGTTCAGAGGTCCCACCGCCCTCCCCCGAATCCGGCTGAGAAGGAACCAGCCGGCCCTTCCCTCCTCCTGGTTGTTTTCTTTCCCACCCAGTTTATTTTTCGTCTCCCTTCCAGCCCGTCCCTCTGAAGCCATTTTATGAACCGTCGTGTACCACCTGAGCCTCCAGTAAAAACGAAAACAGGCTTTTCTGTGGTCTCGTCTCTGCCTCTTTTCTGTGGAGAATCCCTGCTAAGGCCCCGTGGAAGGGGAGGCAGGGCCAGGCCTTGAGCCCTCCTCCTGGCGTCTCTGGCCCGTGAGAGTCCCTTTCCCATCCGTAACCTGGGGCTGGCGTGTCTCCTGCGGGATGAACGGTCTGGAGGGTCCCGAGAGCAGCTCTGGCGCTTTCGGCTCCAGCTTACTGCTCATTTACCGCCGATGAGAGCGATGACTGGGGGCGCCCCGCAGGCTCGGTGTAGAGCCTGTGACTCTTGATCTCAGGGCCACGGGTTCAGTCCCCGTGTCGCCACGTCGGGTGTGTGTTTTGGGTTTTTTAAAACAATGACTGGAAACAGAAGTGGGGGCGGATGGCTGCCTATGGAGGATTCTTTGGCCTCGAGCTAAGGCAGGGTGAGAGAGACGGGGGGGGGGGGGGGGGGGGGGGGAGCTGTGCTCGCTGCCAGCCGGTCCTCGGGCACCCCCACGACAGGACGCGCATCTTGGATGGCGACTTTATGTCTGCGTCTCCTACATACACGTCGTACAACAGACCTTTGGTTCCTTCTCCCTGCCCCTTTTCCAAACATATACAAAAATATCGAAAGGCTCCTCCCACCCCCTGTTTACAGGCCGCCTTTCAAATTCCTCTTTCCCTTAGTTGGTCAAAAGCTTGTGGGTGCAACACCCTTCGGGACGGGAGAAGAGACCAGAGCGGGGCCCCCTCTCCCCGCGCGTTGGCCCGTGCTCCCCTCTTGCCCCAGAAGGTTGGGCCCAGAGGGCTGAGCCTGCCAGGAGAGGGGAGCGTAGGCCCTGGGAGGGGGCGTCCTCTGGGAGGGGTCGAAACCGGACCCGCCTGGCCCAGAGTCTATGAGGCAAGAGCTCAGAGCCAAGTGCCAGAGGAGGAGGGCGAGTCCGAGGTGGCAGGGGCCACGGCTCCGGTCCTCTCTGCTTCAGTCTGCCCACTGAACGGTCCCCGGGCCTCCCCTCCCTGCAGCCCCCCTTCTCTAGCAAGGGAGCCACGTCTTCTGGAACTGAGGGTGGAGGGTGGGGGGTGGGTGGGGTGGGCCACGGAGGAAGGAGGGGGCGAGACGGGAGAACGGCCCACCCTGACGGCCACAGCCTAATCACACCACATCAATAATCCACGAGTCACACGAGGGGACTGAGGCGTTGCCAAGACCGCCCTTCCCTCCAGCTTCCCGACCCCCCCCCAGGCTGCAGGGGCTCCTCCGCCCTGGAAGTAACAGGGAAGAGAGGGTTAAAGTGCACAGGTGAGGAGGGGCTCTGGGTGGGGGTGGGGGTGGGGGTGGGCGAGAGCACGGCCCTCCCGCCCCTGCCAGGCCCCTCAGTCATTCTCATCGTCCGGCCCCAAGTACTCTAGTTCCGTGCTGGGCTTCACCTCCTGCTCTAAGAGAGAGGGCGTCCGGCGGAAGTCGGCAGAGATCTGGTCAAATGTCCGGCCTCGGGTCTCAGGCACTCTTAGGAAGGTGAAGGTGAAAAAGCAGAGCAGAAGGACGGCGAACAGAAGGAAGACGTATGGACCCATCGCCTCCTGGACAGGCGGAGGAAGAGGTGTTGGCGGAGGGGAGGGGGGGGGCTGGAGGAAGCAAGGGGGCTGGCGGGGACCTGCCCCACCCTGGCCTACCGGGTAGGAGGCGGGACGGGGGCAGGGCACCTACCGCTATGTACTGGAAACCCATGCCGATGATGAAGTTGCACGTCCAGTTGGAGAAACCAGCCACGGCCATGGCCGCCGGGCGGGGGCCCTGGCTGAACAGCTCAGCCACGATGAACCAGGGGATGGGCCCAGGGCCAATCTCAAAGAATGCCACAAAGCCGAAGATGGCCACGATGGAGACGTAGCTCATGGCTGGAACCCGCTCCTGGGGGACGGGCGAGGAGAGGAGGGAATTCAGGTCCCGTCTTTCTGGATCTTCCTTTGCTCTCAGTGCAGAGAGCTGACATCTACCCCTCCCAGCAGCTCACGGAAGAGCCTGCCACCCTAAGCTAGAACAGGTCTTGGAGCATTTCTGACCACTGACATCCAGCCGGCTGCCCAACTGCTACTCCGTTCAGGGCAGAGAGAATGTTCTACGTTCCCAGCTATCAAGGTGGTCGCTTCTCCGGGCGCCTGGGTGGCTCAGTCCGTCAAGCGTCTGACTCTTGATTTCGACCCAGGTCGTGATCTCATGGTTCTGTGGGTTCGAGCCCCGCATTGGGCTCTGCACGGACTGCGTGAAACCTGCCGGGGATTCTCTCTCTCCCTCTCGCTCTGCCCTTCCCCTGCTTGCGCTCTCTCCCCCTCTCTCTCTCAAAAAAAAAAAAGAAAAAAGAAAAAAGAAAAGCTAGTTGGTTCTCTCTTGGTTCTCAAACTGCATCCTTAGGAATTGTTGTTCCTAAAACTAGACAGTGGCTCTCCTCCCTGGCTGCCAGGGTTCTGCCCGAGCTTCCTCCCAGAGCAGGAAGAGGTGCAGGAACATAGGGGAACGCGGACCATGGTCCTGGCCCGAGGCTGGCCCCAGTGCTCCTCGGGGCGGTGCCCTCGGGCTGGGCCGCTGGCTCCCTCCCCCTCCCCAGGCCTCACCAGCAGCAGCAAAGCTACGGTCATCAAGATGGCACATCCACACATCCCCGCCAGGCCCAGGAGGTGGAGGGTCCGACGCCCCGCGCGCTCTACCAAGAACACCTGCGAGGAAGAGTCACGGCTTGGCAGGGGGCCTCCGGGCGCAGGAGCGGGAGGGACTGGGCGGGTGGGGGCTCGTGGGGGACACGAAGGCGATGGTGGGCGCCCACAGTTACCGAGACCAAGGTGAAGACCGTGTTGACCACGCCGGCCCCTATGGTGGCGTAGGCTGGCCGTCCTACCCCTGCTGTCTCGAAGATGCTGGTCGAATAGTAGAACACCTAGGAGCGGGGGAGAAGAGAAGGGGATGGCAGGGGTGTCCCTCCCTCCCCTGGTGGCCACACCAAGCCCGACCGACCCGAGTTTGAACACAGGGAGCCTGCGCCCTTCTTCTCCCCTCCTCTTGGGCCGGGCCCCGACCCCTGCCCTTCCCGGAGGCTGCGACTCGCGTACAGCGTTGATGCCCGAGAGCTGCTGACTCAGCTGCAGCACGACAGCGATGGCCAGGGGCTGCCGGTGGGTGCGGCTGCCCAGGAGCTGGAGCAGGGACAGCGGCCGCTCCCGCTCCAGCTTCCGCTTCTCCTCCTTCAGCTCAGCCAGCGCTCCAGACACGTCAGCCCAGCCCGTGAGGCGCTTCAGGCCTGGGGGCGAGGAGGGTGGGGCCTGAGAGGGAGGGCGGGCGGGGAGGGGGTCTGGGAGGGCAGGGAGGGGACCAGGGAGGGCAGGGAGGGGACCTGGGGGGGGGGGCTGGGAGGGCGGCCGAGCAAGGTGGGGCACAGGCTCACTCTTTCTGGCCGGCCCCTCCAGGTTCCGGCTGATGTAGAGGTAGCGGGGGCTTTCCGGGCACAGGGGCAGTAGGACCAGCTGCAGGAGGGCAGGCAGCACCGTGATGCCCAGCAGTAGTGGCCACAGGGTGGCCGTGCCCAGCACGGACTCCAAGCCCAGCACCTGAGGAACGAGGGTGGGCAACGGGACAGGCCATTCAGCCCGGAGCCCCCCCCAGCCCCCCGCCCCCCCCAGCCACTCATAAGGCCTGGCCCAGTCACCTGGGCGATCAGAATGCCAATGACGATGGCCAGTTGGTTGAGCGTCCCCAAGGCGCCCCGCAAGTGAGTGGGGGCGATCTCCCCCACGTACATGGGCACCAGCCCCGACGTGAGCCCTGGGCAGAGGGAAGAAGAGAGGGCTGAGGGCAGCTGGCCACTCCCCCCTGCAGGTTCAGTGATGGTGAACGGACAAGATAGCCGGGCACTGGGCAGGGCCGTGGCGCCCGTCGGTACCTGAGTAGGCGCCAATGAGGAACCGTCCGAGAATGAGCATCTCGTAGGACGCAGCAGCATTGGCCAGGCCCATGAGGGTGCCCCCCAGCACCGCCAGGATGTTGTTGACCAGCATGGCCCTCTTCCTGACGGGCAAAGAGTGGGGCTGAAAGTTAGGGTGCCATGCTGTGACCCCTGGTCCTGTCCCTCACCCCTGCCCTCCAGGCCCATACCTTCCCAGCCACTGAGAGACGACACCAATGAGGAAAGAGGAGATCATGCCGCCCACAGAAAAGATGGCCACGGACAGAGCCCAGAGGGTGGTGAGGGTGCCTGGCGGGATGGAGCTGGGTCCCTCCGGCCCCTGCCTCCCCAGCCACGTCTCATTGTAGCTCTGTTCAATCACCTGGGGGGACAGTGTAAGAGTGACTGCCTGCAGAGACGTCTCCCTCTGCTGTCCCTTGCTGTCCCCTGCCCTCCTTGTTTAGACAGTCCACACTCTGCCAGCCACAGACCCCTCACCTTCTGCGGGGCATTGATGACCCCAATGTTATAGCCAAACTGGAGGGAGCCAAGCACAGCAGAGAACACGGCGAGGACCAGGGTCCCAGTTACTCGCTGCCGCGGGGGCTCCCCGTCCTGGGTAGGCAGAAGAAGAGACGAGGCATGTCACACAGAATCATGCTTCCTTTCTATCCTCCAGGGGCCCGGGCCCAGCCGGAGCTTTAAGATGCTGGGTTCTATCCAACATGTTGGGTGAGGGAAACTGGGCCATATTAGGAATAGAGCAAAGATCTCAGTGTAAACAGGAGTAGGAAGAACCCAACAGTGATCAGCCATGAAAAAGAAAAAAAAAAAAAACACCACCACCAAAACTGGATCTTTGGGTCCAGCAAGCTGAGAAATGTTTGAGGACCTCGGGCCTCACCATTCCTCTGTGACCTTGGGACAGGCTTGGCCTTAAGACTTGAGTTGGAATTTGGGTGACCTTGGGTGAGTCCCTTCCCCACCCTGAGCCTAGGTTTCCACTGGGTTGGGGGGCGGGGGCGGGTAGGGGTGATGTTGCCTGCTTTGCCTACCTGTCAGTAAAAGTCAGAAAGTCAAAGTCAAATGTTAACAGTATTCCGGACACTGCTGGATTGATAAAGCCAAGTGGGCCTTATCATCCGCCTCTGCCCTCTTTCCTCTCCCCCTCTGGGGGCTCCCTCAGCGGGCTCCCGGAGGCGCCCAACAGGCTCAACAAAAGACAATTCCAAAAAGGACATCGCGGTCATTCCTCCCCGCACATGGCCCTTGGGGTGGCCTTCTCTGTCCCCGCCCCGGCCTCCCTTCCCCCTCCAGGCTCCGACGAAGGGCGGGGGGCCGTGCCCGGCTTCTGTCTGGGGGAGCCAGGCCCAGGGGATGGGGGCGGGAAGGTGGTGTGAGAGGCGGTGGCGGTGGTGGCCGCTCGCTGGCGGTACAGACTGTCTCTCGGCGGAAACCTGAGCTGGGGGAGGGGGGGGCTGACACTCCCCTCAGCCCCTCCACCAACCGTGGGGCTGAGGGAAAGTTCAGCGTCCTGGAGGACGGCCAGGGGTGGGGGTGGGGGCCCACGGAGAGCCTCCGGTCCTCGAAAAACTTCCCGAGAGAGCCGGGACAGACGGACAGCTCCAGGAGGGCACGGCTCGCCTGGATCTGTTTTCTCAAGCTGGATCGAGGGCAGGGTGTCCCCGATCCCGGCGCAGCGCGCCTCGTACTGGAGAAGGGAGCGAACCCTGGACTCGGGAAATCCAGTGGTGGCCCGTGTCCCCGAACTGTCCCCGAGACCCACTCAGCCTCTTGGAAGGACTGGAATCCCACAGTCACGGGTTGCCCCGCAGGGGTATAAATAGCCAGGCCCCCACCCCCACCCCCCCTCCCCCCTGCGCCTGCGCAGGGACCGCCCCCTAGCTGACCCCAAAGGCGACCCCAGCCCGAGTAAAGAGGGCCCTGTGCCCCCGTCCCGCCCCCGCATGCTGAACCCTACTTCGGAGCCGATCTGTTGGAAACCCGACGGCATCTTGTCTCAAGAACCGGAGGCGCGGGAGCAGCAGTTAACGGGGAGGCGACTGGGGGTCGGCGGTCCCGGCCTGGCGGGCCGAGGGCGCGGGGCGACGGGCGTCCCGGAGCGACCGCGCGGAGGGCGAGCCTGGCGGGACCCACTGCCGCGAGCCAAGGATGCAGAGAGCGGCAGGGCTCCCCGGGATCTGGCGCAGCGGGGCTGGGGGGAGAGACCCGAAGAGCCCCCGCAGCCCCCACGGGCCACGCCCTTCGCAGCACCCATTGGCCAGGAGCCCGCACACCCCAGAAGGCCACGCCCCTCCCTAAGCCTCGTGTTTAGAATTTGGCACCGGGGAGCGGGTGGGGCCGGCGAGACCACGCCTCCCCGACGTGCCCGACGGGACACGCCCCGCGGGTTCCCGCCCGCCTCCCGCGGGCAAGTTTGGAGACCCGGTCCCGGGACACAGCGGCCCCGCCCCGCCGCGTGCGGAGACTCCGCCCCGCAGCCGGGGTTGGGGCCGTAGAGGCGACTTGGGTGCCCTTCGCCGAGGGTTGGGACCGCGGGGTCCGGGAGGAGGGGATGCGGCAGGTAGGCTGGCCCGGGAGAGAAGTCTGGCGGCCCGACGCAGCGCGCGCGAGGTGGCGCGCGGGGTGGCTGGGGAGCAATGGCCTGGGGTAACCCCCCCGCGGCTATTTTTAGCTCCCACGTTGGGAGATGCCAAATGTCAGGTCCCGGGTGTCCCGGCCTGTCCCGGGCGGGGGAGGGCAGGGAGATGGAGCCTTAAAGGGTCCGAGACGCGCTAACCACGCGGGGACGGCCCGGGTGGGGGGCGGGGGGAGACAGGAAATTCCGCTCCTAGAGGGTGGCGTGTGTGTGGGCCTGGAGGTCCTCCTTCCGTGCACCCCTGCACCTATCTGGCCCTCCCCCTACACCCGTTCGGCACACTGGCTCCTGGAGGCGGCCTGAGGGACAGCTGGTCACACCAGTCACGCCACCAGCCTGAGGTTCCCGAGCCGCCACCAGTGTGCCGGCCGCGTGGACGACTTGGACACGCTCTCCAGAGGCCGCTCCGGGTCTGAACCCCCCAGCCAGGAGGGCGCGACCTAGTGTTGGCGCGCCGCGCGTTCCGCGGAACGCGCGGCGCAACCCTCGGGTCCCCGAAGCGCGTGGCTGTAGCGCCACCTGCGGGGCGAGCGGGGATCCGCAGCGGATCCGGGCACAGTCGTCTCTGGCCCCCTGTCCCTCCCCGGTCCGCCCCCGAAAGGCTTCGTTACATCCAGCCCAGGCCTCCTTCGGGAGCTCCGGACCCCAGCATTCAGCTACCGCCTGCGCCAGACGGCTCGCATCATCAGCATGCCCACACCCGCTCTTCCTTCTGACCTCTTCATCCCCGTGGATGGTCCCGTTGGCCACCCTGTCACTCCTGGGGGGATCCCGGAGGTCCTGCTTGCTTCCTCCTCCCTTGCCCCTTCCCCTCCTCCCCTTCCCGCCTCCCGCCTTTATCCAGTGCGTTACCAGCTTTGGTGCGCTGACCTCCTAAATTCACATTCATCAGATTTTCTCCACCTGCCTTGCTGCCGCCTTGGTCCAGACCACCATTAACCTCCCGCTCCTTCCTTTCCCTGCCGCGGAGGACGGCGTTCAAGGCAAAAAAGCTCAACCTCATCACTCCTGCCCCCAAACTCTCTGGTTCCTTGTTGCCCCCACGTCAAATTCAAACCCCCTTTCAGAGTGAAAACTCCTGCTTTTCTTATCTCTGCCTCACCTTCCCTTCTTTTCCCTCGTGTTCTAGGCAATACCTAACCCCTTGGTGGTGGTGGTTGTTTTTAAGCTTATTGATTTATTTTGAGAGAGTGAGCACAAGTGGGGCAGGGGCAGAGAAAGAGAGGCAGGAAGAGAATCCCAAGCAGGCTCTGAATTGTCAGTGCAGAGCCCATAGGGGGGCTGGAACTCACAGACCGGGAGATCATGACCTGAGCCGAAATTGGACGCTTAACCCACTGAGCCACCCAGGGGCCCGATACCTGACTCCTTGTACCCAGAACACATGGTGTCATTTCTTTCCTGAGTGCCTTTGCTGTACGAATCTCTCAATCTGGAAAACCAGAAGACTTCTGTTCACCCTTCAAAAAATGCCCACCTCCTCTCTGAAACCTTTCTTGGCCTTCCTCTGGGGGGCGGGGGTAGAGAAAGAAAGCCTCGTGTCCCCAGCGTAGTAGATTGTCATTTGTTTTCTTCCCTCTGTACTTAAGCCTTGAGCATAGAAGTTCACCTTGTTTCCCTCTGTGCTCCCAGCACCCAGCCTTAGTGACGGGCACTCAGTACATGTTGAATGAATGAATGAATGAATGAATGAATGAATGAAGGTCTGACCCTATGGCCAAGAGCACAGGCTGGAGAGCCGGCACAAAAGAGGGAACTATCAGGGGACTGGCTCCACCTATCTGGCCAAGGGGGCGTAGATGAAGAACTAAAGTGTCAACATTGAGGAGTACCAGTCCTTTAGGAGCCGAAAGGAGCGGAAGTCATTGATGGAAGCAGGGAAGGGCCAATGAGGAACCAGGGACTCGGGGATGCTACAAGGGGAGGAGGGGAAAAGCCAAGCAAGGTGCCTAGAACAGAGGGGTTAAAGGGGGGCGCAGACTGGGGGCAGATGGAAAGTCAGTGTAGCAGGTGAGGTTCTGGGCTCTGTTCTACGAGGGCACATTCCTGCTCTCATTCAGATGCTGTGTTTCCGATGCTTCTCAGCGACCCTTCTAGACAAGAGAGAAGTCAGGAGAGCTGGGGAGGGGGGGGAGAAAGAAAGGTGGCCTGGAAGGTGAGCAAGGGGTTGTTGATAGAAGATGGAAGGAGAGGAGAGACACATGACATTGGGGGGGGGTTGGCTTTACATCGGAGCGCACACGCGCGCGTGTGTGCGTGCATGTGTGTGTGTGTGTGTGTGTGTGTGTGTTGCTTCTTGACAGACAGCTGTAGCCCTTCCCAAACTCTGCCACGGGGAGTTCATCCCTGCAGGCTTTTGTTTCCAAAGCTCCTGTGACCACTGCCTTCTGACTGGGTTCAGCCCGTGATGGGTAAGCGATGGAGGTGGGAGGGGGCAGGAGAAAGCCAGGACGCCCCCGCCCCCGCCACACACACACACACACACACACACACACACACACACACACACTCTACCTTCTGTTCCTACTTTACAGGACCATTTGGCTTCCAGTTTCCGGAAGGCAACCTGGATTCCCGAGCTTCAGCAATGCCGTCTCCCCTGTTCGCTCCTTCGCTGCATTTTGTCTATAGATCAGGGTCTGAGGTGCAGAGGTTTGAATTAATGACACAGTTCTTGGTGCATTATCTGTGTTGATTGATGTCTTGTTTTTATTTTATTTTGAAATGTTTATCTTTACTTTTGAGAGAGAGAGAGCGTTCGAGCAGGGGAGGGGCAGAGAGAGAGGGGAACAGAGGATCTGAAGCAGGCTCCAGGCTCCGAGCTGTCAGCACAGAGCCTGACACGGGGCTCGAACTCACGAACTGTGAGATCATGACCTGAGCCCAAGTTGGATGCTCAACCCACTGAGCCACTCAGACGCCCCATACGTCTTGTTTTCATTTTAAAAGCTATTCTCTTTTGGGGCGTCTGGCTGGCTCAGTTGGTACAATATGTGACTCTTGATCTCAGGGTTGTGAGTTCAAGCCCCCCGTTGGGCATAGAGCTTACTTAAAAAAAAAAAAAGGAAAACAAAACTTTTTTTGGATTCACAACCCATTTCCCTTTGTCCTCCCTCAAAAGGCAGCCATTCCAATGCATTTCATGCTCACTTGTGTTTGTGCTCTTGCAAAACATCAGTTGTTTTCTGTGCAAACATTTCTTTATTTTTATTTTTTGACAAATCCTATTTTATTATTTATTTTATTTTATTTTTTATTTTCTTAAACTTACATCCAAAGTAGTTAGCATGTGGTGCGGCAATGATTTCAGGAGTAGATTCCCTCATGCCTCTCCCCCACTTAGCCCATTCCCTCCCCCCACACCCCCTCCAGCAACCCTCAGTTTGTTCTCCATATTTCTGAGTCTCTTCTGTTTTGCCCCTCTCCCTGTTTTTATATTATTTTTGCTTCCCTTCCCTGTGTTCATCTGTCCTGTGTCTTAAAGTCCTCATATGAGTGAAGTCAGATGATTTTTGTCTTTCTCTGACTAATTTCGCTTAGCCTAAGACCCTCCAGTTCCATGCACGTAGTTGCAAATGGCAAGATTTCCTTCTTTTTGATTGCCGAGTAATACTCCATTGCATCTATGTACCGCGTCTTCTTTATCCATTCATCCATCTATGGACATTTGGGCTCTTTCCAGACTTTGGCTATTGTCGATAGTGCTGCTATAAACACGGGGTGCATGTGTCCCTCCGAAACAGCACACCTGTATCCCGTGGATAAATGCCTAGTAGTGCAATTGCTGGGTCGTAGGGTAGTTCTATTTTTAGCTTTTTGAGGAACCTCCATGCTGTTTTCCAGGGTGGCTGCACCAGCTGGCATTCCCGCAAACATTTCTCATTTATGTAAATAGCATCTTGTTATATATTTCATTCTGATCCTACTTACTGACCAGGAGCACTATGTTTTTTTTCTTAGTTTATTTATTGTGAGAGTGTGTGTGTATGTGTGTGTGTGTGTGTGTGTGTGTGTGAGAGAGAGAGAGAGAGAGAGAGAACACGAGTGGGGGAGGGATAGAGAGAGAGAGAGAGAGAGAGAGAGAGAGAGAGAGAATCCCAAGCAGGCTCCCTGCGGTCAGTGCAGAGCCCCACTCGGGACTCGACGACCTGAGCCAAAATGACGAGTCACATGCTTAACCGACTGAGCCCCCCAGGTGCCCTTGTAAGCACCATGGTTTCAATCCTCCTTCGTGCTCTGTGACTACCAAGTCTGTTGCGTGGGGGCTCCACGGTGTCACTCACGCCACGTGTAGTTAGTTGCTCGAGGTCCCGCTGGTGAACACCCATGTCACCTACGGTTCCCAAACGCAACAAAAGAGTGTGTCAATGCACATTGCCTACCCGGCTTGTTACCGCTTCCTGTGAGAACTTCTTTGGGAGAGACATCGCTGCCTATCCGTATGTCTATTATTAATTATATCTGTCTACACAAGTGGAATTTCTGAGTCATAGGGCATACTTATACCTACTTTGACTAAGTACTACCAGCTTGCTCTGAAGACTGACTGTCCCGGGCTCCGCGTCCACCAGCAGTGCGAGAGGCTTCTGTTACCGCTCCAGCCTCTCAGCAAACGGGCTAGATGCAGCGCAGTTAGGAGTATGGACCCTGGGGAGCGCCTGGGGGGCTCAGTTGGTTGAGCGCCTGACCTCGGCTCAGGTCTTGATCTCACGGGTCCGTGAGTTCGAGCCCCGCGTCGGGCTCTGTGCCGACAGCTCAGAGCCTGGAGCCTGCTTCGGATTCTGTGTCCCCCTGTCTCTCTGCCCCTCCCGGGCTCATGCTCTGTCTCTCTCTCAAAAACAAATACACATGGAAAAAAAAAAAAAAAAAAGTATGGACTCTGGGCTCACACTGCCTGAGTTTGAGTGCCCTTACTAACTTGCTGGCTTTGCCCTTGGGAAAGTTACCTAAGCTCTTTGTGTCGTATATACCTCATCTGTAAAACGAGAAGGGAGATAATAATAGCGTCTACCTCTTAGGGTTTTAATGAAGGGGAATAATGTAACACTCATATGGTGCTTAGAGTGGATCGAACCCAGTTATGTTTTTTTTTTTTTTAACGGCTTTATTGAGGTGTAATTCACACACAATAAATTGCACATATTTCAAAGGTACAATTTGCTAAGTTTTGACCGATGTCCACACCCATGAAAGCATCCCCGTCATCAAGATAGCGGACATATCCATCATCCCCCCCGGGGTTTCCTTTACCTCTTTGTAATCCCTCCCTACAGCCCTTTCCACCCACCCCTGTAGGCAGCCAGTGCCAGTCTTTCTAGAACACTTTGCATTTTCTGGAATTTTATGCAAATGGAGACATACAGGATGTATGGGGGGGGGGGTCTGGCTTCTTTCACTGCGTAATTATTTTGAGATTCATCCATGCTGTTGTGTATCTCAAGAGTTCATTCCCTTTTGGGGCGCCTGGGTGGCTCAGTCGGTTAAGTGTCCGACTCTTGGTTTCGGCTCAGGTCATGATTTCCCCGTTTGAGAGTTCGAGCTCTGAATCGGACTCTGTGCTGACAGTGAGGAGCCTGCTTGGGATTCTTGCTATCTTCCTCTCTGTCTGCCCCTCCTCTGTTCACACTCGCGCGCTCTCTAAATAAATATTTTTTTAATTGGATTTTACTGGTAATATATACAATTATTTATTCTGGAGACAACTGATGTCTTTATAATGTGAAGTCACCGCATTTACAAGCCCAGGGGCTGTTTCTCTATTCTTCCAAGTTATCTATGTCCTTTATTTGAATTAAACTTTTTTTTCTCCCACTGAGGTCTTGTCAATACTTGGTTAATTCCTAGGCGCTTTATAATTTTGATACAAATTGAATGTTATTTTACATTGTATTTTCCAGTTGGTTGTTACTGGTGTAGCAAAATGCTAGCAATTTGTTTTGTTTCATTTTGGTTTTTTGTAGCTGGATCTCGCATACAGCAACCTTGCTGAAACTAATTACTAATGTGTCGCTCGATTCTATTCCCTTTTTTTTTTTTTTTTTTTTTTTTAAGGGAGAGAGATAAGGAGCAGGGAGGAGGGGAGGAGAGAGAGGGAGACAGAATCCCAAGCAGACGTGCTGTCAGCGCAGAACCTGATGTGGGGCTCGAACCCACAAACCGTGAGGTCACGACCTGAGCCGAAATCAAGAGTTGCGTGCTCAACCAGCCGAGCCCCCCGGGCGCCCCTCCATTCGCTTTTCTAAGGATACAGTTATAACATCTGCAAATCAGTTTTATTTTGTCCCTTTCAATCATTACACCACTTCCTTCTTTTATTTCTTTGTAGTAGCAATCAAGACCTCCAGAACTCGGTCCAAACAAAAGCGGTAACAGTGAGTTTCTTTATCCTTTTCCCGAAAATAAAAGAGGTGAGCCTGATACTTTTTCACGAGGCATAAGAATGTCCTTTCTAATCTTTGTTTGCTAGAAGTTCTTGTCATCAGTAGGTGTTGAACCTCATTTTTCTCTTCCGGCGGTCCCAGGCCCCTCCCAGCCGACCAGCTCATTTTCCCAGGTATCTCGCTCCCTTCTCTTCGTGGAGAGAGACCTCCACACCATCCACCCCCAGTTTTCCACTAAACGCCACAGTGATGCTGCCTGGCCACGCTTTAAATCGGTGGCTCTTAGCCGGGACCCATTTTGCCCCTCTCGTCACCCCGACATCCGGCAACGTCTGGAGCCATTTTGGATTGTCACCTTGGGGCTCAGCGGAGGGCTCTCCTGGCGTCTAATCAATAGAAGTCAAAGATGTTATGCTAAATATCCTACAATGAACAGGACAGTCACCTGCGACAAAGAGTTATCTGGCCCCAAATGTCAATGGTGCTGAGGTTGAGAGATCCTGCTTTAAAATTAGTACTTATAGGAGCACCTGGGTGGCTCAGTTGGTTAAGTGCCTGATTTGGGCTCAGGTCATGATCTCACGGTTCGTGGGGTCGAGCCCCACGTCGGGCTCTGGGCCGACAGCTCAGAGCCTGCATCCTGTTTCGGATTCTCTGTCTCCCTCTCTCTCTGCCCATCTCCTGCTCACATTCCGTCTCTCCGAAAAATAATTAAACATTAAGGACAATTAAAAAAAAGAAACGAATACTACAAAATCGCAAAGGGGCAATCCACACAGGGTCTCGGCCCTTTCCACTTTCTTCACCCAACGTGGTTTTCCCTTGGCTGGTTCCTTGCTAGTCACTTCCTGGAAAGGTCTCCCTCCAGTGGACCCAACCTCATCACATTGCCCCGTTTTATTGCCTTTAAAACGTGCACCATCTTGTTTATGCCTTTATTGTCTGCTTCCTCCCTCTGGCATCCGAGTGACGGGAGGGCAGTGTCCTCATCTGGGTCGTTACAGCTGTACGTCCAGAGCAACGTCCGGAGCCATTTATACGGGCCCTCGGGAAACATTTGTTGAACAAGTGGATGAAAATATCGTTAATTTGTAGTTTATTTTTTCATCCATTCATCAAATATTTATTGGCGATAAACCCGGAGGCATCGACAGGGGAAGACTGACACTGAGTAAATAGGCACACGAGGAAATAGTTTCTGTGATAAGAAGCCGTGCAGTTAAAGCCCCAAGTAGCGGTGAGTGAGCACATCCACCGAGGGATATGACTCAGTCTGGGGCGGGGTGGTCAGGTCAGGCTTCCCGGGAGAAGCGAGACTCCAGCTGATTGCTGAAGGATGAGTCGGATGCGGCGGTCAGCAGGGTAGAGGAAGGAGGGGAGGGGACAGGGACAAGAGCATCCAGGCGTAGAGAACAGAGTGTGTGAAGGAAAATAGCAAAAGAGATACACGTCGGGAGCAGAGAGAGGGCTCGTATGGCAGAGGCACAGTCCGGCGAGCCACACGGCATTTATTTTGCCAAGCCCAGTGTAGCAACACTGGAGCGAGCAGAGACATTGGAGGCTTTTAAGGATTTTGTTTTATTTTTATTTTTTTAAGTTTATTTATTGAGAGAGAGAGAGAGGGAGAGAGAGCGCGTGCATGCACGTGCACCCGGGACCGAGTAGGGGAGGGGCAGAGAGAGAGAGGATCCCAAGCAGGCTCAGCGCCGTCAGCTCAGAGCCCGACACGGGGCTCGAGCTCGCGAACGGTGAGATCAGGCCCTGAGCCAAAATCAGACAATTAACTGAGCCACCTGGGTGCCCCCTACGTTAAGGATTTTAAACAGAAAGTAACGGGATCCAAGTCTGAAACAAACAAACCAGTTCACTTCCGGAGAATAGATTTCAAAAGGACAAGCGGGGAAACGGGGCGGGGCTGTCGGTTTGGGGGCAGCTGGGGTGGGCAGGCAAGAGGCGGACGTGGCGGGTCGGCCTGAGGTGTAGCAGTGAGCTTGCTCACAAGCTGGATATACTTCCGTAATGAGAAACATAACATTTTGGAGCTGGAAAGTACCTTAAAAAAAAAAAACACAACAACTCGGGGCACCTGGGTGGCTCAGTTGGTTGGGCTTCTGACTCCTGATTTTGGCTTAAGTCACGATCTCACGTTTGTGGGTTCGAGCCACATCGGGCTCTGGGCTGACAGTGTGGAGCCTGCTTGGGATTCTCTCTCTCTCTCTCTCTCTCTCTCTCTCTCAAAATAAATTATAAGAAAAAAAAGATAGGTTAAAAAAAAAAAAAAACACCACCTCACCATGAATCAAAAAAGGAGAGCCTTACAGAGAAATGTCTGAGAGGACAAAGAAAAATGGGAAATGTGGGAGAGTGGAGGGAAAAAATAGACACGGTGAGGGGGCTGGAAACGTGTGGGTCTGGGAGCGAAGAGGTGGGTGGGGAGGACTCCGGGCAAGGAGGCAGCGGAGCGGCGCTGCGGGGCGCGGGGGCAGGGAAGGGGCTGGGAGGTAGACTCCCCAGGGAGGAGGAAGCCCTGCATGACGCCGAGAGGGTGCACAGAGTCAGGTCCAGGCTCAGAAGGAAGGAAAGGGAAACGTGTGTAAGACGGGAGGGAAGGAGAAAGTGGAGCACAGGTTTGGAAAGTCTCCAAGGGAAGGGAGCGACAGGTGTGGCCAAGAATGTCACCTAGGCCTGACCCCGCTCCCCACCCTCTGCTGACTTCTGGCCTCAGTGCTTTCTTCCTTTTGCTAGGAAGGACCCTCGTCGCAGGTGGGGGATAGTGACCCCCTAGAGGTGGGGTGCCAAGGGTCCAGGCAGGTCAGGGATAGGGATTGGAATGGACAGCCAAGAAGACGGGGCTGTGGAGGCCGGGGCCTGGCAGCCAGGTGTCAGCTGGAGGGCGGGATAGGAGGGTGGCGGCCTGGGGGCACGGGGCGTGGGGGTGCTGCTGGGCCGGTGGTTCTGGGAATGCGGACTCCAAGGAGGCTGCCGAAGGGGGGCAGTTCTGAGGGACTGGAGCTACGGTTCCCCAAGGTGGGGACGCTTAGGAGAGCCGACTGAGGAAAAGGAAGAGCAGAGGGGTGGGGACGAAAGTAGGGCAGGACAAAGAGCGCCTAGAGTAGAAACCAAGAGTCCCAGCGGAGGGGAGGGGTGTGGGGGGGGGGCGGAACCGAGGGGCCCAGGGCGTCCCCGGGCTCTGGGGCCGCAGTGTCCCAGGCGCACCTGCCGGGGAGAGGAGAAGGGGCACCCCGCTGCCCAGGGAAGTCCAGTCTGGAGGGGCTGACTCCAAGCTGGGAGCTCCGGAGAAGCCGCCGCCTCCTCCCTACCCGCAATCCAAGCCGGGCAGGAGAAGGGGCGTGACCCTGGGGCTCAGGTTTCTTCCTCTTCACCTGGGCAAGGAGGGGTGGGGGCCAGGACTTCCGGCTCAGGTGAGTGTCCCTTCGGTGACGTCAGGTCACCCTCGGCCGCCCTCCGGTCCCGCCTCCCCCCCGCGCTCCCGGTGCCCGCGGGGGCGCGCCCCTGACGCCCTACATATACTCAGGTGCGCCGCACCTGTCCGCCCGCACCTGCCCGCTCACCGCCGAGCCACCGGGCACTGCAGCCTCAGGCCGACAGCCCAGGGCACTTTGGGGGCTTCCAGTACCCAGGACCGCGCGCACACCGCCCCTCCGCCTTTCGTCTGGGTAGGGTCGCGGAGAACGCCGGACGGGACCGCCTGGCCTTCGCGGGATCGCTTTTTCCACCACCAGTCCCCGGGCGTGGCCTGATCCTTCTGTGAGACCCTTGCCCCGCCTGAAGGATCGATTTGTGTGTGTGGTTTTTTTTGTGTTTTGTTTTTTTTCTCGAGTGACAAAAAGATCTGCAGTCACTTGACCCCAAACTTCTCTTCGGGTGACTCGTCGCTTTCTGTGGGGCTGCCCCCCCCCCCCCCGAGGTGGGTTTGCTTTACCGCAGGGTCGCCCGCCCGGCGTCCCCAGGCTCTTCCGAGGGCGAAGATGGCCAATTCGGGCCTGCAGCTGCTGGGCTTTGCCTTGGCCCTGCTGGGCTGGGTGGGCCTGGTGGCGGCCACCGCCATCCCGCAGTGGCAGATGAGCTCGTACGCGGGCGACAACATCATCACGGCCCAGGCCATGTACAAGGGGCTGTGGATGGACTGCGTCACGCAGAGCACCGGCATGATGAGCTGCAAGATGTACGACTCGGTGCTCGCCCTGCCGGGTAAGGCCGCGGGGCCGACGGGGCGGACGCGCCCGGGAGCGAGGGCGCCGGGCGGGGTGCGGGGCAAGGGCGCGAGGCCCGACGCCCGGGGTTGCCGGGGAGCAGGACGCGGAAGCGGCCGGACCGGACCGGGGCGGGGGGGTGGGGGCTGCACGTCGGCTGCGCCCCCCTCCCCCCCCCCCCCCCCCCCCCCCGCCCGGGCCTCCCCGGGTCTCGGCGCCCGGCGGCCCAGCCCCCTCTAGGCCTCTCCTACCCCCGCCGCCCTGCGCGGCTGGCGGCCTCCGTCTCCCGCCCTTTTCTCTCGGACAAAAGGCGGCGCGGGGCGGAGGGCGCTGGGTTCGCGGAGCCGTGCGCGCCGTCAGACGAGGGCCGCAGCCTGCGGCCTGTAATCTTATCGGCCGATTAGCCGAAGCCACAGAGCCGGTGGCCGCGATAGTGGGGGTCAGGGCTGGGCCGCGGGCCGAGATCTGCGGCCCGTGCGGGGGCTGCGGCCGCCGCCGCCGTCCCTCCTCTCCGCGGGCCCCTTCCTCCCTGCCCCCCCCTCCCCTGCCGGGGCGGTTTCGCCGAAACCCTCGCGCCCCGGGCGGGTCCTAGGGCAGAAGGAGGGCGGGGCGGAGCGGCAAGGCCGCGGAGCCGGGACGGGGCGGGATCCACCCGGCGCTGCGCGGGGCTTGGACGCCCAAGGGGCCCCAAGCCCAGCGACCCGCGTTTCCAGGAATGAGGGCGTCCTTCCCCCTTCCCCGCAGCGGCCATACAGGCCACCCGAGCCCTCATGGTGGTGTCCCTGGTGCTGGGCTTCCTGGCCATGTTCGTGGCCACGATGGGCATGAAGTGTACAAGCTGCGGGGGAGACGACAAAGTGAAGAAGGCCCGGATAGCCATGACCGGAGGCATCATTTTCATCGTGGCAGGTGAGCAGCAGGCCCAAGGAGGGCCCAGCGCCTCTTCTCCAATCGTAGGGTGGAGGCGTGCAAGGTGCCGGCCTGGGGCCTCCTCTAACATGCCAGTCGTTCTCTCCCCCAGGTCTTGCTGCCTTGGTAGCTTGTTCCTGGTATGGCCACCAGATTGTCACAGACTTTTATAACCCGTTGGTCCCCATGAATCTGAAGTAAGTATGGGAGCCCGGCCTCCTAAAGGGGCGACAGTTCCGGATCCCCCTCCAGGAAAGGCCGCGTTTCTGACCCTAACCCCCTCTCTCCATAGGTACGAGTTCGGTCCTGCCATCTTCATTGGCTGGGCGGGGTCGGCTCTGGTCATCCTGGGAGGCGCCCTCCTCTCTTGCTCCTGTCCCGGGAGTGAGAGCAAAGCTGGGTACCGTGCGCCCCGCTCTTACCCCAAGCCCAACTCTGCCAAGGAGTACGTGTGAGCCGGGGGCCCCCTGGCCCGGCCCGGCAGCCTATGGTGTGCCCGGGGACCTGAACCGGCCTGGGGCAGAGCTCGGCCTGTGGGCGGGGTGCCGAGACAGACAAGCCCCGCCACCCCGCTCGCGCACCTTGTACAGTTCCCCCGAGGGGGTTGGGTGAGGGACGCAAAAAGAGGAGGGTGTGCTTTTTGTACAGGAATAAAACCGTATGTTTTGGAAAGGAGGCTTTTTTTTCCTCCCCCTTCAGGGTCTCTGCTTTCTTTCAACCCAGATCCTTACAGGGAACCTGGAACCTTTAAGTGTATCTGCTTCAGTTTAAAACAACACGCACCGAGCGCTATCGGTGTGCAAGGCCCTCCCCGTGGCACCGTTGTCACTTGGGCCCCAACGCTAGTGACTCTCCAAGACTCAGGTGCCTGGCTTCCCTGCCTCTTCCCACGCAGTCCCTCCCACTGCCAACTCCCGCTTACACGGCTAGCAAGGTTTCTTTTTTAGTAAAAAAATAGATTTTATTAGGCTGGGAAGGGAGGCGTCTCTGTTCCCTCACCTTCCCCTCTGCCCCTTCCCATGTTTTGTCCCGCCTGGAAGCTACTCCGACTCGGGGGTCACGAGGCAGGACCTCCGCACACAGGGAGCACAGGTGGGGCAGGGTAAGGCCGCGGCAAACAATGAAAGGATGGTTACGCGTCCAAGGTCTCTCTCCCCCCTCCCCAGTACAGGCTGGTCAAGGCTCCCCGTCAAACATCCAGGTCACCATCTGGGTCTTCTGGGTCCAGGTCATCGAACGCGTCTGGCTCATAGAAGATGCGGCTGGTAGCAGGGCCGGGCCCAGGGCGCAGCAGAGCCTGCTGTCTGGGGAGAGGAGGGGGGAGCGGGTGCTGGCGAGGGTGGGTAACGGGGTCCTGTCTGGACACGCTTCCTGGTGACTGACTCCCTCCTCTTTCTCTTTGGCTTTTGTGTTTTCTTGGTTCAAGTCCCTTTCTCTGACCTCCTCGTTTAGTCAGCATGGGAGCCGCATCCGGTACCGGGATAGACGGATGCCGCTCGCCTAACGATCCCCTAAGTTCTTAGCAGCTCGAGGGCTCGGATCCTGCCACGGTCTGGCTTCGCCCACCCACACACTGAGCACAGAACGACAGGCATACAGAGGCCATTACGAACCTGTCTCTACCACACCCAACCGGCTTCCCGTCCTCCCGGTAACGCTGTTGCCCAGAGAGGGGCAGGGCCACTTCCCCAGGGTCTGGTCTGGCTCAGCCCAGACCCGATTGCTCTGTGACCTAAGGCTCTAACGGCGAGAAAAGAGACCTAGAGGCCCTTTAGCCTCGTTGGGGCAGGAGCGGGTAGAGAACCACTCCCCAGACTTGTCTTTGGAGGTGGACTTCAGCCCCTGTAAAGTCTGAGGTTAATCAATAACCTGCCATCACCCCACCTCTCAGGCCCGGACGCGGGGCTCTACTCAGGAACCCAGGCGCCTGGCCCCCAACCTTACTTTTCGGAGCTGAACTGGAAAGGCAGTGTCAGGCTATCCTTGGCTTCTCGCTCTCTCTTGGACAGGTGGAGGTTAAAGGTCAAGTGGGAGGCGGGGTCCACCTGCAGGCACAAGGGATACTGCCACTGCCTCATGGCTGCACCCCTGACCCCACCCCCACCCCCTGCAGTTTCCAGTCTCTCCTTTCAGCAGACCCACAAGCTCCGGTCCCTCGTTTCCGCCCTGGCCTGCGAGATACCTGCGGTGTGTGAGGATCTGGGTGGGGCTGGGACTCTAGCGGGGGTCCCCCTTGGAGATCCAGGCTCAAGTCAGGCAGGACGGAGAACCACAGAGTCTGGGGGAGAAGAAAGAGTATTAACGGAAAGGTTGTTTCCACCTGACGGAACAAACCAGAGAGAAGAACTTGGACCCCCCCCCCCCCCGCCGGCCCTGCCCACCCCTGCCCGCCCCACCATCAGTGTAACAGCTTCCAGCCCCTGCTCTTCCCCTCGCCCTCCTTCAGAGCTCTCCGAAGGGACTCGCTCCTTCTCCCCCAACAACCGCTCCCAGTCTTTTCTCCTTTGCCGTTTCTTGGAAGTCAAGATCTCCTCTTGGTTAAGCCCACGGGATCCGAGTCAGGCAATCCTGTGTTCCAATCCTGGCTCTACCACTCACTGTCTGTAACTTGAGTAAGGGGACAACCAAACAAGCCACCTCCCAGGGCCGTGGTGAGGATCAGGAGGGAAATGACAAAACAAGGAGACAGGGAAGCGCTCGGCCACACCAGCTTTCTTACTCTTCTTTCCGCCAAGACTCCCCTTCCGTCCGACCCTGACCTTGGTGCTTCCCCGGGGTTCTCCTGACCTCGAGGGTTGGGCGCCGTCGGGGCCTCCGACAGAGGATGTGGGCCGAGGCCTGGCCCGCTGTACCACTCAGGGTCACCTCGGTCTGGGCAAGGCTGCTCAATGCTCCCGTGGGGCCCGGGCCGTGGAGCTCTCGGTGCAGCAGGCCTAGCACGCACAGCTGCTCCGCTGCGGGGCCGCCACCTGGAAGGACAACAAGCGTGGGGCGCAAAGGGCAGTGGGGAACACTCAGAGCGGAGGCCAGGGATGGAACAGTAGAGGAGGAGGGAGGAAGGGGTGCCCCACGTTCCGTTGCGGCTCCGCCAGAATCCTGACTTCCCTTGGTGAGGCTGGGACTGCGGAGCTGCAGCCCTCACCTCCTCAGAGTGAATGTGAGCCAGGCCTACTCTGACTTGGTCCTGGACCCTCCTAGGTCCTCCTAGGTCCTCGGAGCTCCTCCCTCAGGGCCTTCGGGACGGAGTTAACCCCTTCCTCTTCCGGTCTCTGCTTACTTTCCTGCCTCATCTCTTACACGATGAACTACTTGAGGCTTCTGGAACTTGACCCCATCCCAGTCAGTGCCTTTGACTCCCTCCGGTTGTCTCTCCCTTTTGCGGAGCGCGCACACACACGCTTAAAGGGCGTCAGCACTGTGCTAGAAGATGCCTTCGTGTTTTGACGCTTACAGACGTCGGCATGTTTGGGCTGAAGCGTATGACATCGCTATCACTTGACCTAACAGCAATTCTAAACGGTTCCTCCTAGGCGCGCCTGGGGGGCTCAGTGGATTAAGCGTCTGACTTCAGCTCAGGTCACGATCTCACGGCCTGTAAGTTCGAGCCCCGTGTCGGCCTCTGTGCCGACAGCTCAGAGCCTGGAGCCTGCTTCGGATTCTGTGTCTCCCTCTCTGCCTCTACCCCACTTACACACTCTCTCAAAAATAAACATTAAAAAAAATTAAATAGTTCATGCTAATACTGTAATTTCACCCCTTCCCCCCACTCTTACACAGTAAAACTGAAACACTGAGAGACTCAAGCACCTTAATACAAAGTTGGGTAGCTGACTGCACGGTCAGGTCTAGAATCCACGGTATACTTCAGGGCTACGCCCAGGGCCCCTGGTCTGGCCAAATCTGCCTGGCTAACCCCTTCCTCTTCGAGACAGTTCTTTCCTTAGGATGCCCTGTGTATGTTCCTTTATCGTCACGGCTGCTAGCAGACCGTCTTGTAACCGCTAACTTGTCTGTATCCTTTTTGGCACTTTGAGGTCCTGGAAGACAAGAACCTGAGCACACTTAGTCTTTACTCTCCTGGTATCTAGATTTGTGCCTGACACATAGCATGCAATTGGTACTCATTGAGCGAACGAATGAAACAAGTGAGTAAAAATGAACCTGGAAGAGGAACAAAAGCCTGCTTCCGAAGAAGCCCAGAACTAGAATGAACGTTAAAGAGATGGAATAAGGCCCAACTGGCAATCCCTAACCATGTTCTTGCTCAGAATGGAAGAGGGCTTACTCCTCGGCAGGGGAAGGTACGTGACGAGTAGTAATGAAGGGGGTCTCACCACGGCAGGCGTGCTGACGGCTCATGGCACAGAGGGCCTGGCAGAGGGCGGCACAGGGAAGACGCAGCAGCAGCCAGCTCAGTGAATCGAGGGCCACAGTGACAGGACCAGGATCCGTCCTCTTGCACATGGCCTGCAAGGCTCCCAGGGGTCCCCCCGGAAGGGCTTCCCCGGTCTGGGCCCAGTTGAGCGGGTCTCTGAAGAGGTCATAGTAAACCAGCCTGCAAAGGGAAAACAGGAGACAACTGATTAACCCTGCCCCTTCCCCTCAATCTTGAACTTCACCCTGTGATCTCCGTGGCTCTCTGTGACTTAGAGCTAAGACTGAGACACAGACTACCATGTGGGCAGCACGGGCTTTGGTGTCAGAAAGCCCTGAGCTCTAAGCGTGGCTTTACTACTTACCTAAGGTCACCTAACTGATAAACTACTTATCCTAAAACTGTTTCTTCATTTGTAGAACAAATGCACAGATACCAACTGTTTGATCTTTAGAACGATCCTTAACGCGTATTAAACACTTGACAAACGTCAGTTATCATCACCATCAAACATTTCCTGAGCGGAGCCTAACTCATGTCATTCCCTGGAGGAACAGGGAGAGGACAGGATGTGAGACATGGCTCCTGCCTGTAGGACAGTTTAGAGAAGATCAAGAATTAGATCCTGTGTTACTAACTATAGATAAAATAGCACCACAGAGAAAAGGAGTCTGACATGGGTTAGGAATCCTGGGATCGGATTCACGGTGGCCCAACTTGTTCCTGGACACCACCGTCCTATCTGTTGCTTCTCTCGTAAGTGCCACCTTAACATGAAACATCACTCCCATCACATGGTTGAAAAACCAGAGCTGAACACAGACGTAAACTACTGAGCTGTCTAGACCGGGAAGCAATCGTTTTTATCCAGGCACACAGGTGGGTTCAGGAGTCTCCTAAGCTCTATTCCACATCAGTCTATAACTCCTGCAAATTCTACCTGCTAGAGTCCTTTTACTTTCCTCTTGAACTCTCTATGCTTACTTACTGCTACTGTCTTAAGCCAGATGTCACCCCCTATCATCTTTCCCGTCTCCTTCACCGTGCCTACCACGGCACCCGGTTCGTAACTGGTGCTCAGTACACATACAGCCCTGAGTGAACCTGGACTACCACAGCAGCCTTCCCTCCCGGTCTGTCTGAGGTTGCCCTCTTCTAATCCCATTCTCCACACTGGTCACTGGAGTAGTCTAACAGTATGAGATTATCACTCGCCCCTTACACGTTGAAAGGGCCGTCACTGCCTTTGGGATAACAACTGAACTCATTTTCACGCTGAGACCTTTTGCTATCCGTCTGGTCTCAGGAAGCTCTTCCAACTCCCATGAACAGCTATGCCTTCCCATACGTCCCTAATTTTGCACAGTCTGTTACTTTTGCCTCTAGAACAAATCGCTCAGTAGCTGGCAGCTGGTGTTGGTGCAAATCTGGAATCCACGTCTGGACTAACCATCCCCGGATTCTGAATACCTCAAAAGACAGAATATGTTCATTTTTATCCACCAGTACAGCTTCTGGTGCAAAACTACAGCGTCGGCCTCTTATTGCGCTCCATTTCCGTCTGCGCTTCTACGGCCCATGCTCTGGGTTCTCCATTAACTCGCCACTCCTCATTTCTCTTGCGAATCTTGGCCTCCCGAAAGACACATATCCATTCCTTCAATGAATATGCCGCAGAGCAATTTCCTTACAGGGATCCTACACCCAGCAAAGTCTCTCCCAATCTGTGCTTACCGGCTGTTGATACTGGAGTCAAAACCTGCACGGAACTCTTCCTCGCTCACTTCACAGCCCAGGATGTGGACCTGCTCCCCACTAAGGCAGAGATGGAGGAGAGTGTCACAGAGCTGGGCCCAGCCTTCCTTCCCGGGGACTTCGGGGGGAAGGCTGCGAGACACTCACCCCAGCGCAGCTTTCTTGATAAGTGCCTTCAAGAGACTGCGCCCCTCCCACTCCACGGAGTCTGGGGAGAGCGAGGGACGGATAACCAGCGTGAGAACGCTGACGTTTCCGTCCTCACCGACCCCGGGTGACCACCCCTCGCCGGTGACACGCGGCTCTTCCTCTCCGCTGCCGCCCCTCGAGCCCAGCTCGCAACCCCCGGCGCCTCTGGCCCTCACCCCGCAGCAGCACCAGGCCGCGCAGAGCCAGCACCGACTCCATCTCCAACTGGCGGCCCGTCCCTCCTCGGGCGCCCTCTGATGGCGTCACGGCCCGCCGCCCCGCCCCCTCCAGGGAAAAGGGGCGGGGCACCCATGAGCCCTCCCACAACCGAGACCCGGCCCGGTCCGGAATGAGAGGTGATTATGTCCAATATCCCAGGGGGCGCTCACGCGGAGGGGCCCCTCCCGAGCTCCGGCGCACAGACGCAGGACATTTTTACCACGACTGGGGCCGGAAGAGCCGTTGGGGGCAGTTGTCGGCGGGAGGGGTAGGAGGCCGCACGAGCCCGTCCGACGGCCCGACACCCGGGGACGAGAGACGTCACCCGCCCCGCCCACGCCGCTCCAGGCGGGGCCCGCCTCGCCCCCGGGGTCCGCCCCGCTGCCACCTTCCGCGCTTGCGCGATACTGCGGCCTTGTCGGGAGCGCTCTCGGCTTTCCCCTACCCGCCCCCATAGACCGAGGAGGGGGAACATTAGTCCCGGTGAAGCGAATACACGTCACCACCGGAAGCAGTGTCAGAGGGGAAGAGGAGGGGGGAAGAAAGGAGGAGGGAGCCCTTAGGGCGGTAAAATGGCGCCTGTCAGAGTGGGAAATCCAGCTGCAGAGGCTGCAGAGGCTGCAGCCCCGCTCCCCAGCGGCTAAGGCACCCCCGACTTCGGGGAGGGGGAGGCCGCTCCGGTCTAGCCATCCGCGCCCTTCGGCTCCCCCTCCCCCTCCTTCCCCCTTCCTTCGCCCAGCCGGCGCGGCCGCCGCCGCCGCCGCCGCCGCGGCCCTTCGCGCGCCGCGGCCCCCGCCCGCCCTTTCCCGCGGGCAGCCCCCTAACGCGCCTGCGCAGCGGGCCACCCTCCGCTTCCCCCTTCCCCTCCCCCTCCCTTCTCCCTCCCTCCCTTCTCCCTGGCCCCCTCCCCCACTGCCCCCTCCCCCAATTCTCCATCCCCTTCCCTCCCGGTCTCTGAGGACCCCGTCCTAGCCCGACCCGTCTCGGCCCGCAACCTCCGCGAAGCCGTCGGTGCCACTCCCCGCCCATGTGGGCCCCCGCGGGCTGCCCACGCCTGTCCCCCAGCTCCCGGTTCCGCTGGGCTTTCCCCTCGCCGGGGGTGGCTTTCTGAGCCGCCCGCTCCGTGCCCCTCTCTGCAGCCTTTCCTGCCACTCGGGGCCCCCGTTCCCCCTCCCGGAGGCGGGGGGCTGCCCCCGGGGGGCTGGCGGAGCTGGGCCGCGGGGGCCCCGGGGCCGGCGGTGCCGGGGTCATCGGGATGATGCGGACGCAGTGTCTGCTGGGGCTGCGCACGTTCGTGGCCTTCGCCGCCAAGCTCTGGAGCTTCTTCATTTACCTTTTGCGGAGGCAGATCCGCACGGTGAGCCTGGGTGGGCGCTGGTGGTGGTGGGAACCCGTGTCAGCGGTGCTCACGGGTTTTCGGAAAGTGTCGGGCCTCTGTTTGGGCTTCGGAACGGAGTCCTGGCGGCGGCTTTTCCCGTTAGAGGGTTGGGGCACCCTTGGCTGGGCATGGGGTGGCATGGGGAGGGGGGAGACCCCCGTAGGACAACCGAGATCGGGGCGGCGGGGGGGGGGGGCAAGACGGAGACTGGATGTGGCAACTCTTGGGGGCCAGGGTGGTGGGTGGGGCGCCGTTTAGGAAAGCTGGAGTTGTTGTTAGAGACCAAGAGGAGGGGAACACCTGTTTGATGGCACCGGCTCTGTCGGCTGTGGGCTTGTGACAGACCCTTCCGTTACTAGGAGCCTCCCCGTGTGTTAGGGCTCGGAACAAGGGACAGACGGGCTTATGTGGCAAGGGTAGGGGTGTGGGTGGGAGACCATAGGTGACAAACAGGGGAACAGCCTTGGGTGTGAAGGAGAAACCCCTGCCGTTGGCTTTATGGGGACTCGTCCAAAAAGGGCCCCGGAAACTTATTTCCTGCTGTGGGCATCTGGAGTCACCTAGTCCCTGGGACTAAGAAGGATGGTTTTATGTTGGGCTTTAGGGAGAGGAGCACATTGGTGTTGGGGTGTCTCTCTGGGAAGACAGTGCTTGGCAGTTGTAGGCTTGAGCCTGAGGGCGGGCTTGCCTCTCCAGGAGACCCCAGCTTTGAGAGGGGTCCTGTGGGCAGCGATGACTGCACGTACCCGAGTATCTGTGGGTTCCCTCCCCCGGAGAGCTTCTCTCCAAGGTCAGAGCTCCCGTAGGCTAACATCCTTTAGCGAATGTGCTGTGTTCTCACTGCTGGGGAGAATTCAGTAAGCCGACATGCAGAAGTTCCCTGGCCCGTGCTCTTTGGTGTACCTCAGTAATACCTGGAAGGTCCGAGAGTCTCCAGAGAGCCCTGGGTGGTGGTGGTCGTTGGTGACCGACTTGGGGGAGTGGGCCTGCTTCAGATTCAGTGTCTCCTTTACCAGTCTATGCCTTCCGCTTCCTGATTTAGGGTGAGGGTTGTTTCTGGGTGATCACGGTGGTAGGCAAGGCTATTTCCCCGAAACCCATGTTAGGAGCCCGGAAGAATTTGGGGTCAGAGATGCTGAGGTGTGTGTGGGGCTGGCTCCTGGGGTTTTCTCTACATGTCAGCTGCTGTTCTATCTGCCTGGCTCTGCTCCGAGCACGCCCCGTTTGCCCCTGAAATTCCTGTTCTGGAGGCAGGGAGTAGAGCTCCAGCCCCTCTAGAGGCCAGCTTTTGGCAAAACTGCACCTCTCCGGGCAAGCGCTGACCCCATGGCCTTTTGTCTTCCCTTCCTTCCCTTCCAATCTGGTTTCTCCCCCCACCCCCTTGCTGGCAGATGCTTGGAGCATTCCCTACATGCCCAGCATGTGCAACCCGAGATAGCAGGCCAGGACACCCGAGCTGTTGCGGCCTTCATCCTGCTGCAGGGAGAAAAGGGCAGGTGCCTTGGCATTCGGAGGAGAGGGCCCTGTGGCTTGCAAGGGGCGAGACTGGTTCTGGTGAGGCTGGGGCCTAGGGATGGACAGAAGCCTAGAAGAAAAGAGCAGAGGAAGGGACTGCCAGGCTCGCGTGGAAGAGAACTGAGTGCTAGAAACAGGAGCTTCTAGAGAAGACCCGGAGGAGCTGGAAGGTTGACGTCCTTGTCCCCTCTTGACGTCCCTCACAGCCCTTCATTCACTCTGGCCTTCTCGCCACCCTATCAGTCAGCCTGGTGGGTGGGGCTTCCCAGTGTGCCTTGTCCTGGGTACCGGAATAAGGAGGCAGCGCGGAGGGCTGAGGTTCTCTGCCACTTGTGACTTGGCTGGTAGAGACAGAAATGGACAGGTGGCTGGTTAAAATAGGCCTGGCAGCCACCAGCCAGGGGAACTTAGCTGACCTGAGAACCCCTGGATTCCCTCCTTGCCCTTCATTCCCCTTAGGTACCCAAGGACCTCCTGTCCTGACTCCTCTCAGTCCCCCAAGTGACGAGAGTTGTCATGAAGGATCCATGGGGCGGAAATGTGGGGAGCCGTGCGTGTCTCTGTTCCTTGCAGAGCACAGGGAAGAGGGCAGGTTTTGGGTCGGCCTGCCTTAGGGCGGTCCTGGCTCCGCCACTGCATCCGCTCTGATATTAACCACCCACCCTGTGACAGTGTCCTGGGAACGCAGCCGGGACCGGGTGCTCTCGCCAGGTTTTCATTCTAACTGGGGGGACAAATGACCAAATAAGATAATTCCTAGCAGTGTGGTCTTACACAAGGCATCTAACCTGGCTAAGCCTCGGTCTCTCCGTGGTTAAAATTGACACGATGATGTTGCTGTCGTTGTCGTTATTATAGCGTCGTTACCGCGTTCTTGAGGATTAAATGAGGTGATCATCAGTCACTTCCACGATGCCCCGTATATAGTAAACGTTCCTTTGTCAAGGTCTCCCGCTCAAGGGGTCTAATCCTCTCTCTTGCTGTTTTTAGATAATTCAGTACCAAACTGTTCGCTATGATATCCTTCCCTTATCTCCCGTGTCCCGGAATCGGCTAGGTGAGTGTGCTGGCTGGGAAGGCTCCTGTAAGGTGAGGTGGGGCTCCAGGTGTGGGCTGGAGGTTGGTGGGTGTCATTCCTTGCTGTTGTGGTTCAGGCCAGGTGAAGAGGAAGATCCTGGTGCTGGATCTGGATGAGACACTTATCCACTCCCATCACGATGGGGTCCTGAGGCCTACTGTCCGGCCTGGAACGCCTCCCGACTTCATCCTTAAGGTGTGTTGGGGTGGGAAGTGACGGGATGGTCATGCCTGTGATTCTGCTCACAACTAGACTTCCTTTCCCAGTCCCAGAGCATATCGTCCTTGTCCCCATCCTCTGGCACCAGCGGCAGCCAGGAGGGAAGCAGGCAGTGGGGCGGGGGGGGGGGGGGGGTTGTGTGGCAGGGAGGGGTGTGTGTCCTTCAGGCCTGTGCTCAGGACACCCCCCCAGCTCTTCCCTGTTTCTCTACAGGTGGTAATAGACAAACATCCCGTCCGGTTTTTTGTACATAAGAGGCCCCATGTGGATTTCTTCTTAGAAGTGGTGAGTTTGGGGGCACCTGGGGGGCTCAGTCGGTTGAGCATCTGACTTCGGCTCAGGTCATGATGATCTCGTGGTTCGTGGGTCCGAGCCCCACGTCGGGCTCTGTGCTCACAGCTCAGAGCCTGGAGCCTGCTTTGGATTCTGTGTCTCCGTCTCTCTCTCTGCCCCTCCCCGGCTCACACACTCACTCTCTCTCAAAAAAAAAAGGAAAAAAAAGGAAAAAAAATACATTAGAAAAAAAATGGTGAATTTGTAGAAGCTGGGGGGAGCCCTGTGATGAAGGAATGGCGTTAAGGCTCTGGGAATTCAGAGCGGTTGGAGGAAGTACAGGGTGAGGAGAAAATAGGTATGGGCAGTTTTGGAGAAGGGCAGTTGTGGGCCGGTCACAGGGCGGCTGTCAGTAGCTTGGGTTCGTTTGTTGTGCTGATGCAATTCTGTTCTTCCACAGGCTTCCTGATCGTTTGCTCTCGCACCTCTGAATCTTTAAGGGTGTACGGGGCCTAAGACTCTGGAGTTTGGGGGCCTTCAGAATTTTGTGTTCTCAGAGACATCTGATGCTCTTGAAAGGCCTGAAGGACCGGGCTGGAGTCTAGTGAAGGCGAGTTGTGAGTTCAGAGGAAGGATCGCTTCTTCTGACCCCACCCTCCCCCTGATCAATTTCAGGTGAGCCAGTGGTACGAGCTGGTGGTGTTCACAGCAAGCATGGAGATTTACGGCTCTGCTGTGGCAGATAAACTGGACAATAGCAGAAGCATTCTCAAGAGGAGATACTACAGACAGGTAAGAGGAGGCTCGGGAGGCAGGCTGGCAGGGAGGGCTCTGGGTTTGAGCAGTTTCCCCAGAAAGGGACCTTCTGGGGGGTGAGCGGAGGCGTACTGCATGACCCCCTCTGTGGGAGGCGGCTGCCCGCGGGCATTGTTGGGACTGGGCAGCCGTCACAGGGGCCGAGTCTCCTTTTGATGCCCAGCGTGGCCCTACCCTCCAGCACTGCACTTTGGAACTGGGCAGCTACATCAAGGACCTCTCCGTGGTCCACAGCGACCTCTCCAGCATCGTGATCCTGGATAACTCCCCAGGGGCCTACCGGAGCCACCCAGGTATGGGGGGGGGGGGTGAGTCTGGCAGGACCAGGAAGTGGTTCGGAGAAGGTTATTTTGAATGCCTGGAGCTGGGATTCCTGGCTTACTGTAGGTCAGGATGCCAGGTATTTCTGTTTTCTGGGAGACACTCTCCCTTCCCCACTTGTCCACTTCATAGGTCACGTTGCTCGTATCAGTTTGCTTCAGGTGAGACACAGTAGCAATAAATTTGATTAGAAGCCTCACGTTAATGTGAGACACGGTGATTGTAGGTTAATTTTATCTTGGGGGAGGGGCCTGGGTGGCTCAGTCATTTGAGCATCTGACTGTGATGTAGGCTCAGGTCACGATCCCAGGGTCATGGGATCGAGCCCCGTGTCGGGCTTTGCACTGAGCGTGGAGCCTGCTTGGGAGTCTCTCCCTCTGCTCCTTTCTCCCACTCACGCATCCACCCCCATCTCTCAAATAGACATGAATATGAATGCCTCTTTTAAAAAGTTTGTTTTGGCGAATAAAATAGGAAGGTTTACCTAGGTGGTTAGGTTTGGGTGGGTCAGGGAGAGGGTACGGATTTTAAAGTAATGATCCCCATTTTCCCAAAGGAAAGAAAAACCGGCCTGAGTCTTGAATTGTGTGTTTTTTTTTCACGTGCGCTTCTTTTCACCCACCCTAGACAACGCCATCCCCATCAAATCGTGGTTCAGTGACCCCAGCGACACCGCCCTCCTCAACCTGCTTCCCATGCTGGACGCCCTCAGGTAACGGAAGCCAGACACATTGCGGAGGAAAGGAGGTGGGGGATCCCGAGAGGGACTAAAAACACGTCCTGTTTGACTTATGTCTTTTCCCTTAAGAACTTAGCCTTTGAACCCAGGTGTTCGTACAGTAAAGCTCATCACTTGTAGCCAGTGGGTTTGGGGCAAACTGGACCTCAGTGTCACGTGAGCATGGTGATTCTTTCCTCCCCCCCTTCCCCCCCCATCTCCAACGAGGCTTCGTCTTGTCATCCCAGGTTCACCGCCGACGTTCGTTCTGTGCTGAGCCGAAACCTTCACCAACACAGGCTGTGGTGACGGCTGCTCCCCCTCCACCTGCGCTGGGGTGGGGGGGAGAGGGAGGGTGAGCTCTCGGGATGCCGTCTGATGCCCTGTCCGATGGTGAGGACTGCCTGGGCAGGACCTGCCCCTCCCGCCCCTCTCTGCCCAGGGAGCCCTGCGCTCCGTGTGGAGTCTGGACGGACACACGGGCCACACTCGCAAGCAGCCTCACTCTGACTTCGAGTTCGCGCTCCCTGGAAACCCCGGACGGGGACAGAAGCGGAGGCCTGGGAGAGCCCGAACTGTCTGGTGGAGAGACCAGACCGGCCAGAATGAGAGACAGACATTCGGTAATCCGGGAGGCTCAAAGAAAAGCCAAGCCAGCTTTGTTGTGATTTCATTTTTTAAAAACTCTTGTACAAAACTGATCTAATTCTTCACTCCAAGGGCTGGGCTGTGGGTGGGAAACTGGGATTTTGGGCCACTGGATTTTCCCCAAACTTGTCCTGCCCTCCCCCCTTTCTTTTCCTTCTATTTTCCCTTCTTCCTAGACTCCCTCAGACCTGTAACCAGCTTTTTTTTTTTTTTTTTTTTTTTTTTTTTTTCTCCTTCCTTTCTCTCTTTTAAACCATGCATTATAACTTTGAAACCAAAGCTGCCCCAGGTCCTTCTCTGGGGGTTGGGAGATGAAGGGAGGCGTCTTTGTTCACGTCCCCCCTGTCGGGGCGAGGTGCTGTTGGCTTTGGGGGAGGAGTGGGGAGCCTCGACATCAGGTGCTCTGGCGGGAAGGGTCTTGGAGACGGGATGGGCGCCCCGGCGGGGACCGGGAGGGCGGCCGTGTGTCCTGAAGGAGCCTGGCCTGTGGGCTAGGACGACGCGGCAGTGTGGCGGCAGGAGATGCTGGACCAGAAGCCAGACGGGCGGGACCTCGCCGGGGGCCGACGCGGACACGCCCGACCGCGGGGGGCCTAGCGCCAGGCCCGGCCCCGCCCCGGCCGCCCCGGCCCCGCCCCCCGGCGCCCCTCCCCCCCCACCTCCCCGCGGCCGGCTCTACTTCCCGCGGCCGCCACGTGACGCTCCGCCCTTCTCTGAGATCACATGATTTTTCTCTCGCGACCGCCGAGTGTGTTCCTCCGCGATGACGTAGTCCCTACCTTTCGGACCTCCTCTCAGGTCCCTATTGGTCCACTCTTCCCTGGAACCTAAGCGTCCGGTGCGTTTCCCCGAACGTGTGTTTCGTTTCTGTCCCCCTTCATTTCCGGAGACCAGCTCCCCGACTTGGGTACTACTTTGTTTTGGTGTCAGCTGCCGCCGTCGGCGTACCGACGCGTTTCGTGAATAGCTATCCTTGTAATTATCTCTGCCTTTTTTTTTTTTTCCCTCTTTACGTTATTCCCGAAAAGAACTTTCGGAGAACCGAGTCTCAAATTACAGTTACCGACTCGCAGCCCTTTTCATCCCCAGCCTCGTGGGGGAAGGTCAGAATGTGGGTTTTCGGTTATTTTCGACCATTGCACAAGCCAACCACCTTTGCTACGTCGTCTGCGTAGCCCACAAGTTGATTCCAAAGCGATTACGCAGACGGCGTGAGGGGGGGGCGGTCAGGGGGTGGCGCTACGCTGGCGGCGTTATGGCCGCTGCGCTGGTGGCGTAACGTAGCAGGCGGGGCGGCCCCGGACCGTCGTGGGTGGGGTTGGTGAATAGGGAAGTGGCGCAAGCCCCGGGATCGCTCCGCTGAATCCGCCCGCGCGTCGCCGCCGTCGCCGCCGCCCCCCGTCCCGGCCCCCCCCGGGTTCCCTCAGCCCAGCCCGGTCCAGCCCGGTTCCCGGGAGGATGAAGTTCGTGTATAAAGAGGAGCATCCGTTCGAGAAGCGCCGCTCTGAGGGCGAGAAGATCCGAAAGAAATACCCGGACCGGGTTCCGGTGAGGACAGTAGTCAGGGCCGAGGGCGCGGGGCGCTGGCTCTGACGCCACAGCCTGGGCTTGGGTCCGGCCAGGCGGCGCGGGCACTGGGCTGCCGGCTGTGGCGGGCGCGACACTGCTGTCCCCGGGCTCGGAGGTTGAAAGCGGGGTGGCGGGAGAGCTGGGGGTGGGGGGACACAGATGGGAGAGGGAGACCTGGGGATTGGTGTGCGAGGCTGCAGGGAGTTTGACAGCCTGAGCTGCTCACGGTCTTTACCCCGAGCTAGCCAGGTTTTTGAGCCTGAAGCTCTAGGCGGCCCACTCGAGTCGTCCGTGCCCTATTAGGATAGTTGTTTATTATGACGCCCTACTGAGGGATCCTGAATGTTTGGGTGAGTTCAGCACAGTGGGGTCAGAATCTCTGCTCAAGGCTGCGCCGCGTGTTCAGAGACAAAGAAAACCGAGTCGGACAGATTTGGGTGCTAGGAATTGTGTCACTCGAGTTCTTGACAGGGGTAACTCTGGGACCATACACCTAATATTTCCTAATTTTCATCTACCCTTCATCAGGTGATTGTAGAAAAGGCTCCCAAAGCTCGGATAGGAGACCTGGACAAAAAGAAATACCTGGTGCCTTCTGATCTCACAGGTGGGGACCTGACCCAGGCCCCGGGTTAGCTTCCTATGGGTGGCCGGGCATCTTTGTGGGAAAAGGTTCCACATTGTAACCGCTCTCGCTTGGGGGTGGGGGGTGGGGTGGGGGGGGGCCCTTGTGATCTCTGGCTTCATCCTACCTTGTCTCTTCCGCAGTTGGTCAGTTCTACTTCTTGATTCGGAAGCGAATTCATCTCCGAGCTGAGGATGCCTTGTTTTTCTTTGTCAACAATGTCATTCCACCCACCAGTGCCACAATGGGTCAGCTCTACCAGGTATGTGCACGGGGAAGCCGGGAGGCTTCGGGGAGGTGCGGGAAGAGCTTGAGGGGAAGAAAGTGCTAAGTCAGCAGTTCCTGGACCAGCTGCCTTGCTCGCTCTCCACTTTATCTTTGGCCTCAAAATTTCAGCATAGTCCTGGGTTGGAGATTCGGACGAGGCCATGGGAATGGCCAGAAGGGAGAGAAGGGTGAGGTGGACCACAGTCCCGATCCTTCACCTGCCCCAGCGTCCTCCCCGTTCCAAGGCAGAGAACAGTCAGAGGGAGAGCTTTTTGCCCAGGACTGCTGCTAGGGGTGATGCTGCTTGGCTGCTACGGTCTGAAGTGAGGGAGTGAGTCAGGACGCTAGTTTTCGGGGGGTCTGCCTCAAGAACGGGGCTTTGGAGAAGGAGGGGGGGCAGTGGGTGGTTCAAGTGACTGTAGCCCGGGTGCCTGAGTACCGGTGTTCTCTGCTTCCGCCCCAGGAACATCACGAAGAAGACTTCTTTCTATACATCGCCTACAGTGATGAGAGCGTCTACGGTCTGTGAAGCTGCTGCCCCTGAGGTGGGGGGTCCCAGCCTACAAAGAGAGAGGTGGCCCCCCTTCCTTGACCTAGTCCTCCTTCAGGCTCGACCACCACCTCCCTCCTTCAGGACCTGCACTTCCTAACGTTCGAGGCCCTCCTCCAGCCCCTCTTAGCAGGAGGGCTCATGGGGGAGGTGGCTTCTAGGACCTCTCCTTTGTCCCCTTTCTCTTTCCACCTTCCCCACTGTGCTTTAGACTTCTCGATTGTCAATCTCTGTCACATCTAGTGATCGTTTTGGTTCCTGTTCCCTTTCTAACTGCCCAAGGGGCTCAGAACCCCGACATTCCCTTCCTTTCACTACCTTCTTTTTGGGGGGTAGAGGGGAGGGACTGAAGTTGTGGGGGGAAGGTAGGAGGCACATCAATAAAGAGGAAACCACCAAGCCGAACTGGATCTTGCTTTGTGTTGCTTCCCTCCTTCTTTTTCTTTTTAGTTGTCCCGAGGCGGGGATAGTTATCCGGAGGTGGGCAAAGTGGCGGTTGGAGGGACAGTAATATATTTTGGTTTACTCTGTTCATGTTGGTTTTTTTTCCTTGGCGGGGGAAGGGAGGGGCAGTGTTTTTGCTGTGATGAAAGGAATACGGAGTATCGTTTCATGAAACTTCTGTTTCATATACCCGTCTTTTGGGTCTTGATTTAAAGAATTGTTTTTGTTTTTTACACCGTGGGTTCCGGTGGACAAAGTTGGAAAGTACCTGCTTTAAATAAATACCTCCCGAGTTTGTTACGGCCTTTGGGTTAGGGAAGAGCTGGTCGCGTGTGGGAGCTGGTGAAGGGACTCCGTCCTCGCTTGGCATGTCGCTTGGCCAGACTAATGCCGGTGTGTGGAATTCAAGGGAGGCAGAAGACGGGGAGGAGGGAGCCATTATCATCAGGAGGACTTCATCCCCCAGCAGCCCTTTCTCCCTCTGGCCGGAAGTGGGGCGGTCCCACGGGGGAGAAAGAAGCCGCAGAAAGAGGCAGTATGGTGGCCGAGAGTTCTAATCCCTTCTTTTCCTTCTTTCTTAGTCCCGCCCAGCCTACATTTCCCAGGATCCTGCGCGCGCTCTTCCGCCCTACCCTCTGCTCCCAATCTCCCCGCCACTCCCCGGGGGAGGGGAGCGGACTAACGCGCCTGCGCCCATCCTTGGCTTGCTGGGAACTGAAGTTCCAGAGGCCTATGGGGTCCCCTTTCCGCTGCCCCCAGACGGACTACACGCCCCTTGATGCATTGCGCGTCGGCGCCCGCGGAGGGAGGAGGGAGAGAGGAGGAGGGAGGGAGGAGGGAGGAGAGAGGAGGAGGAGGGAGCAGGCGGCCGGCGGCGCGGGGGGAGGGGGCCCGGTCCGGGAGTGCGGGAGGCAGGGGTAGAGGGAGGTGGCGGCAGCGGCTAGCGGACTCGAGTCATTACCAGGCCGAGGCAGACACCTCTGTGGAGCGAGGCAGTAGGAGCACCGAGCACCGGAGGCGGCACCGGGATCCCCGGCTCAGGGGAGGGGGGCGCCGGACCGGGAGGAGGGGAGGGGGCGATGCTGGAAGCCATGGCGGAGCCCAGTCCCGAAGGTGAGCTCTCGACCGGCACGGAGCGCTGAGCCGGTGGGGGGCGGGCGAGGAATCAATTGGCAAACTTGGAGGTCGAGCCCGGAGCCCGGCGGGGGGAGCGCGGGGAGGGGGTCGGGGGCCTGCCCCTGGAGGTAGGAGAGCGGCGAGTTGGGAGACCTTGGTGAAAGAGGAGTGGGAGCTCGGGCTGGGGGTAGCTGGAGATCAGACACCGTGAATGTGTGTGTGTAGGGGTGGGGGGTGGGGAGCGGGAGCTTGAACCCCGGAGCTCCGGGGGTTAGGGGCCGAGAGGGCCTCCAGCACGTTGGGGCCCTGAGGCCGGGAGGCTGGGGGAATCTGGGGGCCGGAGAGTTGTTGAGGAGGGAGGATGTGGAAGAGGACTGAGTGAGGAGCCCGGTAGTTGGCCGAGGTGGGGGAGTTTGTGGCGGTGGTGCCGGAGCTCCGGGTAGTTGCCGCCGGAGAGAGCCCGGGGATCGTTGGAGGGGTGGGCAGATAGTTGTGGGGAGAAGAGGGGGTCTGGGTATTGTCTGCGGCAGAGGGACCTGTACAGGGCGGGTAGTTGTGGGGAGAGAGCGCCGGGAAGCGAGGAGAGCCGGGTAGTTGTAGGGGCGGTGGGGCGGGGTGTGTGGGGGGGGTTGAGACCGGCGAGTTGCGGGGGGGGTGCTGTTGGTCGGCGAGGGCTAGAGCCCGGGAGTTGCGGAGGGCGAGGGGGGCAGCGGCGGCAGCAGCGGGGGTCGCTGTAGAGGGAGAGTCGCTGGCGGGGGGGGGGGGGGGTGGGCTAGAGTTTAGGGGTCCGCAGCCTAGTCACTTGGCGGTGAGTACGGGGGCGGAGGGGGGGCGGCGGCCGGAGGGCTCGGAACTGGGCCCGGGGGCCCGGCGGGGAGCCCGAGGAGCTCGAGACGGGGAGGGGCCAAAGCCCCGGATGGGGGCGGAGGGACGGCGAAATTGTGGGGAGCGCGGTATGGGGGGGCAGGTGGGGCCGCGTCCGGGTTAGTGCTCGCTCGTCTGTCCCGGCCGCGAAGTGGCGTTGGATGTGTGAGCCTGTGTGTGTTTAGGGTGGGGGTGAGGGGCGCGCCGGGCCTCGTGCTCGAGTAGAAGGGGCCCGGAGGGCGGGGAGCGGTTCGGCGTGGTCATCCTGGACCCTGGGGGCGGGCGGGTTGCGTGTGCGGTCGCGGAGGGCCCCGGGCGGCAGATCGCGCCCGGGTAGGAACTCGGGGCTCTGGGCGCGTGTGAAGGACAGGGGCAGGCGGCCGCCCGGGCTCGGTCCGGGGAGCGGTATGGCGGGGTGGGGCGCCGAGTGATCGAGTAGACTGTGGAGTCTAGAGAAACCGTGAGTTGGGGGGGCGGGGCGCCAGGCCTCCGGTGGGGGGAAGGGGAGCGCTATAGCGAGGCCTGAGAGGGCGCCGCGCCCTGGCTCCGCCCCTCGCGGGGCGGAAGGGGGAGCAGGGGCGGGTCCAGCACAGCTGGGGACCTGCCGGCCTGGCCGGGGGGACCGGAGAGAAGAGGGGGTCTGCCTGGATCCTCCGAGATTTAGAGGTGGGGTTTCATGCGGACTCTCCGCTAGTGCCTTGACTCAGCTTTTATTGCTTCCACAGATCCACCTCCGACCCTTAAGCCAGAAACTCAGGTGAGGTTTCTCTTCCTTTTGCTGCCGGGGGCCCTCCCCCTCCTCTCTCTCTCTCTCTCTCTCTCTCTCTCTCTCTCTCTCTCTCCTCCCCCCCCCCTTCTCCCTCTCCCCCTTCCTCCTGCCTCTTCTAGACCCCTTGCTCCAGGGTTTCTGCCTTTGGGAATGCCCCTCTTAAATTCCTTGTGATACGTGTTTCCTTTCAGCCACCAGAGAAACGTCGGAGAACCATTGAGGACTTCAACAAATTCTGCAGTTTCGTGTTGGCCTATGCCGGTTACATTCCCTCTAGCAAAGAGGTAGGGACTGGAGGGCCAGTAGCCTGAGGGTGGGTGTCCTAGGACTGGAGAGGGCAGTCTGTGTCACCGTGTAAGGGAAGCCTCTACCCGATGGGACACAGAAGACCAGGGAAATGGGAAACGTGGGAAAACCAGTGCCTGGGGGCAGCTGGGTGACTCAGAGACTCGGCGGGGCCGAGCAGCAGTGAATGGTCGGTCTTGGGTTATTAATGGGAGGCGCCGCTGGATAAGTATTAGGAAGCTGAAAATGGCAACAGACGGGGCTATACGGAAACAGGTAAGGAAATCGCGCTCTGGTCTGCGGGTGACAATGCTGCGAGGCTGTGGGGACTGGGGAGAATGTCCAGAAAGTGAGGGCAGAGGTGACGTGCAGGTGTTCAAGGGGAGATGCTGAGGGGAATTGGGGAGGGGACAAAGTTTCTGAGTACAGTGATTCTCTTTTTTGTTTTAGTGGTTTGGGCCAGGGTATCTCGGGGTAGATCTTGTCCCTGGTTTTTAGGCTGGGTTTGTTCAGGGGCTGAGGTGCCCCTGGGCCCCTGCTGACCCTGGTCTCTTCCCCCCATTTAAGGAAAGCGATTGGCCAGCCTCAGGCTCCAGCTCTCCTTTGCGAGGCGAGAGCGCGGCAGACAGTGATGGCTGGGACTCGGCCCCCTCAGATCTCCGAACCATCCAGACCTTTGTTAAGAAAGCAAAGTCATCCAAGAGAAGGGCGGCTCAAGCAGGCCCCACTCAACCAGGACCCCCAAGGTCCACTTTCTCTCGTCTGCAGGCCCCTGACAGCGCGACCCTGCTTGAGAAAATGAAGCTCAAGGACTCGCTCTTTGATCTAGATGGGCCCAAAATGGCGTCTCCGCTGTCCCCCACATCCCTGACACATGCCTCCCGGCCCCCTGCTGCTCTCACCCCGGTGCCCCTTTCCCAGGGGGACCTCTCCCAACCTCCTCGAAAGAAGGACCGAAAGAACCGAAAGTTGGGGCCGGGAGGGGGGGCTGGCTTTGGGGTGCTCCGGAGGCCTCGGCCGGCTCCCGGGGACGGGGAAAAGAGGTCTCGAATTAAGAAGAGCAAGAAACGGAAGTTGAAAAAGGCAGAGCGGGGGGATAGACTCCCACCTCCTGGGCCTCCCCGGGCACCCCCCAGTGACACAGACTCTGAAGAGGAGGAGGAAGAAGAGGAGGAGGAGGAGGAGGAGGAGATGGCAGCAATGGGGGGGGGTGAAGCCCCCGCCCCCGTGCTGCCGACACCCCCAGAGGCTCCTAGGCCTCCTGCCACGGTGCACCCCGAAGGAGCCCCTCCCACTGACAGCGAAAGCAAGGACGTGGGGAGCACGGAAACCAGCCAAGACGGAGACGCCAGCTCCAGCGAAGGCGAGATGCGCGTCATGGACGAGGACATCATGGTGGAATCAGGTGCGAGGTTTGGGGCTGCCCCGGGTTAGCTAGGGGGACGGGCTCGGGGCTGCTGGGGACCCAAGAGCTCGGCCAGAGCACCAAACAAACCTTCTTACCCCAGGTGATGACTCATGGGACCTGATCACGTGTTACTGCCGAAAGCCCTTTGCAGGGCGGCCCATGATCGAGTGCAGCCTGTGTGGGACATGGATCCACCTGTCCTGTGCGAAGATTAAGAAGACCAATGTCCCCGACTTCTTTTACTGCCAGAAATGCAAGGAACTGCGGCCAGAGGCCCGGCGGTTAGGGGGGCCTCCCAAATCAGGAGAGCCGTGACCTCGCCATCTCTAGGCTGGGACTTCCAGATGACAACAGGACTTGGGAACTGAGCCTCGGGGTCCTCAGTATGTCCCCTGGAGCTTGGATATTGTCCCACTTCACAGGCAGGAATACCCGAGGGAGGCTGGTTTGGAAATGAAGTGTCTTGGTTCCAGCCTCACCTTTCCTTCCCACCTTGTGGACTTGAACGTGGACCCATTACGGTTGGGGGTGGGAGGCCGTCTGGGTCCCTCGACACTTCATTTCTGCCCCTTAGACCTGCCACCCCTCACCTTGCGGGCCAGCGTTGGAATTGGGCTGGAATGGGACAGTTGTCTGTAAAACTCGAGTGTAAATACAGCGCCCCCCTCCCCTTCCTCGTCTTTTCTCTCACTCCCCCTTTATTCTACACCGGTTGTAGTTTTAATTTCGGCCTTCCCCTTTCGGGCAGGGCAGCTCGGAGGTGGAGGGCCAAGCAGAGCCTGGCCGAGGGGAGGAAGGAAAACAGAAAGGTGGCGGGACTCACTCACCTCTTTTGTTTTTAATACCGTCGGCCAGCTGTTTGTACAGACAGCCTGCGTGTTGTAAATAAAGCGGAGTGGGCTCTTTTGTGTTTATAGCCCTCACTGACTGTCCTGCTTGGGAGGGAGGCTTGGGAAAAGCTGACCGAAGACTGGCTGGGAGTGGGGCCGAAACCCACCTCCACGACCTGGCGGCGCGCCTTCCCCCCTCCCCCCAGTCCGGGACCCCCACACCCCCCATCCGCTCCCCCGACACGCACGCTCCAGGGGATCAGACTTGCTCGGAGCACCCCGCCTGAGCAGAGCAGAGCACGGTGGGTGCCGGGGGGGGGGTGGGGGGGGCGGGGCGGGGCGGGGGGGGGCAGAGGCCGGGGGGACGCGGGTGGGGACACATTCGGGGGCGGGGCCGTTGAGGGCTGGGAGACCGTTGCTGAAAGCAACGATCACGTGTCAGGGGCCGTGGGAGGAGCCGGGAGGTCACGTGACCGGGAGGGGTCACGTGGCGGAGGGCGGGCCGGCGCGGACCACGTGACATGGGGAGAGGTGGGCGGGGTGCTGAAGGGCGCCCGCGACGTCGGCGGCGGTGGCGCGCGGCGGCTGCGGCGGCGGAGGAGGAGGCGGCGGCGGCGTCTACGGCCTCGGGTCGAGCCCTACGGCCCGTTCCCCCTTCCCTCGGCCGCCACCCCGCTGCCCCCCGCCCTCCGCCCCGCTGCCCCTCTCCGGCGCCGGGCCGGTCCTGGTCGCCTCGCGCGTCGGGTGGCGGGTGTGCGCAGGCGCGGCGGGGGCGCTTCGCCCCTTTGGGTGGGCGGCGGAGCCCGGGAGCGCGCGGGCGAGACCATGGCGGGCAGCGGCGCGGGGGGCGGCGGTGTCGGGGAGACGAAGGTGATTTACCACCTGGATGAAGAAGAGACCCCGTACCTGGTGAAGATTCCCGTCCCCGCGGAGCGCATCACCCTGGGCGATTTCAAGAGCGTCCTGCAGCGGCCCGCGGGCGCTAAGTACTTTTTCAAGTCAATGGATCAGGATTTCGGGTGAGCGCGAGGCCTAGATTGCAGCCGATGGGGGGGCCGTGCTGGCGTGGATTGGGCAATATCGAGGGGCACAGGTCTGCTCTGGGCCATACTGGGTTTTCTGGGTTCTAGTGGAGCAGATTGTGTTATGCTGGGGTTAGATTGCCTATCCCAGGACGGGCAAGGTTATGCTTGGACAGATTGGGGCGCTCGGCGCTGTAGGACGACAGACTGGGCTGTGCTAAACCAGATTAGGGGAGATTAGGCTATCCTGGAATAGAGTGGGACACAGTGCTTTATTTGGGGAGGTGCCGAATTCACCCGTCCTGTATTCGGAGCAGTCCTGTAGCACACAGGCTATGACGGATGTCGTGGAATCTTCGGGTATAGATTGATTTGTGTTGGGGCAATTTGGGACATCCTGGACTGTATTAGAGCAGACAGGATTGTTTGGGGACGTTCTGGTACGTACTAACGCAAAGAATGCCGTATTGGGACGTTCTAGGCTGCCATGGGGTAGATGAGGCTGTCTGGGAAAAACTTGGGCCACCCTGGTCTCTACTGGGTTGTATTGGTTGATGTTAGTTTTTGCTGGGGTTTGGTTTTTATTGAGCCTCAGTACAGGGGCAGACAAGCAGGGCTTTGGGGGGGTGTCTATGCCAGTACGGACAACTGTATAGGGATAATCCGCTCTATATTGGTACAGACAGCTGCATGTGAGGACATTCTCGGCTGTTTCTAAAATATATTGGGCTATTCTGGAGTAATTTGGGTCATTCTGGACTCGACTAGGATTTTTAATACACAGTGAGTCCTTTTGGGTTTATAGCTCTTGAGACGGAGCCCTCCACCTTCAGCTCTTGAAGGCAGGCTGGATTCGACTGGGGCAGTCTGGCTTCTATGGATAGCTGAACAGACTGGCTTCTACCGAGAAAGACTGTTTGTTGGATGTTGGGAAGGCGGTATTATCTTGGGAGTTACCTGGGGTTGACTGATTGATTGGCTGATTTTGAGAGAGAGAGAGACGGAAAGAGCAAGAGGGGGAGGGGGAAAGAGATGGGGAGCAGAGGATCTGAAGCAGGCTCTGCGCTGACAGCAGCGAGCCCGATGTGGAGCTCGAACTCACGAACTGTGAGATCATGACCTGAGCCGAAGTTGGATGCTCAACCAACCGAGCCACCCAGGCGCCCCCTGGGACTTGGCTGGGATTTAAATCAAGGTTCTACTGTTTGTTAGCAGTATGTTGACGTAGTTAGTATCGAAAATCTCACATAGGTGCGTGGCGCACAGTAGCTTTTCAGTAAGTTGGTACCGTCGTTAATAATGTCGGGTCTGACCCGTCCATAAGCGAGGTTATGGTGTGACATAAGACGGAGTGATTTGCCAGACTAGGTTACGCAGAGACTGAATTATGTTGCAAAACATCCTGTGTTGTATCGAGATTGATTGGCCGTGACTGGGCTGAGTTGTCCCATAGGTAACAAATGGGATTAAGTTGTCACGTATCCAGGCTTCTAGAACCACGTAAGCCAGAGGGTTAATGAGACAGGCTGTTCGAATTTGGAGGTGAGAATGTGTGCGTGTGAGAGAGAGAACCCGTTGAGGGCAGAGATTCTCGTAGTTCGTGTATTTATTCAGCCAGCGTTTGTTGACGCTTAACAAGTGTCCGGTCTGTCGCTGTGTGGCCAGGACAAGGTGCCGAACAGAACAGGCGGCCGTGATTTCACGTGGTGGGTGAGAAGAAGGAGCGAGTCGTGTCCATCCTGACGCTGGGCTTTGGGGTCTGTCAGGCAAGACAGGTTGCTTGGTGCAGAGACCTGTGGGAGGCACAGGGGGGTCACAGCTGGGGTTCGTCTGTCCCTGGGAGGGCCCCGCCTAGTGAGGAGGTACCATTTTCGGTCTAGCGGGTGTTTTCACGTGGGGAAAAGTAGCCCATTTGGAGAGCTCTCTGGGAGGGAGGGAGAGAGAGAAAAGCAAGGAAAACGTGAGACTAGAGGCTTCGGGACCAAAGGGTTTGGGGACAGGGTGTGAGGAGTGGGGTGGGGGTTGGGGGAGGTGCCGGCAAGGCTCCTAAGGTGAGACAGACCTACCTGTAGGGTCACCCAAGGGGACAGGATGGTCTCTGAGATCCGAGTGAGAAGTTGGAAGCGGACCCCAGGAAATCTTTGGAGCAGCATTGAGCCCGGAGGATGAGTTGGGGAGAGAAGGAAGGAAAGGGAGCGAATGGGGAGACCCCGTAGGTGTGCAAGCGAAGGGTTTCAGCGTCAGGGAAGAGGACTGGGTCAGGGCTGGAGAAAGTCGGCGCCCCCGAGCTCCATGGATGCGGGTCAGGAGGTTTGAATTGGGGGTGCGCTGGGGGGGTGGTGAGGCCAGTCTCACCGGCCTTTGTGCCCTCTCTCGGCAGGGTGGTGAAGGAGGAGATTTCAGATGACAGCGCCCGCCTCCCCTGCTTCAACGGAAGGGTGGTGTCCTGGGTGAGCGGCCGTCCCTCTCAGGCCACCAGGCGCTCTGAGCCTCAGTGTCCCCGGCCCACTCGTTGGAGGCCCTGGCTCTTTGCTTCCTCGGCGGCTTGGAGAGCCAGCCGCGGCCCATCAGCCTTCTCTGGGGCCTGTACTGCCAGCTCCTGCTCTCTCTGTGCTCATCCCAAGCACCGTCCCCGCTCAGACCCACCCCCTGCCCCTCTCCGCGTCCTGGGACGCCTCACTTCCCGGTCGAGCCGCTTTCTGTCTTTGCACTTTTCAGCTGGTGTCATCGGATAACCCCCAACCCGAGGTGGCTCCCCCAGCCCACGAGCCTCGGACCGAGCTGGCGCCACCGCCGCCACCGTTACCCCCTTTGCCGCCGGAGAGGACCAGCGGCATTGGCGACTCCAGACCTCCATCCTTCCAGTGAGATTGGGGATCCTTGAGTCCGGGGGAGGGAATCGAGGACGTGGAGCCCCAGCCCACTGATGCGGGCCGCGAACCGTCTCTGCCCATCCAGCCCTAACGTGTCCAGCAGCCGGGAAAACCTGGAGCCCGAGACAGAAACGGAGTCGGTGGTGTCTCTGCGGCGGGAACGGCCTCGCAGGAGAGACAGCAGTGAGCATGGCGGTGAGGGGGGGCGGGCCCGAGGCCGGGTCCTCCGGGAGCCCGGGGAGGGCGGTGGTGGGAGTAAGGAAGGGGGACAGCTTCCTGAGGTGCCTGTTCATGCTCAGCGGGGGGCCACAGGCCTGGCGGCCCCTCGAGGCTGGAGCGCCACCTGGCCGGGTACGAGAGCTCCTCGACGCTCATGACCAGTGAGCTGGAGAGCACCAGCCTGGGCGACTCTGACGACGACGACACCATGAGCAGGTAGGGCATCGCCCATCCTCCTGTCCTCCTCCTCCTCCTCCTCCTCCTCCTCCTCCTCCTCCTCCCCCTCCTCCCCCTCCTCCCCCTCCTCCCCCTCCTCTGCCCATCCTCCCTTCCTCCCCGCCCCCCCCTCCCGTGACCGCCTCCGCCTCCTGACAGGTTCAGCAGCTCCACGGAGCAGAGCAGCGCCTCCCGCCTCCTGAAGCGCCACCGGCGGCGGAGGAAGCAGCGGCCGCCCCGCCTGGAGAGGGTGAGGGGGCTCTCACGGGACAGCTGGACCTTGGAGAAGTCGGGGGCCTTGGTTCAGGGGGTGCGAGGGCACAGGAAGCGAGCACCCCAGGGCCCGTCCCCGGGTCGTCGGAGGCAGTGCGGCTCCTTCCCCGTTTCCCCGACAGGCCTCGTCCTTCAGCAGCGTCACCGACTCCACCATGTCCCTCAACATCATCACGGTCACGCTCAACATGGGTACGGGGGAGCCCGGGCGGGGGCCGGGCCTGCGGGGGCCCGGGGGGCGCGCGGCGGGCTGCCCCCGGTCACCCGCGCCCCTTCCGCAGAGAAGTACAACTTTCTGGGCATCTCCATCGTGGGCCAGAGCAACGAGCGGGGCGACGGCGGCATCTACATCGGCTCCATCATGAAGGGGGGCGCTGTGGCGGCCGACGGGCGCATCGAGCCGGGCGACATGTTGCTGCAGGTGCGCTGGTCCTGGGCCCCGGGGCGGGGGGTAGGGTTGGGGGCCCCGGCGGCCTCTGACCCGCTGGCCCGGCTTCCAGGTGAACGACGTGAACTTCGAGAACATGAGCAATGACGACGCGGTGCGGGTGCTGCGGGACATCGTGCACAAGCCGGGGTGAGCCGCTGGCCCGGCCTGGGTCTGCTCTCCTAGTGGTGGCGGCGTCTCGGTTAGAGGGGGCGTGACATCACGCGTGTCCCGAGAGCACGAGGCGGGACCGTGTGACGTGACAAGTAACCGTGGCGTGGGGGTGCCTGTGTGAGCCCGGCTCAGGTCGTGACCTAGAAGGTGGCCGGCGCCTCCGACGCCCCTTCCTCGGTCTCCCCGGAGGGCATTGTTCTCCTGCCTTGCTGTCACTGCTCCATTCGGTCCCCCCACCTCGTGTGTGTGCACACGCGTGTATGCGGGTTCGTGAATCGCATCGGTTAGCTCTCTGGTTCCCGGACTTACACTCAGCGGCATTTCTAGACTGGTCTGCGTTGGTGGGTCCCTCTGTCTCTGGTGTCTTCTCCGTCCTGTTCCTCAGCCCGTCAGTCCCAGGCCCGCACACTCCCGAGCCCTTGCCGGCCACCCCCGCCTGACCGCTTCTCCCCTCCCACAGCCCCATCGTGCTGACGGTGGCCAAGTGCTGGGATCCCTCTCCCCAGGCCTACTTCACCCTTCCTCGGAGTGAGTGGTGCCGGGGAGGGTCTGTGGCTGCCTGGGCAAGAGAGCAGGGCTCGGGGTTGGGCCTCCACGTGGCGGGAGGCGGTGGGGGAGGGTCCGGAGGGAGGCGGGGTGGGAGTCTGAGTCGGGGAGGGCCGGGGAAGCATCCGTCTCGGGGGGCCTCCTCTGTCCCAGATGAGCCCATCCAGCCCATTGACCCCGCTGCCTGGGTGTCCCACTCCGCCGCGCTGACGGGCACCTTCCCAGCCTATCCGGGCTCCTCGTCCATGAGCACCATGACATCGGGGTCCTCTCTGCCTGACGGTGAGCCCCCAGCCCCGCCTCTCTCCCCTCCCCGGGAGGCCTCTCGGTGGTGCTGGGGCCCTACCCTGCCGCCTCCTTTCTCTGACAGGTTGTGAGGGGCGGGGTCTCTCCATCCACACAGACATGGCGTCTGTGACCAAGGCCATGGCAGCTCCCGAATCTGGACTGGAAGTTCGGGACCGCATGTGGCTCAAGATCACCATCCCTAACGCCTTCCTGGGTAGTTCTGGTCTCTGGGCAGGTGGTGCTGGGGAGGGGGTGGGGGAGGGGCAGGGCAGGAGGCCCCGGGCTGGGAAGGGCCCAGGCAGGGGTGAGGCAGCAGTCGGGGAGGAAAACCTGAGCGCTTTTTCTGCTCCGTGTGCCCCCAGGCTCGGACGTAGTTGACTGGCTTTACCATCACGTGGAAGGCTTTCCTGAGCGCCGCGAGGCCCGCAAATACGCCAGCGGGCTGCTCAAGGCTGGCCTCATCCGACACACGGTGAACAAAATCACCTTCTCTGAGCAGTGCTATTACGTGTTCGGGGACCTCAGTGGCGGCTGTGAGAGCTGTAAGTGCCCCCATCCCCGCCCCTTCCTGTCTCCGGCCCACAGCCAGCCAGGGTGCCCGTGGTCACTTGAGCAGTGTGTGTCCTGCGTCAGGCCCCGCCCCGACCAACGTCCACTTGCGTCCTGCCTCTCAAGCCGTGCGCCACGCGCAGGGCTGTGTGCTGGGGGGGGAGTGGAGTCTCCTGAGTCTCAGGAGAGCATGGGCCCTGGGTGAGCTCTGCCCTGACCGCGGCAGAGGGGTGGGTGTTTCCTGTCAGAGGCCCTCGTCTCCGCCCCCCGTCGTGGATGGTTCTGGGGAAGCAGTGCCCGGTTTCCCTCCGTTCACTATCTTTGCGTCCTGGCCACTGGAAGCAGTGACTCCCGGTCTCCCTCTCGCTCTGCAGACCTGGTCAACCTGTCCCTGAACGATGACGGTTCCAGCGGGGCTTCGGACCAGGACACCTTGGCCCCTCTGCCTGGGGCGACCCCGTGGCCCCTGCTGCCCACCTTCTCCTACCAGTACCCAGCCCCACACCCATACAGCCCCCAGCCGCCACCCTACCATGAGCTCTCGTCCTACACCTATGGCGGGGGCAGTGCCAGCAGCCAGCACAGCGAGGGTAAGTCGCGGCTAGATGCCAGCGGCGGGGTGGGGGGGATGCAGGCAGGAAAGGCTGGTGCAGGGGCGGAGGCGGGGGTGACCCGGGGCCGCTGGGCTAGGGCTCAGTTTGCCTCCTCTCCTCCACCCCACAGGGAGCCGGAGCAGTGGGTCAACACGGAGCGACGGGGGGGCGGGGCGTACGGGGAGGCCTGAGGAGCGGGCCCCCGAGTCCAAGTCCGGCAGCGGCAGTGAGTCCGAGCCCTCCACCCGGGGGGGCAGCCTTCGGCGGGGCGGGGACCCTGGTGGGGCTGGTGATGGGGGCCCGCCCCCTTCCAGAGGCTCTTCGGGGGGCACGCCCAATCTCCGAGCCCACCCCGGGCTCCATCCCTACGGACCACCCCCTGGCATGGCCCTCCCCTACAATCCCATGATGGTGGTCATGGTGCCCCCGCCCCCACCCCCCGTGCCTCCAGCAGTGCAGCCCCCGGGGGCCCCTCCGGTCAGAGACCTGGGCTCTGTGCCCCCGGAGCTGACCGCCAGCCGCCAGAGTTTCCACATGGCCATGGGCAACCCCAGTGAGTTCTTTGTGGATGTTATGTAGAGCACGTGGCGGGCCTGTCCAGTCAGCGCTTGGTGCTTCTGTCCTGTGCCGGGGGTCTCGTCCGTCACGTGCCTGGCACTCCTCTGGCCCAGCTCAGCCCAGCCTGCAGGCTGCTGGGAGGCGGCCGCCCCTGGGACTCTCACCAGCAGTGCCTGGTTCCTCCCCTTTCCCTCCGGGGGTGCGCAAGGGACCTTGGGTTATTTTTAGCTTTACTGTTTTTGTACGCCTTTTGTGGGGGGGGTTGAAGTAGACTTTCGTACGTTTTTCGGACTATTTTTTTAGTAGATGTTTCTCTTTTTATACGAAGAACCTTTATCTCCTGGGCCCTTCCCAACCCCGAAATGTGACCTCCTCCTCTGTCCGTCCAACTCTGTCCTGTGCAGGGTAGCGGTGGTCAGCGGTACCCTGGGAGGAGGAAGGGCTGGGCACCCTAGACAGCAAAGGAAGGTGGGGTGTTCGGTCTCGGGGGCCCGTGTAGCTGCTTTTGTTACTCTATTTATTTAGTCACCTGTATAAGACACCAAATAAAGCAATAGAGGCCAACTGCGCACGCCTCTGGCTCCTTTCTTTGGGAGGGAGGCAGGCAGTGAGGGAGAGAACTGAGGCAGCAGCGAGGCACGGCTGGTGAGAACCTTTACTTGTGAGGCAGGCAGTGGGCCTCCGAGAGCAGCCGCCGCCCGGGGGCCAGGCCCTCCTTAAGGCAGAACGAGGGGGCTGGGCTTTGGCTTGGGAGAAGGCACAGGGGGGGCGGGCGGGCGGGCAGGTGGCGGGGAGTCCTCAGAAGCCGAGGGGGTTGCTGGTGACCACACCGCCTCGCTCCACCAAGGCCGTGGAGATGCTTTTGAAGTTCCGGAAGAGCTCCTGTTGCTGCGGGTCAGACTGCAGAGCGGTCATGGTCTCCCGGACCCGCGCGGCCGCCTGGGGAGAGGGCAGGAGAGGTCCAGGCCTGCGCCTCCGGCCCCCCGCGCGCCCTTGGTAACCCCGAGCCTCACCTCGATACACCAGCTGTCGCAGAGCATCTTCTCGTGCTGGGCTGTAGGGTGGCCCTCGCTCAGGGATCTCGAGGCCCTGGTGCAGGGCAAGAAGAGACCGCACAGCTGCGCTGGGAGCCCCGGCCCGGGACCCCTGCGGCTCAGGCCTCCCACGCCACCCCCTCACCTGGACAGCACTACCACCATGGTGTAGAGGTCAATGGCACTGTCTGCCAGACGCTGCAGCACGAACTGTTCATCTGTCGGGTATGTGGGACGGCGGGGGGAGGTGTCAGCCGGAGGGAGAGGGAGCGGGGGGAGTGAGGGCGGGGGGGACGGGGTAGATCTCACTCACTGACAATCCCCTTCTTGTGTTTTATCAGCTTGGCCTCCACCACGGCGGCGAACTGCTCCAAGGCCTGCACCACCTGCCCCGAGAGGAGAGGGGCTGGGGGAGGGAGCCCGGCCGCACGGGCCCTCCGCCGCCTCCGTCGGGCCCGCCCGACTACTCACCAGCTCCCCGCTGCGGCTCAGCTCCCGGTGGATGACGCCGCTGAGACTCAGGCCGCTGCCCAGCCCTGCCCGCCTGAGAGGACGGGGAGAGTGACGGGTTAGTGGCCGCCCCGTGCCCCTACCGGCCCCGCCCCGGCTCTGAGCTGACCTCCTCAGCTGTTTGCCCGCCTCGCCTAAGAGAAGGCCGGCGTTCCCAAAAGGATTCTTCAGAGCATTGCCGAGTCCGGAGAGTTCCTTTCCTTTGTCCTGTGTGGGGAGAGGGCCTAGCGCTCAGGACGTGCTCTTCTCCCTACTCCGCCCCTCCCCCCCCAACCCCGTTCCCTCTTACCACGCAGCCCTGCAGAGCCACAAACAGTCGGAGGATGTCGTTCGTCCCTTCGAAGATCCGGAAGATGCGAAGATCTCGGAGAACGCGCTCCACCCCAGGCTCCTGCCCCGGGAGGCCAGAACGCACACCCCTGCCGAGGCGCGCCCACCCACCCCGCCCCCCGTCCCAGCCGCGGCCCCCCCCGGGGCCCAGAGCCAGCCTGTACCTTCATGAAGCCCATGCCGCCCATGATCTGGATGCACTCGTCGGTCACCTTCCAGGCGGCCTCCTGGGAACAGAGAGCCCTGTAAGACCGGTCTTGGAGCCAAGCTCCCACGCTGGGCTCTCCCCCACCCTGTGGGCCTGGGACCTCACCGAGCCAAAGATCTTACTGATGGCGGCTTCTATCTGGAAGTCCGTGGATCCCTGGTCCATGTTGGCACTCACCATGTAAGCCATGGACTGAGGTTGCGGGGTGGGAACACGGAGAGGAAACGCAGCGCGTCGGACTCGACCCGGCCACCTGCGTGTGCCCTAGCTCCTCGCGGCCCTGGCCTTCACCTTCTAGCTCCACCCCTCACGCACGGTGAAACACTGGGTCCCCCGAGTCAGTTCAGTGGGGGCTTCTGGGCATCTGACTTCTTTGAAGGGGGTGAAGAGGTAAGGGCGGGGGAAACACTGGGTCCCCCGAGTCAGTTCAGTGGGGGCTTCTGGGCATCTGACTCCTTTGAAGGGGGTGAAGAGGTAAGGGCGGGGGTGCAGGCGGAATAAACTTCAGCTACTTCTGGAAGCATCTCCGAACAGCACGGCTCTCCCCCTCGTGCAGCGACTGAGCTGACTACGCCTCCCCGCATCCCCTAGGGCATTGGTGTGAAGCTGGAGACCCACTGCCCCAGGTGCTGCTGGGGGTCGTGGTCCAAACCGACTATGGGGAAGAAGGCCCCGTGGCTCTGGGGAGCGTGGCTCGGGAAGACCCTCACCTCAGTCACGTAGTGCAGTATAGCCATCCGGGCCAGCTTCTCCTGGATCAGCCCAAAGTTGTGAATTTTATCCCCAAACTGGGTACGATTCGTAGCATGATCCACCTGGAAGAAGGCACAAGGGTCCCACTGTGGTTAACCCAGTGCCCCCCGCCCCCCGCCAGGCAGAGGGGCTGGGCTGGACACAGACCTGAGCGATCAGGCCTGGGAGCTGCCAGCATGGGAGGGGTTTCTGGGGGGATGGAATACCCTCAAGGGGACAGGGCCACATGGGAAGGGGGACCGTGTGACTTCTGGCCAGGCATGGTACTCACCGCCTTAGCGATGATGCCCTTCATGGTGCCTGCAAGGGCCGCGGCCATGCCGAACCTTCCGTTGTTGAGAATGTGCATGGCGACCTTGAAGCCACCCCCTACCTCGCCCAGCACGTTTTCTGCCGGCACCCGTACTCCGTCAAAGTACACCTCTGCCGTGTTCGAGGCCTTGATGCCCATCTTCTTCTCCGGGGGCCCGCTGTGACAGGGTGGGGTAGAGAAGCAGAAGTGTGCTCAACAGGTCGCGGGGGCGGAGGGGGGGGGGCATTTGTTACAAGCCAAGGAGGAATTAACATCAACCAGGAAAGGGCGTGGGAGGGTGCGGGCAACTGTCCCTGCCTGCCCGGAGGGGAAGGAGGCCTGGCTATTAGCCCACTGGATGCTGGGCTCGCTGGTTGCGGGAGCCGGACCTTTATGTTGGTTCTGTGCGGATTGGTCCCAAAGAGAACATGCCGTCTAGCTCTTTGGGTTTTGCACACGTCCCCGGGGTGACCTGTGACGCCGTCTGCTCTGTGCTGCCCCCAAACCTGGCCTGACCTTTTCCTTCCTCCCCAAACCCACTCACTGGGTAACACCTCCAAAGCTCCTTTCCACCACAAAAGCTGTGATCTTCTCTTTCACGGCCCCCGTGGCTGCATCTGTAACTGGTGTCTTGGCAAAGACCGTGAAGATATCTGCCAGGCCCCCGTTACTGTGGACAAAGGAGGGCCAGTCAGGGTGCGGAGGACAGGACAGAACAGTGGGGGCCGGGAGTTGGGTGGAGGCGGACAGAAGGAAAGAAACGGGAAGATTGCCTGATCCAAATCTTGCTTCCATTGAGGGTGTAATATTTTCCACAGGGGCTGGGCACAGCTGAACTTCGGATGGAGGCTGCATCCGACCCACTGGAGGGCTCGGTTAGACAGAAAGCAGCTATGGTCTCCCCTGGAGGTAGACAGTGCCTTTAAACGGGGTCCTGATGGGCATCAGAGGCCCCTCACTGCACCTTTCCCTCCCCAACACACACACACACACACACACACACACACACACACACACACACACACACACAGAGGCAACTCCTCAACATCTCTGGCATCCCGTTCACCTTCACATTTCCCGACCAGCACACCGATCCCTTCCCAGAATCTTGCCCAACCGACCCACCCAGCTGTGTGGTGACCTTAGTACCACTGGCCCAGGATGCCCCCAGTCCCGGGGTCTCTCGGGGCTGCCTCACCAGATGCCAGTTTGGGGAGGTACTTTTCTTTCTGAGCCTTTGTGCCAAAGAGCAGGATGCCTTTGAATCCGATGCTCTGATGGGCCCCCAGGGTGATGCCCACGCCAAGGTCATGAGTGCCCACGATCTCCACTAAGCGGGCGTACTGCAGGGAAAAGCAGGCATCCGGGGCTCTTACTGGCTGCATGGGGCCGTAGCAGGGAAGTGTGGGCCACAGGCAGGGCCTGACCTGGGCAGCCCACACTGTGACTAGAGAGCCAAAATGTCACCGTGATAGAGAGGGACACGGATGTCTCCCCAGCTCTTGGGAGAGAGGCTTCCTAACCTATTGTCAGTCTCTGCCATTAGGACTGGTGAGCCTGGGAGAAGTCCACAACCCTAAGGGACTGTGTCCAGTTTGGTGATGTGTTTGGGACAGGTATGTGCATCCTGGGAGGGTCAACACGGGCAGGTATTTGGTGGACCTGAGCCTTGGGTCAGGTGAGCAAGGAACTTAATCACGGCAAAGCTGGGGTAGACTGGGATGCTGGGAGTGACCGAGGGGACCCCCCTCACCTGGGTGTTACAGAGGCCCACGCCGCCCAGTTCGCTGGGCACTTGCAGACCAAAGGCCCCCAGCTCCTTGAGACCCTGTAGAGTGGTCTCCTCCACCTTCTCCATCATGTCGTTCTTGGCAGGATCGTTGACCTCCTGGGGAGGGCGGGCAGAGGATGCATCCACGCTCCTTTTTTTTTTTTCTTTTCCAAAATTTTCTTAAGTTTATTTATGTTGAGAGAGAGCAAGTGGGGGGAGGGACAGAGACCGGGAAAGAGAATCCCAAGCAGGGTCTACCCGGTCAGCTCAGAGCCTGAGGCAGGGCCAGGACCCACGAACTGAGACATCACGACCAGAGCTGAGACCAAGAGCTGGAGGCCCAATTGACTGAGTCACCAGACGCCACCAAGCTCCTTTTAAACCGCTGAGCACCTCTCCCACCCCATCAGGAACCAAGCTATCAATTCTCCCGCCCCAGTCACTCCTCACCTCAAAGAAACGGGACACAGGCCCCACCAGCTCTTTGAGAAACTGTGTCTGCTCCTCGTTGAGCACTGTGGGGGCAGGGAAGGACAGGCTGGTCAGGCGGCCCAGGCGGTCAAGGGAAGCTGCCTTGCCCCACCCAGCTGTGACTACCCCTTACCAGAGGGGTAAGGGAACACCTGGTCGGTGGTGAGCTGGCCCCGGAACATCCCGGCTGCAAAGGACTTCGATTCCTGCGCAGGGAGAAGGGGGTTTCAGGGAGCTGTCCGCGGTGGGTGAGCCCCTGGCTTAGCTCCTCCCGGCCTGGGGGCCACCTACCGCCTTGGCCTGCTTCTCCTGGGTCGAAGCCTCAGGGGAAAGGGGATCTGACTTCTCCAGAACAGCCTGGGGAGACGTTCAGTTAGCGAGGCCGGGAAGGGGCTTCCGAGATGCCAAGGAGAGTCCAGGGGGACAGCTGGGGGGCGGCGTCGGGCGGGGGCGGCGACCTTTCCCCCAATTCCATCACCAGGGCACCCTGGCCTGACCTTTCCCCTACTTTCAGCGGCAGGTGACCGGGGTGGAGAGGGAGACCCCTGCCGGCGGCGGGGAAGGGGACGCCGGGGCGGACCCTCACTCCCACACGCCGCGCCCCAGGCCGCCGTCACTCACCTGAGTCGCCCCACTGGCATAGGGTCGCCGGGCCAGGCCGAGCGGGGGCTGCCCCAGGAGCGCACGGGGCCACGAGCTGTGGGGGAGCGGGGGTTTCAGTCCCGGCCCGGTCCCCAGGTCCGAGGCCACCCCCGCTCCGTCCCTTCTGTCGAACACACACCTTCCGAACCCCAACCTCCGCAGCTGCCGCCCCACGATCGGGGCCGTCCGTACCGCCTGCATCTTCGAACCGCTCGAGCCGCCGCCGCCTCGAGCGCGGGACCAGCGCCGCGGTCCCGTCTGCCCGAGTCTGGGCGCCCCCACCTAGTCTTGACTTTGCTCCACAATGCACCGCGAGGTGGGCGGGCGGGGCTTCCGGCCTCGGGGCATGCCGGGAGCTGTAGTTCCGGCGCGCCCTCGGCCTCTGTATTCTGGTTGACCTAGGGCGGTCTCCGAACGTCCCCGCCTCCCCCGCCTCCCCCAAACGCCTGGTCCCGCCTGTCCCACCTAGAGTGTGGGAGGGGTGATGGGACTGGCTGGGCCGGACGAGGGAGAGGCTTAGGCGACCGCAGCCAGAGGGATGGAGGGTAGACGGAAAGGAGGACTTCCCAGGTGGAGTTGGAAGGGAGAGGTGGGAAGGAAGAAGCTTACGATAGATGCCAGAGGCAGAGGCAGAGGCAGAGGCACGGAAAGACGACCCATTGGGGTCCCTTGTGAAATCCGTCTCCACCCACACGAAAGGCAGGGACATGGTGGGGTGGGGGGCTCCAGCTGCAGGGCGAGTGTCCCAAGCACATTTCTCCTGAGACCTAGGAGGTGTCACTAACTTTGGAAACACCTGAATTTTCAGCGTAGGATCGTCCCCTCCCCTCTGCCAATTCGCTGCCTCCCCTTGAGGGCCTCTGAGACCTTCCTGAACGCCTGTCTGTGTCTGCCCTTGTTCCCGAGACCATGTGCCCAGGCTAGACGGCTGGCATTCTGGTTGCTTCCCAGCCTGTGAGGAACTGCAGGGGTGCTCACGTCCCCCAGTCCCCACTTCTCTAGCCCTGGGCCAAGGAGTCCTCGGTAACTCATACCCCCTCTCTGCCATCCTCACTGGGAACACCCCCCCAAGGAAAGATCTGGGCTCAGCTTCCTCTCCTTTGGGGTGGCTGGAACCTCCTTGGGGGGGGGGGTACCCTTCCCTCCTCCCTTCGGAAAGTGTAGCAAACTCCCGTCCATGGGTCCGTGGCTCTGGGGAGAGTGGCCAGGGTATGAAGTTCCAGGAGGAGATAAGACTGCCTCCTTAGGCTAACAGCTGGAACTGGGTGGGGAGAAGGCAGCTCAGCTCCAACCCTGCGGATTAGGGAGATTAAAGTGACAGAAGAGAGAGATGTCCGAGGAACCCAGAGGTGAAAAACGAAAGGCCTGGGGGCTGGAGCTGGTGGGGGCAGGGACTGGGATTTGGGGACCCTTCTCCTGAACCTTCCCATAGAATCTGGGGTGAAAAGGCACAGGCTGGGGAAGGCAAATGTCTTGGTCCCTCTGTGTCTTCCCTGTCCCAACCCCACCCCCATTATTCTCCAGCTCCCCGGTCAGCCCTCTGGCTCCTGGCCCCCCCACTACTGCGGTGGGCACCCCCTCTCCTCACCGTGCTGCACAGTGACCTCTTCCAGGCCTTGCTGGGTGAGTAGCCCCAATCATCTGAGGGGCAGTGTTTGGAAAGGGCTGGCCTGGGCCTGTGAGGGCAATGCCCAAACTTGGGGGCTGGTTGGGGGCGTGGAGGTCCCCTTGGTCCAAGCAGGGGTCGGTCGTCCTGACTGTCCCCCATCAAAGTCCAGCAGCCCTGGCTGGAGGAGCTCCTCCCTCACCGGACAGAAGGAGGCCAGAGATGGTGGCAGGGGTGGCCCGGGAGGCAGGGGTGGGGGAGGGTAACTCAGCTCTGTTCTGGTGACAGACATTCTGGACTATTATGAGGCTTGTATCTCAGAGAGCCAGGTAAGGGGGTGAGGTGGGGCCTCTGCCTCAGGGGAGCGGGCAGGGCTGGAGCGAAGACGGCCGATGTTGAAGACTTGGGGGCCCTGGGGACAAAATCCCGAGTCAGGGGTGCAGAGAATGTTCTCTCTCCTACCCTGTGGCCCTTCCTCCTCCCGCTCCCCCCCCTTTTCTTTGCCCCAGTTTCAGGCACCAAAGAGTCCAGGACAAAATTACTTTTCAGGCTTCCTCCTGTGAATCCTGAGGGGGAAGTAGCCCCCCAGGGATTCCCTCCTGCCAGCCCCTCCCTCACACCCTGCCCCCGGCCAGGGCCTGGCTCCAGTATTTAAACCAGCATGGGTGCTCCCTCCTCATCATCTCTGCTGTCGGCGCTGGTGCCCGGCCAGGCCTCCATCTTTGCCACAGGGCCTCTCTGCATCTGCTGTTATCTCCTTTCCCATTATCCGGGTTCCTGCCAGCACCGAAGCAGTTAACTCTGCCAAGGCACCCCCCCATTCTCGCTCCTCGCTCCCTCCCTCCCTCCCCCTGCTTCCTCTCTCCTCCTCTCTCCCCTTCCCTCCTCGGCTCCACGGCTCCCTCGGCCGCTGCCGCCTCCGACCCCCCCCACCCCACTCCCCCGCCACGGCCCCTAGCCCCTGGCCGTTAGGCAAGACCCCCCCCTACCCCGGGGCTCCCCGAAATCCAGTTCCCCTCCCCCACCCCAGCTCATGCCCCAGCCCCCGAACTCCGGGGCTGCCAGCCCCCGGTGCCCCCGCCCCTCCTGAGAATCGGGGTGTGCTCCCCAAGCCCCCTCCCCTCCATTGGGGACCCCCTTTTAGGGCCCCCTTCCCCTCCCTCCCACGCTCCCTCCCCTTCCCTTCTCCAACCCCCTCTTTCCCCTCTCACCCCTCCCCCCATCCTGGCCCCCCCTGCAAAAGTGGGGTGCGGAGGGGGGAGGGGTGAGAACCCACGGAGGGGAGGAACGAAACTCCGATGAAGTCAGAGCCCCTTACCCGCCGCCGCGGCCAGCCCCCCCAACATGGACTGTCTCTGTATAGTGACAACCAAGGTAAGCATGATGGGGGGGGGGGGGCTATAAGCTGGGGGGGGGAGGGTATGAGTTTGTGGGGAGGGGTTAGGCAGGCCTAACCTGGGGCTGGGGGCCCAGGAGTGACAGCATCAGAAGATGTATTTGGGGGTCATGATTTAGTTTTGGGGTTCACATCTGAGATAATGCTGGGTTTGGCCACAGGTGCCCCCTGGGGTGATCCCTTTGTACCTGTAGAGAAATGGAAAATTTGGGCTGTCTTGTGGTTTGGGGGGGGCTAGTGGGTTTTGGGGTTCGCCAACGAGGCTTGAGGGAGACTTATTTAAGGAGAAGCCTGGCTCACATGGAAGTCCTGCTCTTGTACATTGGAAGGTGGACTGCATGGGGGGGGGGTCCTCTTCCCTCCTGGGGGACAGGCTGGCTTGTAGGTGTCTTGTGCAATTTCAGGGGGCTCTTGGCATGGGGGTAGAAGGTTATTGGTTGTGAGTGCCTGACTGGTCTGGGGGTGTCAGCTGGCGGAGAAGGGGTGGGCCTTCAGGCTATGGAACGAGCATCTTGTGGTGGATGCATTCGGGGGTACTCTCGATTTGAGGGAACCGTCGATGTAGGGTTGGATCGTATGGAATACGGGGAGAGCTGGGAGCTGTCAGAGGGCTAGGGCCTGCCACAGGGCCACCTGAGGGAATGGACCAGGTGAGGTGAGGGTTTGGGGTGCTCCCCTGGGAGGGAGAAGAGGTTGCCAGACCCTGAGGAGGACGACAAGAGCTTTGGGGAGACGGGATTTGAGGAGGGGGACCAGGTGGGTGGTGCAGAATTTGGGGGTGGCCCCGGGCAGGTGCTCAATATCCCTGCCTCCTCCCACACCGTATCCTCCCCGCGTTGGGAGAGAGGGAGAAGAGCAGATTAAGGGGAATGTTCCTCTTACCCCTGACACTTGGGATCGAGGTGGGGGAGGACACCCGGATTTCAGGTTCCCCGGGTGAAAAGGAGTTGGAGCAGGGCAGGCCTGGCAGCCGTGAGGATCGGACGAGGGCGTCCCTGTGGTCCGAGCCTGGAAGGGGCAGATCTTGGATGGGGAGCGTGGGGCAAGCTCCTGGTGGGTGCTGCAATCTACCTAGGTCTTGGCTGGCAGACTCTGGGACTGGCAAGCTGGGTGCCTGGTGTGTGGAGGGAGGCTTGGGCGGGTGGCAGGCAGCTGGGGGTTGGGGGGTGGGACAGGAAGTGGGGGCCGGGGAGGCGGGGTCCGGGTGAGTCACAGGCTGGGGAGGGGGTTATATTTAGTGGGAACTGCAGCTTCTCAGGGGAGGGAGCTGAGGACACACATGTTCCCTGCCACAAACTCACACATGTGTGTACACATGCCGTGTGCACGTGTGAGCATGGACGGAAGAGACTGGAGGCTGAGGACCTTTAGGTCCGGAGCCCCCACCCCCTCTCCAGAGCTACTTGCTTGTCTGCCTCCCTCCGCCGCCCCTCCTGTGGGCTCCAGGCTTTCTCCCGTGCTGCCGCTTCCCCCGTTCCCTGTGGTTTCGGTGGATTTTTGTGCCTCACTTTCTCTGGCCTGGCCTCCTTTAATGTCTGTCTGATCCTTAGCTTCTCCTGTCTCCTGCCTTCGGCCTGCCCCTCAGCCTTAGGCTCCCTGGCTGTGGTCCTCCGGGTGACCGGTGTACCCAGAAAGCCAGTTGGAATGTGCGGGCCCTGCTTCCAACATGTGAACACACACACACATGTGCGAGCGAGGGTGAGGGGCTTGCCTGCACTGGCAGCTATTCTGGGAGGGGGAGTTGATTCATCTCCCTTCCAGACTCCTACTTCTTCGATGGAGCCCAGAGTGAGCATCCCTGGAGGAAGGAGCCTTGCGCAGAGAGGATCAATCATGCATTTGGGGTTTTACAGAGGCGTGGAGGAGACCCAGAGCTTGCCACATTCCTTGGCCGGAAAACTTGTCAGTCTCGGGATGATGAGGACTCCAACTCCCATAAGGCCTTGAGGCACAGGAGCCCTCCTGTTAGAGGGCTGCTGTCCGTGGGGCTGTTGGGAGTTGTGGTACATCTCTATCCAGGGCAGCGGAGGGGTAGCCCAGAGGAGCCAGCAGGGGGCACAAGGCGCTTGTTTCCCACCCACCCCCCAGCCCCACCCCCATCGTCCCCCGCTCCCAACATGCTGGGTGGGGTAGGGGGTGCCCAGGCTTTGCGGTGGTTGAGCTTCCCAGCTCCGTTTGAGAGCCCTCCATCTTTCATTGCCTATATTTAGATTCCTGCCGCAGTAGTTGAAGGAACACTTATTTACCATGCGCCAGGCCCTGTGCTTTGTGCTCACTCCGCCTTTAGAGCTATCGCTTAGTCTTACTCCGCGCCGGGGTCTCTGCCGGTGTCTGCCTCTGAGAATCTCTTTCTCCCACTCCGCCCCCGTCCCTCCCCCTTCTCCCCGCGCTGCTGCCGCCGTTGCCATGGCAACCGGCGACGACTGAAGTTGCGTGGCCGACTCGAGGGCCGGGCGAGGGTGTCGGAGGGCGGAGCAGAACAAGTGGGGGAGGGGGGAGAGTGGGAAAAGACCGGGGGTATCGGGCCGGACCCCGGAGGCGAAGCGGTTAAACCCTCCGGGTGGTCCTTATTGGGCAAAGCTGAGATGCCGGGGGCGGGGCACTGTGGCCAAAGGCCTCATTCATTGGCGGACAGGGGCGTGGCGGAGGGACAGTGTGGGCGAGGCCGGGGGAGCGAATGGGCGGGAAGTGGACGGGGGCGTGGTCTCTTGGAGGCAGGTGGGTGGGGTCTGGCTTACTCTATCGAGGGAGGCGGTGGCAGCCCTCGGAATGGGGCGGGGCCTGAGGGCTGGGTAACCTGACCGAAATGAGGGCGGGGCTGACCCGGCAGGGGCGTGGCGTGGTCCCATGCGCCGGAGGGAGACGGGGTTTTGAGGGGCCTGTTGTCTGAGGAACTGCGGGGTGCGGGGGTCTTTGGAAAGGAGAATCCGAAGGCTGGGCGGTTGACGTCTCAGTTTTCCTAAGATGGAGGCCTGTTCAGATTTCATCAGAGCACAACCTCCTACCTCAGCTCTCCGTTCCAGGGAGACGGTTGCTAGGCGACAGCAAAGTCCTTGATTGCTGCGTTGCCAGGCAACAGGGAAACGGAAAATGGAGGGAAAAAGGAAATGGGGGATGGGGGAGGGTCTTAAGGGGCCACAGCGCCCACTGGTGGAGAAGTAGGACCTGTGCGTTTTCTATTCTAGAAGGAATTTCGAGCTCAGCTCTTCCGTAAGGGCTCCCTCTGAGGATCCAAGCATTCTACCCAGATGCGAAACTAGGGCATTGGGGGTCATCTTGGGGGCGCATCTAACAGATTCCGATAACGGGGAGGGAGGGACATGGGCGAGATTCTAGGGCAGTCTGTCCTCTCTGCCCTGTGTGGGCATTATAGAGAAGCCAGAGAAGCCGATTTGAGGCCACTGCTCAGTGGGCTTTAAGAGTTGGGAAGGTGGGCGTTCAATGGGATAATATTTGTAAAGAGAGGCTTTCAGGTTCAGTTGTTTGGGAGAAAATGGAAACCTCTGAGGCAGTCGTTTTGGGGTGTTGTGGAAGATTTGTGGGTCACTGCAAATTGCAGGCCAGATCTTACTTTGGTGAATATTTTTTGAGGCTTGGGTGTGGGGGGTAGATCTATTTGGGAGCACTCCTGTAGCAATGTTGGAATTCAGAATCATGGAGGTGACGTGAAGACATAGGAAGGGCAGCCAGAGAGAGGAGTGATGTGTGAACTTGAGGGGTGAAGGAAAGGGATAGGGAAAGATCTATTAATTTAAAGGTTTGGGAATAAATTGAAGAGATTACAATGGAATTTGGAGGGCCAGCTTTAAGATACATTAAATACTCCCAGAAATTGGAGTCGGGTGTTTGGTTTTTGTTTTTTGTTTTTTTTTAAGTGTTTCTTTTTTAAAGTTTATTTATTAAGTGATCTCCACACTTGAAGGGGAGATCACTTGAACTCAAGACTCTGAGATCAAGAGTTGTGTGCTCTTCCCATGGAGCCAGCAGGGCACCCCACTGGTGGTACTGGGGCTGTGCATATTGGAAAATCATGAGTATCTCATTAGATGCAGGGATTTGGACAGGGGACCCCAAAGGAATTTGAGGACTGCTTATTTGGATGTTGACGTCATAGAAAGGGTAATATTTGCACTAATGTCAAGGTCTCCGTTGGTGGGTTGGGGGATATGATTTTAAAAGGGAGGATTTAAACGGTGGTTTAATTTGAGGAGACAGCCGGTGTGGTGTCTGTGGTCCTTAAGCTCCTGAAAAGCATTGTCTGGCTATCAAGTTATGGGGCTGGACTGCTGGTTAGAATAGGAGATATCTTGGCATCTGAGGGGATGCGGTCCCTATTAATAATCCTTGGGGAGGGAGGGGGGTGGGGCTTGTGGGAGGCATTTTAGATCCTGGGGGGTGTGTGGGGGGGTCCCTCTAAGGTGAGAGTGGAGTGCTTCCTCCTTCCTGCACCTTAGGAGTCCAGTAGAGATGAATGGTCCATGGAGCTTTGGGAGTTTTTAAGGACCTGGTGAATTTAGGGGCAGGAAATTAGATGAGAATTACAGCTATAAGCCGGTAAATTTCAGGAGTGTTTCTGTTGGGGTTCCGAATAGGAGTATACTGTGGAAGGTGAAGTCCACAGAGAAACAGCTGGAACCTGGGAAGTTGATGGCTAAGAGGGTCTCCCCTCACCCCCTCTCTCCCATCGTGACGCTCTCCCGCACTGCGCAGGCGCCTTCCCCCCCCCCCCCCCCTCCGGCCGCAGCCTCCAGTCGCCGCGTCCGCCGCAGCCCCCGCCCCTCTGCCCCTCCCCCTCCCCCGACCCTGGGACCCTTGCTCTCCCACCCGTCCCCTCCCCTCAGTCCCCCTCCCCTTCTCCATGTCGGCTCGGAACAGATTCGCCTCCATGTGTCTCTGCGTGGTACGTGCCGCGGTACGGGCTCCGGCCCCGCTCCCCTCTTCCCGGACCCCCCAAATCTCAGGGTGCAAGCTTCAAGTGCTGTCGCTCTTACTTCTGCTTGGCGCGGGGTCTCTGGGTTGCAGTGTCTCGCGGACAGGCGCAGTGGGTCGCCCCTCTTATCAACATCCCCCTTTCACTCACACCCCTCTATTTTGGGGGTGCAAGCCTCGGTTCCAGGTCATTCTATGCAACTGGGGCTCCAGTGACGCGAGGGCCAAGGGGAAAGGAACAACAGCGACCCCCAGGCCTTTTCCTTGCCTCTGCCCTAATGTATTGGGGGTTCAGACCTGGTTCCAATACCATCGGAACTGTCGCGGTTGGGGCCCAGAGTTCCAGTGGGGTAAAACAGGGGATCCTCCTTTCCTTCCTGTCCTGCTTTAGTTGTCCTGTAATCTGGGCTTGAGGGGTGCTGCCCCCGACCCCCACCTGCCAGTCTGCAGTTTTGGAATTACTCTCCCCCCCCCCCTCCACACCCCTCCAGACGTTTTTTGTTTTCTTCCCCCCAACCCCTTACTACATGTACAGTACTCTGAAATTTTCCAGGGACCAAACATAGGCCCTAACCTCCTTCAGCCACATTCTGGGGACTTTCGTACCCTTCCCTTGTGCCCTGGGTCCCTCACATTGTCTCCTAATGCAGGGGAGTCTTTCCCTCAGTCCTAGACAGCCCCCACCCCCTGGGGGTAGGGCAGGGAGACGTGTCTGCAGTCTCACTGTGATAAAAACTTCTCTTTGTCTCCTCTCTAGAATAAATGACGAGTTTCTGTGATTCCATTTTCTTTCTGTGCACCCTGACAGTTCTTCACCAGATTCAGGGATCCCCTCTGCGAGGTGGGCTGAAGATGGAGAGGCAGTGGACTCAGACCCTCCCCTGGCTCAGGGAGACTAGAAGCTGCACCCCTGGGCCCTGCCTCATGACCACGCAGGGGATGGGACTCTGGGGAAGTGGACAGGGGAGCTGTTTCCGCCCGTCCCCCCGGACCCCCAGTTCTGGGGCACTGTCCAGGCTGCAGACCACCTTTTCAGGGTGTGGAATGGACAGCCTCTTCCAGGTCGTGGAATTCTGTTATCCAGGATGGCCTAGCCTTTGAGGGGGGCTACGCAGCTTATACCCACCCCCCTCCTTACTTCTCCTTCTCTACACTTTGTGCCCATGGTCTTGAACCCTGGGGGCCAGGATTCTCTCTCCAGGTCTGCGGGCCAGAAAACCGGGTGTATCTTGATGAGCCCCTATTTTCCTTCTCAGAGGTGCTTCATCTCTGGCCTGGGTGGGAGAGGCTTGGTGTTGCCAGCACCGTTTTCCTTCTCCTAGTCTCTTGCTGCGCCCTTAGCCACGGCCAAACTTGGGTTACATCCCCAGGGTTTTCAGAATCCTACTAACAGGCATTGACTTTGATAAGCTGCCTCCAGTTGGATCGTGCCACCGTTGCCCTCCAAATGTTGGGGTACTCAGCTTCTCAGATGCTTTTTTTGAGAGGGGAGTTCTGCCTTCTCTTTTCACCTAGGTGTACTTGGGGGCGGGGTCTTCTGTCTTGTCCCCAGGGAACCCTGCTCTTTCCCCAAGCTTGGGGCTTGGGGGGGGGGGGCTCTGCCTCTCTGGGGGACTGGCTCCTGAGGAGTGCGGAGGCAGAGGTGGGTGGACCCAGGCGGGGTCGCTGCCCTTCAGCGCTGTCTCCAGCTGCCCCTTTCCTCTCTCTCTGGCCCCCAGTTAATCTCATTTACTGATGTCCTTGTTAAGCTAGCAGAGGAGGCCAGTGAGATGGCTGGTGGTTGGTTGGGAAGGGACTCGGGGTCATGTTGAGTCTTTCACTCCTAAAGGCCAGAGGGAGACCAGGAATCGACTCTGAGACCCAGCTCCCCGCCTCCTTACCCCGGTCAGCCAGCCTGGAAGACACCCATTCCTGTCCCCCTCCTGAGCACTACTGCGTCTGTTCCTCCCCCTTCTGCTCCCAGTATATCCGATTAACTGGCTGGGCTACGGGCGTTTGTAGGGATGGGGCCAGACTCGTGGGGGCCCCTGTGCAGACTACTTGGGGAACCAGCTGGGCCAGTGGAGGGGGAGCTGGACTGGGAGCTGGACCAGTTCAGCTTTGTCCTGCCTGGGGGACTGATGCCAAGTACCTGCTAGTTGAAGGGCCTGACTGCGGTCCCTGCCTCTGTCTGGCATGCCAGTGCTGGACAGCCAGTAGCTCTTGGGGTAGAGGCTGCGGTGGGGAGACTGAGGCAGTGAGGGTGGGGTGGGAGTGAGGTGGGACGCCGGGGGCGCGGCAGCTGGAAGATGGACCAGGGAGCTCACAAACCGGGGGAGTGGGGTGAAGACGATGAGGGAGGCAGAGAAGTTGGGGATGGACGTCGAGAATGGGGGTTCGGCGTGTCAGAGGGCTGGCGCAGTGACAGGGACTAGTATCTGAAGGCCTGGGCCAGGCGGGAGAAACGGCGGCCGGAGGAGGGGGTGTGCCGGGTGGAAGGCTCCGGGGACGGGGGGAGGTAGGATTTGGGGTGGGGGGGAGCAGGGGGAGGGGCTGGGATTTGGGCCGAGCCGAGAGGTGGCGGTCCGGGGCGGGAGAGGGGCTGTGGGAGGGTGGAGAGAGGGCAGCCAATGGGCTGGAGGACCGGGAGGGGGAGGAACTGGTCAGGCCCCAGGGCCTTCCGCACCGCACTGGCGTGGGGGTGGGGGGGGGGGCGGGAGAGGAGGCGGCCGGGCGGGCGGCCTGGAGCCCGAGGCGCTGGGCCGGCCCCGGTGACGCCTCGGTCCCCATCCCCAGAAATACCGCTACCAAGATGAAGACACGCCCCCTCTGGAGCACAGCCCGGCCCACCTCCCCAACCAGGTAAACGCCCCCGAGCTGGTGCACGTGGCGGAGAGGAACTTGTCCCACCTCGAGGCCGGCCACGGGGTCGTGGGCCACGCCCACCTCTCCCCCCTCAAGGTAGGAGACTCGGGCGGCCCCCTCCCCAGTGCGGCGCTCGGAGCCTCGGAGCCACAAGCACCCCCAAGGGCCGGTAGGGCGAGAGCCGTAGGCGGGAGGAGGCTGGGGCGGGGCGGCTGGGGCCCGGAGAGGGGGCGCTTGGGGGGGGCCCCGGAAACACCTTGTCCCCACCGAGGAGAAACAGAGGCCGGACGAGGGGGGGGGGGTGGGCGTAGAGCTTAAGGCCGGCGAGTGCGTGTGTGCGCGTGCCTGCGCGCACGTGTGTTGAGAGGCGTGCGCCCCCAGGACGCCCCCCACCCCGGGCCCTCTTCATTCCTTCACACCCCCACCTCCGTTTCCGTTTTCTGTGTCCTGAGCTCCGTGCGGAGCTCCAGCTGCCCGCATTTGCTCCTGTCCCTTCTCCGCCTCCTCCCCCCACTTCCGGCCTCTGGGCCTGGTTCTGCCCGCGCCCGAGTCTCCAGCCCTTTCCATGTGCCTGGTCGGAGACTCCCAGTCGCGGGGCCTTTCTGCCTCGGTCCCCTGCCCCGGCCTCTGCTCCCCTCCAGGGCTCCCTCCCCTCCTCCCCGCCTCTCCCTCCCGCTGGCTGGCTGGCTGCTTCTCCAGGATGCTGTCTCTCTCTTCCTCCCACGCACTCTCCTGCTCCCTCCCTGATCCCCAGCTCAGGCCCTCCGCGGGCTCCGTGCTCCTCCTCGGCGGGCCCCGCTCTCCCTCTGGCAGTGACCGTCCCCTAGTCGTCCCTTCTCCCCTTTCCGGCCACCACCCTTTTCTTCTTCGAGCCCCTCCCGTCCCCCCATTATATTATCCACGCCCTGTCTTCCTTTCTCCAGTCCCGGGGAGGCCTTGTCTCTGGGACCTCCCCTCCTCCAGGCCAACTATATATCTTCTTCCCCTTCACACCTCTTTTCTGGGGGCACAGGATGGGGAGGGCCGGAGGCCCCAGGCAACCTGTGACATTGAGGGGAACACCGTGGGGGCAGGGGTGGCCTTCCAGAATCTTGCAGGATGCCCTGGGGAGGGCGAGGCTGGAGACATTTCACCACGAAGTCAGGGAGGAGTTTTCTGAACCTGGAGATGGGGAGGCAGGGAGGGGGCCGCGGTAGGTTCTGGGGTGAGGAAGAGGAGGAAAAGAAAGAGGGTTCTCTGGCCTGTAGTAAAATGGAGAGACCCCAAAAGGGGGAGAGGCCCTGGGGCTGACCGGGTGAGGCTGTGAAATCAGGGCCAAGGTTGAGTCGATGGAGAGGAACAGAAGTCTGGCCCTGGAGGTGAGGAGACAGCACAGAGTATTCCTGTGAAGCGCTGACAGCTGCAAGGAGTGGAGGAAGGCAGACTCGAGTCGCTCTTTGTGGGGTGGGGCCAGGAAGCTCCCTGGGGAGGGGATATGGGGGAGAGGGAGGCGTGCAGGGTGGTAGTGGGCTCAGGTTGTCGAGTGTGGGGATCAGGGTGCAGGAAGACAGGGAAGCAGAGGAGAGAGCGCTGGTGGCCCTGAGCCAGCCAGCAGGGGGTGGGGTGGGGGGATCTGGGGACCAGGCCCGAGCCAGGGGGACAGGAAAAGTCTCAATTTGCAGAGATCGAGATCGGGGATGGACTGAGAACGATGGACTGTGGTTTGGACAGAATGTCCAGGGTTTGAAGCTTGGATAAGGGAGAGTGGATATCTCTGGGGTGTCAGAAGTTAGGGTGCAGGATGAGGGCCGGACACTGAGCAGGAGGGCTGGTGGGGGTTGGGGGTGGGGGTGGGGGGAGCGGTGGCGCTGGATAAGGACTGAAAGCCCGTGGAGGGCCAAGGCTGGGTCGGGAGATGGAAACGGAAGGTGGGGCAGGGATATGGGTGCAGGGTGTGGGCTGCTGTAGAGGGAGGGGTGGGAAGCAGAGGCAGGTGGCCAAGGAGGAGGGATGGGGCCTGGGGAAGGAGGTTTTAGGACAAGGATGGGGTGGGGACGGAGGACAGCCTTGTGGAGGGGATTTTGGCCGTGGCTATTGGTTGGATAACAGCATTTGCTGGGATTTGAAGGGTCGGAGGTTGGCGGTGTTAATGGATTTGCGGGTATGAAATCTATTGCAGAGCTTGCGAAGAAGCCTGTAGTGTTGAGAAATAGCAGGAGAGAGCAGGGGCCCTTTGCGGGGGGATCGAGGAGTTTGGGGAATCCGTGATGACTGCCTCGCGCTTCGTAGGTTCCAAATAAATATTTGTTTAAGGAGGAGATAGGTTGGGGACCCCGGAAGGAAGCTCTTGGCCTCCTCTCCCATTGCCATGGAGACGGGGTTTCGGTTGCCCTGGCAATTGGGGAAGCCCCTAGGACCGGCCTAAAGCTGGCCCCGCCCCAGAGTCTAGAGACCCTGCCGCGTCGAGGCGACTGACGTCAGGACCTGGGTACGCCCACTTTAACCCTTTCCGGAATGGAGGTTGGGGTGGGGGGAGTAGATGAGAAGATAGGACCCGGATGTCTTTCACCACTCCCCCTTCCTGACGTCTTATGCACTGCGTAGGGTGAGGGGCGTACAAGAGGGAGAACGGGGCCCTTCAGGACGCGCTGCACCCACAAACCTCTTCAGCCTGGACTTCTCTGCCCTGGCTGCCGGGGGGCGGGGCCCCGGGTAGGAGAGGCGGGGCTAGCGGATCCCCTCTGCCTTTGGGAGTCTGATCGCTCCTAGGCCACGCCCATCTCCCGCCCCCCACTCCACCCCCACCCCCGTTGTCCTGGCGACAGGGCCTTCTGGAGGTGGGTCTCCCCAGGCCTTGGCTGGGCTTAGATACCATCGCTAGGCAACAGAGTCCTTAGAGGAAGGGGTGGATTGGATGGCGGGGGGGGGGGGGGGGGGGGTGAGGAGGGAGGGGCTTGCAGCTGGGGGAACCCCGGATTCCCGGGACCCGGGGTTTAGGGCAAATGTGTGGGAAGGTGAGGGGCAGATCTGAGGGAGGGTTCTCAAGGCTCCTGGGTGCATATGGGCCGACAAGGGACAGGGATGGGGGGCAGGCCCCCGGGGGACGCGTAAGCACTGGGGTGTATGTGTAGCGCATAAGGCAGTAGCTTCCCGTGGTGTTACATCCGGTGAGAAGCTCCCCCTTTCGCCTGCCCCCCCCACTCTTTACCACCTGCTGCTCCCCCATCTGGTTGTCTCTCCCTCCCTTCCCGCTTCTCAGACACCTCCTTCCACATTCAGGGGGGCCCGGGCCCAGGCAGCGTTAGGGCCGTGCACGTGTGCGTGTGTGTGTGCGCGCGTGTGCGCGCGATACGGGTTGAGCTAGGGCCTCGAGGGGTTCAAGAGCAGGCTTGGTTCAAGAGGGGACCCCGAACCGGTAGCCAGGCAGGTGGGACCCTCGATGACGGGCTTCCTCTTGAGCCAAGGCTCAGGCAGCTTTTCATCTCCTTTTCCCCTCACAGGCCAATTCTCCTCCTGTGATTGTCAACACAGACACCCTAGAAGCCCCGGGATATGTGAGTTGTTTAGATTTTGGGGCCACTGCAGAAGGATGGAGGGAGAGCGGGAGGGCCTGGGCCCCAGCAGCAGGGGAGGGGTCGGTGCTCAGGTCGGAATGTCCGGCTCACTGGTGTTGTGTTTCTGGTCCGTGCTGGAGTTGCAGGTGAACGGGACGGAGGGGGAAATGGAATACGAGGAGATCACATTGGAAAGGGTGAGCAGGCTCCCCCGCCCCCCGCCCTGGGGTCCCCCCAGCTCCCTGTCACGCTTCTCTCTGTGCCTGTGTGTACTAGGTGGCCAGTCCCTTAGTCTTGTCCCTTCCTGCTCCCGTCACGGCGCCTTGGCCCATGCCCCCGCCCGAGTCCGAGCCACCTTGCCCGAGCCACCTTGCCCGGAGCGGGCCGCCGGGAGGGCTGACGCTCCTCCCCTCCTTCTGCCCAGGGCAACTCAGGTCTGGGCTTCAGCATCGCAGGCGGCACCGACAACCCACACATCGGTGACGACCCGTCCATCTTCATCACCAAGATCATTCCTGGCGGGGCCGCGGCCCAGGACGGCCGCCTCAGGTGGGGAGGGGACACGGGGCTTAGGGTGCCGGTTCCCTCGAGAGGGAGGGCTAGGGCAGCAGGAAGCTCCTGGCTCAGGCCAACCTCGCTGCCTCCAGGGTCAACGATAGCATCTTGTTTGTGAATGAGGTGGACGTGCGGGAGGTGACCCACTCAGCCGCGGTGGAGGCCCTCAAGGAGGCGGGCTCCATTGTCCGCCTCTACGTCATGCGGCGGAAGCCTCCAGCTGAGAAGCTTATGGAGATCAAACTCATCAAGGGGCCTAAAGGTAGTGACCCGTTGTGTCTCCACCCCCATCCCGACCGTCCCCCGCCCCAACGCCGGCTCCCCAGCCAACCTGGACGTTCACCTCTGTCCTCCCCTCCATCCAGGTCTTGGCTTCAGCATCGCGGGGGGCGTAGGGAACCAACACATCCCCGGAGATAACAGCATCTATGTGACAAAGATCATCGAAGGGGGTGCCGCCCACAAGGACGGGAGGCTGCAGATCGGGGACAAGATTCTAGCGGTGAGGACCCCTGTCACTCTTCCAGGCCACACTTGGGTCTCGCCTCCTGGCCCCCCGGGAAGGCCCCGTCCTCCTTGGCACCTCTCCCACGGTGTTGTCTGTCTTGGGGCTGTTTCTGGCTCTGTCTGAGCTCTCCTTCCTTGGCCCCAGGTCAACAGTGTGGGGCTGGAGGACGTCATGCATGAGGACGCCGTGGCAGCCCTGAAGAACACATATGACGTTGTCTACCTGAAGGTGGCCAAGCCCAGCAATGCCTACCTGAGTGACAGCTACGCTCCCCCAGACATCACAACCTGTGAGAACCCTCCAAACCTCAAAGCCTCCCGTGACCCATCCCAGTTACCCCCACGACCCATCCCAGTTACCCCCATGACATCCCAGTGAGTGTTCCTCTTCAGATGCTCCCCACGAAATAGAAACAATGTCTCTTCTTCTGCGGTCCGAGAGTAGGTGAAAAAAATCAGTTACCGTACAAGACCTAGAAAAGCTTGTCGACAGTCTCTCCCCCAGAAGGCACAAGGCCCAGATGGTTTTGTAGCTAATTTCTCTCAAATCTTCAAGGAATAGATCATTTTTCTGCTCCTTCTGAGCATGAGGACAGATAAAAAGGTTCACGTTTCATTTTATGAGGGCGTTTCAAAGGGTCCCAAAGATAACATAAAAGAGGGAAACTCAACGCCAATTTTGCTTCCGAATAGAGAGGGAAAACTTTGTAGGAACATAGTCGCAGACCAAATACAGCAGCCAATGAAGAGAATAACATCGTCACAAAGCAGGGTTTTTTTTTTTTTTTCAAGAAACTAAAAGCACTTCTGTATTGGGAGACCTCTTAATACGATTCATTGTATTAAACAACGGACAGAAATTGTTAAGGTCATTTGAAATTGATGCGGGAAAAGACGTTGATGAAATTCAACATCCGTTTTCACACGAAAACTTAGTAAACTAAGGACACAGGAGTTTTCTTTCACGTGATGAAGAGTAGTTCTCCTCCCAAGAGGAACCTTGGCTCCTTGGAGAAAGGGCCTGTTCCAGATCCTGTGCCGGAAATGCACAAAAGGAGTTTGTAACATCTTACAGGCTAGAAAAACAGTAAAGCTACCCAGGACTCTAGGGCGTGTTATCGACGCAGAAGGGGCTCCCACTGGTTATTCAATCAAAACTCCTCAAATAGGTGGAGGTCCATGAGATCATAATGATGCTTAAGAATAATTGGGCACCTTTGGAGGATGCTAGGGGCCCATTCGTAATGAAAACCGGCAAATGCGGGGACAGGGTCAGGTCCTGTACAAACTGTACCTCAGAATCACCAAACGGTTGATATGGCAGAGTTCTTTTTTATTTTTTTATTTTTATTATTTTTTTAAATTTTATTTAAATGTTTATTTTTGTTTTTGAGAGAGAGACAGAGAGAGCATGAGCAGGGGAGGGGCAGAGAGAGAGGGAGACACAGAATCTGAGGCAGGCCCCAGGCTCCGAGCTGTCAGCACAGAGCCCGACGTGGGGCTCGAGCCCACAAACTGTCAGAAAGTTCTTTTTTATCAAATCATTCCCACCGATAAGTGCTTCTTCTTCCAAAAAAAAGAGTAGAATATTCTATTTTGCAATCCCCAGTGAAATATCACTGGGTTCTGAGCTATCAGAAGGAGGCAGCGGTCCTCAGTGGCCACTAAAGCTCTTAGGTGAGAGCATAGAAATGGGTGGGTCAGCCCACGACAGCTGAACCTGCCAGTCAGTCTTACCTAAGGCGACCAGACATTCTTGCATCCCGTTGTGGTCTGGTAGAAAGTACGTAGTGTCACCTATGCACAAAATTGAACTTGAGTCTGACAAAGCCTCTAGATCGAATTATAGGAGGAATGGGGCAGAAGCACACAGTAACAGCCCAAAGATGGAAGTGATGATTTCCCCCTTAGAATTTCCCCAGTAGGGGGTGCGCCCGGGTGGCTCCGTCGGTTAAACGTCCGACTGTCTGTCCGACTTCGGCTCAGGTCATGATCTCACGGTTCGTGGGTTCCAGCCCCACGTCGGGCTCTGTGCTGACGGCTCGGAGCCTGGGGCGCGTTTCGGATTCCGTGTCTCCCTCTCCCTCTCTGCCCCGGCCCTGCGCACGCTCTCTGTCTTTCTCTCTCAAAAATAAATAAAAATACAACACTTAAAAAAAATTTAAAAAACTGAAAAAGAATTTTTCCCGTAGAAAGTGGGAAATTCTATCAGACAAATGACCTAGTTTTCCCGACCAATGGGTAGCCAAGAGCAGGCAAAAGCGGAGAGGGGCAGGGGGGGACTTTTATAGACTGAGAGATCTGAGGAAACCCAGCACCCACAAGGAAGCCCCCAAAAGCCTGGTGCTAATATTCCCCTCCACTCGGCTACCCCTGGCGTACAGAGGACATATAACCTTCAACTCGATGACCCCCCCCACCGTCCCTCGGGAGAACCAGCCCTTCATGTGGCCTGTGCACTCCCGCCCCCCAACACTGCTGGGATCTGACGCCCCCCTCACACCGCCCTACTATCTGGCGGAGAAATGCCTCCGTCACCCGAGTCTGGCTCTCCTGGTTCTCTGGGGAGGAGGTGGGGCGGCCGTGGGTCCTGCCCGCAGCGCCCTCACCCCTTCTCCCACATCTTTCAGCTTATTCCCAGCACCTGGACAACGAGATTAGTCACAGCAGCTACCTGGGTACCGACTACCCCACAGCCATGACCCCCACCTCCCCTCGGCGTTACTCCCCGGTGGCCAAGGACCTGCTGGGGGAGGAAGACGTTCCCCGGGAACCGAGGCGCATAGTGATCCACCGGGGCTCCACGGGCCTGGGCTTCAACATTGTGGGTGGCGAGGACGGTGAGGGCATCTTTATCTCCTTCATCCTGGCCGGTGGCCCTGCGGACCTCAGCGGGGAGCTGCGGAAGGGGGACCAGATCCTCTCGGTGAGGGAAGGCCGGGCCCTGCCCACACCCCTCCTCTACTCCGGGGCTGGGGCCTGGTCCCCGTCCCCGGCGACTCACCCTCCGCGCTGTCTCTAGGTGAACGGTGTTGACCTCCGCAGTGCCAGCCACGAGCAGGCTGCCATTGCCTTGAAGAACGCGGGCCAGACGGTCACCATCATCGCTCAGTATAAACCAGAAGGTACCCGGCCCGAAGCTCCCCGCGTCGTGAGCTGAGAGGGTCCTCAGAGCCCTGTCTCCTCAGCTGGTGGCTCCAGTGGGGGCAACGGAGGGCGGCGGAAGCGCTCCGGTGGGGCCAGAGCTCAGGAACCTTCTCGTCCTTTTCTCAGAGTACAGCCGATTCGAGGCCAAGATCCACGACCTTCGGGAACAGCTCATGAACAGCAGCCTGGGCTCAGGGACCGCCTCCCTGCGGAGCAACCCCAAAAGGGGTTTCTACATCAGGTCGGATGCGCCTCTCTGTTCTGGGTCTCCCCCCCGCCCGCCCCAGCTCTTGGCCCTGAACCCTGCCTGGCTCCCCCCCAACCCCTTCCCGGGCCTGACGCCCAGCCGCCGTTCATGGGCCCCGCTGCTCAGGTCAGCACTGGGAAATAGTATCAACTGGAAAATAGCGTCTGCCTCAAGTGTCCCTACTGCCCGGCAGGGTGGGGAGGGGGATGCCTCTCGGCTGTTTGGAATGTTGCCCCCGCCTGCAGGGGAGGGGGTCACAGCTCTCCTGCTCCTGGGGCATCAGCTCTGTGGCCCCTGCCTCTCTCTCCCCACTCTCTCTCTCCCTCGGGGCTCCCGTCCGCTCTGGCCCCACCTCTTCCTGGAGGTCCAGATCTGCGTTTCTGGCCATCTGCTTTCTGGACGCGTCCACTGGGGTGTCCCACAGGCATCTCGCACTCGACACGTCCCTCACTGAGCTCATTGCTTTCCCTCGTGTCCTTGAGCCCTTTATCTTGCTGAACCAGTGTTTCCTCCCTCACTAACCTGCACCGCCACCCGCTCAGACTTTGCTCGGCCCTTCCCTCCCCGCTGGGGTCCAGTGGGCTCCTGGGGGCGGTCTGCTGTGGCTCCCAGGTGCCTCCAGGTGGTCCCAGAGCCTCTTCCATTTGGTCCCCTTCAGTCCCGTTCTCGTGCTCTGTCTTTGCTGCCTCCATGGTCCGGCCCTCCCTTGGCTGGACCCCGGGGTCATGACGTAACTGACGGGAATTTGGTACTGATGGGGATAGGCAGGGTTAGCAAAGAGTAGCCTTGTCCCTTCTTCTGAATTTGAGTACATTCCAGGTTACCTCCCTGACTGTCCCGTGCATGCGTCCTGCAGACTGCGTTCTTGGGAGGGCGGCGTTCTAGATCTTGCTATAGAAGTTGCACGGGATCCAGAGCCTGTCTGATCTCTGGCACAGTGCAGACCGAGTGGCGTTTAGTGGTTGTGATTGTGCGTCAGAGTAGAGCATTTGCTCCCCACACGGTGGGCGGGGGGGGCTCCTCGGGGTCCGTGGCCCCTGCGGGAGGGCCGTGAATGGCCACATTTTGCCAGAAGGCCTGGCTGGGTGTCGGGGCGCCAGAGAGCTCAGGCGGTGTCTGACCGACGGCCACCCGCCCTGCAGGGCCCTGTTTGATTACGACAAGACCAAGGACTGTGGCTTCCTGAGCCAGGCCCTGAGCTTCCGTTTTGGGGACGTGCTGCACGTGCTCGACGCCAGTGACGAGGAGTGGTGGCAGGCACGGCGGGTCCACCCCGACAGCGAGGCCGATGACATCGGCTTCATCCCCAGCAAACGGCGGTGAGGCTCCCGGGGCCTGCAGCCTTCCTGCCACAGGGGCTCCAGTCCCAGGCGTCCCCGGGCGGACAGCAGAGGCCACGGGCTGCCCTCTGACCCCTCGGAGGCCTGTCTGCTGGGCAGCCTCCTTCCCGTGAGCCTGTGGAGCAGACGTGTCATTGAGGAGTACTGGGGCCCAGGGGCCGCCGGGAGGTGGTGTTATCAGCTGGGCCGGGGGAGGGGAGGGCTCTAGGGCCCCTCAGTGGCCATTCCCCTACCCTCCCATCCCCCCATGTCCCCCACAGGGTCGAACGACGGGAGTGGTCAAGGTTAAAGGCCAAGGTAGGTGGGGGAGCGAGCTCGGGTGGAGGAGCGGGGGACTCGGGGCTGAAGCCCACCAAGCACGTGGCCCACTCCTTCTGTTCTTCCTCTGTAGGATTGGGGCTCCAGCTCTGGATCACAGGGTAGGTAGGGTCAGCTTGCGAAGCGGGGGTGAGGGAGCCCTGAGCTTCTCTTGACATCTCAGGAAGGCCACATGGGGCCCCAAGATCCCTGTCTCCCAGCCCCTCGCAGACGTCCTGCCTCCCACTAGGTCGAGAAGACTCCGTTCTGAGCTATGAGACGGTGACGCAGATGGAAGGTGAGTCCTGGCCCGACCCCGGCCCCCAGGCCCAGCTGCTCCCCAGCTGCTCCCCAGCCCGGCTGCTCCCAGCCTGGCTGCTCCCCAGCTGCTCCCCAGCCCGGCTGCTCCCCGGCCCAGCTGCTCCCAGCCCGGCTGCTCCCCAGCTGCTCCCCAGCCCAGCTGTTCCCCGGCCCAGCTGCTCCCTTGCCCAGCTGCTCCCTGGCCCAGCTGCTCCCTGGCCCAGTTGCTCCCCAGCCCGGCTGCTCCCCAGCTGCTCCCCAGCCCAGCTGCTCCCAGCCTGGCTGCTCCCCAGCTGCTCCCCAGCCCGGCTGTTCCCTGGCCCCGCTGCTCCCCAGCTGCTCCCTGGCCCAGCTGCTCCCTGGCCCAGCTGCTCCCCAGCTGCTCCCTGGCCCAGCTGCTCCCCGGCCCAGCTGCTCCCCAGCTGCTCCCTGGCCTAGCTGCTTCCCAGCCAGGCTGCTCCCCAGCTGCTTCCCAGCTGCTCCCCAGCCCGGCTGTTCCCCGGCCCAGCTGCTCCCCAGCCCGGCTGCTCCCCAGCTGCTCCCCAGCTGCAACCCTGCCTGGCTGCTTCCTGGCCCAGTTGCTCCCCAGCTGCTCCCTGGCCCAGCTGCTCCCCAGCCCGGCTGCTCCCCAGCTGCTCCCCAGTTGCAACCCTGCCTGGCTGCTCCCCAGCCCAGCTGCTCCCCAGCTGCTCCCTGGCCCAGCTGTTTCCCAGCCCAGCTGCTCCCCAGCTGCTCCCCAGCTGCAACCCCGCCTGGCTGCTTCCTGGCCCAGTTGCTCCCCAGCTGCTCCCTGCCTCTGCCCCCCAGCCCCGGCCCCCAGCCCCGGCTGCTCCCCACTCTGCCCCCGGCCTGAGCTGGCTCTCTGTCCTCAGTGCACTATGCTCGCCCCATCATCATCCTTGGGCCCACCAAGGACCGAGCCAATGATGACCTTCTGTCCGAGTTCCCCGACAAGTTCGGATCCTGTGTTCCCCGTGAGCACTGGGGCCCTGGGGTGGGGAAGGGAGATGGGGCGGGGCCCACGGCATTGGGGTGCAGGAGGACACAGGGATTCTCAGAGAAGGGGTGCTTCTCATCCGCTCTGCTGCCCCATTTGGAGACCTGGGGGCCCTGGAAGGGGTGTGGGGGAGGTGGCCCAGCCCCTCCGAGTCTTGGTCTCACCAGCAGCCCCCTTGCACGGTTTGATGTAGGCAGGCTTTAAGCTAGAGGGACGGTGGTTAGATCTTTGGGGGGCGGGGTGACTTCCTGGCAGATACGACGCGGCCCAAGCGGGAGTATGAGATAGATGGCCGGGATTACCACTTCGTGTCCTCCCGGGAAAAAATGGAGAAGGACATTCAGGCGCACAAGTTCATCGAGGCCGGCCAGTACAACAGCCACCTATATGGAACGAGCGTCCAGTCCGTGCGGGAGGTGGCCGAGCAGGTAGGACCTGCGGGCACCCAGCCTCTTCCTCCTCCCCCACCCACCCCATGGCCTCCCCCCAGCTCTCTCTAACTCTCTCTCTCTCTCTCTGTCTCTTTCCCTGCTGGGTCTCCACTCCCTCCTCCGCCTCCTTCTCCTCTCGGGCAACTCTGTCTGACTGCCTGCTCCCCCTGCCTCCCTCCCTCTCTGCCTGACCCCAAACTCTTCTCCGCCATCTGTCCCCTCTCCCCGCTTCCCTCGTCCCTGCCCCACTTCTCCTCTCTTCCTGTGGCCTTGCCCTTGGTGGCTTGGCCTTCCCACCTTGGTGCCCTCCCTCTGTCTGGCTCCCCTGTGGCCCTCTGGCCTTGCCTGTTCCTGGGGTCTCCACCCCCCTCTCCCACTCCCCTGCCACCTCCTTTTCCCTACTGCCCCCCACTCTGCCCTCTCTCCCTCCACGGCTCCTTTCTCCATCTGCCTCTTCTCCCTCCCACCTGTCTCTCCTTGTTTCTTCCATCTGTCTGCCCCCCCATCCTACTTCCCTTCTCCCCCTTCCTCTCTCCTGCTCCTGCCCTCAACCCCTCCACCCTGTTCACTGTTGCCCCTCTGGCCTTGCTCTGCCCCGTCTTTTGGGTCCCCTTCCTGCCCGTGCCTCACCCCTCCCTCATGACCTCCAATCCTCTCCTCCTGTGCTGGCTTCTTCCCTTGCTCTCCATCTGCCCCTTCCTCTTTCTCTCTGTCTTTAACTCTGTTCTCACCTCCTTCCCACCTTGACTCTCTGGCCACGTGTCTTTTGACATCCACGTCACCTCCTTTTGGCCAATCTCCCATCCCCCACCTTTCCACTTACCGCGTCCTGTCCTGGCACCTCTGTCCGTCCTTTCCTGCCACCTGCTGGTCCCCCTCCGCCCCCCCTGCCTGCCCCCAGGGGAAGCACTGCATCCTCGATGTCTCGGCCAATGCCGTGCGGCGGCTGCAGGCGGCCCACCTGCACCCCATCGCCATCTTCATTCGCCCCCGCTCCCTGGAGAATGTGCTGTGAGTATGGTCTTGGGGGGGGGAGGGGCCTCCCCTCAGCGCCCCCCACATCTGTGGCCCTGGGCCAGTGTCAGACTCTCCCCTCAGAACCTTGGACAGCAGCCCCAGCCGCCCTCCAAGGGGACCAGGCCTGTCCCTTCCTCTCCAGCCTCGGGCTCGGCCAGGCTGCAACTCCCGGCAGCCCCTGGGGCATGCACCTGCTGGCCGAGCAGGGCCCCTGGGGCTGTCGGGAGTTAGAGTCTGAGCCCCTTCACTGGGGCTGAAGGGCCGGAAGGATGAGGCTCTGGAGAGGTTCCCGGAGTGGCCGCACCCAGCCGGGGTGGGTCGCGCAGTGGGGTGGGGGTTCGTTGGTGGCCCCGGAGACGACACGGGGAGTTGTGTCTTTCGCTGCCTGCTCCAAATCAGAAAACACTGGTTGCGACTGAACTTGCCGGGACGGAGGAGGTACGAGGTGGGGCGGGACCCGTGCTCAGATCTGCGTCTCCCTCGCTCTCCACAGAGAGATTAATAAGCGGATCACAGAGGAACAAGCTCGCAAAGCCTTCGACAGAGCCACCAAGCTGGAGCAGGAATTCACAGAGTGCTTCTCAGGTGAGGCTGTGGCCCTTGCTCAGATCCCAGGCCGGTGCCGTGCCCGGCGGACGGTTGAGAAAGGCGGCCTCCCTGGGTGGGGGGCAGCCTCACCGCTCGGGGTTTGGAGAGTTAGAGAAAGGGACCCCTCCCTCGCTCTGGCCTCATTCCCCGTCCCCCCCCCCCCCCGTCCCCCCAGCCATCGTGGAGGGCGACAGCTTTGAGGAGATCTACCACAAGGTGAAGCGTGTCATCGAGGACCTCTCAGGCCCCTACATCTGGGTCCCAGCCCGAGAGAGACTCTGACTCCCGCCCTGGTGTGGCCTGAACTCGCCCTGTCTCCGGCCCCCGGGCCCTTGGTCTGGACTGAATTGCCCAAGCCCTGCGCACCCCCTGGCCTCCCTCCCGTCCCTTCTTATTTATTTCCTTTCTAACCGGATCCAGCCCTGGAGGGGGGACACTCCCCTGCATGTAACCCCACACCCCAGAACTGGGCTCCTGAACCCCAGGAACCTGGGGTCTGGGGAGGAGCCGGGCTCCTGGTCCCGAGCCCGTGCTCCGTAGGACCCTAGCCCCTGCCCGCCCCCGACGCACACACACACCCACCGGGGGCCGCCTGCCCTCCCCCATCTTCTCCCACACACATTCCAGAAGTCAGGGCCCCCTCAAGGAGCACCCCGCTGCAGGGATGCAGGGCCACAGGCCTCCTCTCTCTCCTGAGGCCAGGTCTGGGGTCACCCCTGCCCCCATCATAACTCCCCATGTCCCTCGGTTTCGCATTTAGTTTTTCCCATTTTTTTTTCTTCTCAAAGGTGGTTTTTTGGGGGGATAAGTGGGGGGACTCTACTGTGGGCCCCCTGCCTTCCACATGCCCCCCACCTTTTTTTCTTTGCCGGTTTGCATGAGTGGAAGGTCTAACTGTGGCTTTTTTTTTTTTTTCCTGGATTTTTTTTTTTTTTCTGGGGGGGAAAGGGGAGGGATGGGTTTAGGGAGTGGGAATGTGGGGGGTGGGGCCGGGGTTGGGGGTCGGGAGCCAGGGGAAGACTGGAAATGCTGCCGCCTTCTGCAATTTATTTATTTTTTTCTTTTGAGAGAGTGAACGGAAGAGACAGATACTTGAAACCTGGTGTGTGGCCTGCTTATTTGGGAACCGGGTGAGGAGGGAGACAGGGTGGGAGCGTATGGAAGGGTCTGGTAGTCAGAGCTATCTTCGTGTCAACCCAGAGAGGGGACAGTGGCCTGGAGGGGGCCTTGGAGGGAAGCTGAAATCAGGGACGGTGGGTCAGCAGTGAAGTAGGGGCCTGGGGGGGGCTGGAGGCATGGTGCAGTCACCGAAAGACCCAGAACGAGGAAGCCAGACCGGCGTAGGTCCCTGCCGACTTAGCCCAGCCCTGATCACTCTCCTGGTCCTGCTGGACAGCAAAACACTCCCTAAAGGAAAACACGGAGGCAAGTTTCTTGGTTTGTGTTCAGAGCGTTCTGGACAGAGCTGGGCTCTGGCCATGATGTTTACAGAGGTTTGCTAGTAAGAAATACTGTGTAAATATTCATTTATTGGATTTCTTTATGCCCCACCTCTAGGAAAATGGGACCTTGATACCAAAGATTTAATTAAAAAAAAAAAAATGAAAAACAGGTGCAGTAGCTATGTAGCTATGAGAGTAAATATGACCTCTGAGCTTCCTGGTAGCCAGGGCAAAAAGGGAAATGGTCCATTACCGAGTTCTTTATTCTAAAGGAGAAAAAAATTGTGGTTCTTTTAGGGAGTCAGATTTTCCCGACCGTGTCTTGCTGCAGCTTCTCAGATGCTGCTGTGCACAGTGTCACATCTCAGCTTTTCTTCTGCCCACCGTTCATGGGCCTGACAGGTTCCCACCACGAGGGCCTCCGCTGCAGCATAGATGAGGCGTCGCTGGCACCAGCTGTGATCCTGCCCCTTTCCCCCTCTGATTCAGGGGCCCCACGGGAGAAGGCTGAGGTGGAGGGTGCTAAGAGTTGAGATGGTTAAGCCCTAAACGGTGCAGAGGGCAGTTCTGGTCGCCCCTGGTGACAGAAGTTAAGCGTTGGATGCAAAAGATCCCCCGAGGCCCAGCAGCTCTGGGGAGGATGGGATTGCCCCCGCCCGAGCTGATCCAAGGAGCAAGGTAGAGATCTCTAGTAGTGTGTCCCTGAAACCAGTGGTCCTCTCAGTGGCTTGCCCTGCACAAGACTTAAAACCCAACCCATCGATCCTGGGGGTGGGGCCCCAGGGCTGTGCGGTTTCAGGAAAACCTCCCAGGTGACTCTGACGCTTCCCACCTCCCCGGGTGGAGCCTCACAGCTTCCAAGGACGTTTTTCAAATAATCCTTCTTTTAGCTTGGTTCTGCGTAGGAGCAGATGGTTTGAAGCTGTGCTGATGTTCTCTACCATTGGCGGAGGGGAGGAATCTGTGAGCTGAGGAACGTGTGTGCAGGTGATTCGTCTGGATCTAAGGGGTTAAGGAGAGTTCACCGAGAAGGGGGGGAGAATCACCTAATCCTGCGTGCATCACTTTCTAGATTATGAAAGTAATACATGGGCCTTAGGAAAATTCAAATAAATATAGAAATACATACGGTTCAAAAACAAAAAACAAAAGCTCCCTCCCCATCTCCTTCCACATACTCCTCAGAGGGAGGCGCTTTGGCAGTTTGTGGTATATTCTCCCAAATCTATAAAGAGCTCATCCTTGGCCGTTTAAGGAGACCGTATGCTTGAGTGGATAGACGCACTGGATTCCCAAACAGACTGCGGTTCAGATCTTGAGTCCTCTCCACCCCCCTCTAGTTCCTTCAACAAATAACGTAGTTGGCTCTTGCTTGGTTTCAAGCTGTTTGAAATGCTGGGGTTGCGACCCCCGGGCCCTCAGGGACCTTGGGGTCCTTGCAGTGGGGACCTCCGACCGGAGCGGGTGAAGGGGTGCAGAGCATCAAAATGACGATCAAAGTGACGACGAGGTGCGCGTCTTCGCTAGTTCAGACGGGGTGGTCAGGGAGGCGTCTCCTCCGAGCTGCGCTGGAGTCGAGGCCTGGACGCTGATGGAGCCTGGGGCGGGGAGTGTGCAGGGGGACCGAGGGAGGGCGAGGTGGGAACGAGGTGGGAACGCTGGAGGACAGGAGGTCAGTGGGGTGGAGCGGGAGGGAGACAAAGAGGAGGGGGTCTGAGAAACTAGCGATTCTGGGCTTGAAAAGTGTCCTACGAAGCGCTCGGGCGCGGCGGGAGGGGGCGCGCGGCAGGTGGGCGTGGCGGAAGGCGAGGTGGTGGCGGGGGCGTGGCGGCGGGGGGGCGTGGCGGCAGGAGGCGTGGCGGAAGGCGAGGTGGCGGGGAGTGGGCGTGGCGGCAGGTGGGCGCCCGGCCGGTCGGTCGGGGGCGGGGCGGGGCGGGGGGGGGGGTGGGAAAAGGGAGAAAGCGCGGCAGGGGGCGCTGGAGAACCAGCCCTGCGGAGGCGGTGAGGTGAGGACGGGAGGTGGCCAGGCGCTGTGGCTGGGCTGAGAGCGAACCTTCCGTGAGCCTCAGCTTCCCTAGCTCACAAATGGGGACGATAACTCCCGACCTCGCCGGATGGCCTTGAGGAATGTGCAGCAGGACCCTCGGCCCGCAGCCCTGCACCTCCTAGAGAGCGGTTACCGGTCATTGCTATTGGTCTGTTCTGTTACTGGTAAACGTAAGTTAAATAAAACCTGGAAACGTGGAGTTTTATCTTTTTCCTCATTCCTTTCTTTTTTAATGTAGATTAATTTTGAGGGCAAGAGAGAGAGAGAAAGCACAAGTGGGGGAAGAGGGGCAGAGAGAGGGAGAGAGAGAGAGTCCCAAGCAGGCTCCCGCACACTCAGCCCCACGCGGGGCTCGATCCCGCGAACCTCGAGATCATGACCTGAGCCGACACCAGGAGCGGGAGGTCTGACTGAGCCACCCAGGTGTGGTGAGTTTTACCTTTTTCTAAACGTTCACCTGTCAGTCAAAGTGGGGGAAAGAGGTGTTGACCGGTCCCGGGGCACAGGATCCTGCCTGTCCCAACGCCGAGGAGTTGGAGCGTGTCTGGGTGCAGAGAACCAGGGTGCAGAAAGTTCTCGCCCTGCTGCAGGGCATATGGAGGCCCTTGAGTGGGTTCTGTCGGTTCTCACTCACAACTGTGAGTGAGCAACCTCCTCCTTGCGGCCTCGCGAGACCCCCTTCCCTTGTGGCTGCTTCTAGCACTGAGCTCCCAGCCCGGGTGCCTCGCCTTACCTCTCCTGCTTCCTCTCCACTCAGGCCCTGCTCAGCCTCTCCTGGATTCCGGGAGCCGTCGGTCACCCTCTTTGGAAAGTCAGCCTTGAGCCTTCGGTTACCTACCCGCTCTGCCCATTTGTTCAGTCAACCTCCTGGCAAGGCCTTCCGGGTGCCTGACCTTGCAGCCGGAGGGCCTGAGTGGGAATCCTGACCCTGGGGGCCGGGGAGAGAGCCAGGCAGGCACATCCCAGACCTGAACTTGAGAGCGCTCTGCGAGGGGGTGGGCGAGGACCGAGGGGGCTCGGTGCCCAGGTCTCATCCACAGAAGATGAGGGGCTGTCTTAACTCCACCGACACGCCAGGCCCCCAGTTCCCCCAGTTCCTTCCCAGGTAAGTCGCTAACCACCCTCTGGGAGACAGAGAGAGATGTGCCCTGCTGACCTGACCCCAGCCTCCCCCGCTCCCCACATTCAGAAGCCCTGTGGGGCTGGCTGAACTCGAACTAGTGATAATAATCCGAATGCGGACGGCTAGCCTGTGCTGGGCACTTAGTACGAGCCAGGCCCTGTGCAAGGCGATGCCAGGTCTCTGACATGAGCATTCAACCCACTCTCCAGACGAGGGCAAGGTGAACTCATGTCTGTCTGATAGCCGCCCTTGTCCTGCTGTTCGTCTTCCCCGCCCTAACATGCTGAGAACCCCCAGCCTCCCGTGTCCTTCTTGCTCTGCGTCCACACGCCCTCCGTACCAGATTCTTCTCTGTTCCACTGCTCGGCTCCCCCCTTGCCCCAAAACACTTCCTTCTCTTGACTCATCCAGTGGGAGGCTCACTGTCCTCTCTCCTTGGCAGTCTTGACCGGGTGTTTGGGGTGCCCAGAGCTGGCCCTAAGGGTCAACCCCACTCCTGCACTTGTATGGTTGGCAGTCCTGGGGATCTTTCTTCCCCTTCCTTCGTGGGGGCGGGGACTCTGTTCCGGCCGCTTCCTTCCCAATGGGCCCCTCACTGGGCGGGTGTCATGGACGAATGTATGGCCTTGGGCAACATTCAAGACTCTACATCCATGTCTCCAGCCCAGAACCCTCGCGGACTCCAGACCTGCCTCTAGCAACCTTCTGGACCCTGGTTAGGCGCGCCAATTCCCTCCCTCACTGCGCTGCCCACCTCTGACCCATCACCTGCCTCCAGGCCACGCCATTGCTTAATGACAGTCCTGCCTTTTGCCTGCACATCTTCATGAACCTTGTGGTCTGTAGTCACGGTCTGTAACTTTGCTGGTCAGGTGCCCCATCTGTGAAAGGTTTCTGAGCGTGTGTCCCCCAGTATGTCGTCACTCATTCGTTAGTTCTAAACCATGGCCAGCCTTCAAGATGGCCCCCAGGAAGTCTCACCTCCCAATATTCACACCCTGAAGCGTCCGACTTCAGCTCAGGTCACGATCTCACGGTCCGTGAGTTCGAGCCCCACGTCGGGCTCTGGGCTGACGGCTCGGAGCCTGGAGCCTGCTGCGGATTCCGTGTGTCCCTCTCTCTCTCTGTCCCGCCCATGCTCGTGCTCTGTCTCTCTCTTTCAAAAAATAAACACACATTAAAAAAATATATATTAAAAATATATAAATAAATAAACCTTACAAATATTTTATAAATATATATAAATATTATGCAAATATTTTCCTGCCACACTCCAGTGGATGACCTTGTGACTTCCCTGGGGTGCATGTTCCCCATTTAAAAAAAAAATTTTTTTAATGTTTATTTATTTTTGAGACAATGCGAGAGACAGAGTACAAGCAGCAGAGGGGCAGACGGAGGGAGACACAGAATCCCAAGCAGGCTCCAGGCTCTGAGCCGTCAGCCCAGAGCCCGACGCGGGGCTCGAACTCACGAACTGCGAGATCGTGACCTGAGCTGAAGTCGGACGCTCCACCGACTGAGCCACTCGGGCGCCCCGCATTCCCCATTTTGGAGACTACCATGCTTCTGAGTGACCTTCAAAAATCCTCACCCTGACGGTCAAGGCTCCCAGAGTGGTCCACACTACCTCTCAGTCCATTTCCCTTGTGCTGCTGTTTCCTCTCTGCAGGGTCATTTGCTCGTTAATTACCAATGATAAAATCCTACCTGTTTTTATTGGCCAACATTAGAGATCTCCTTTCAGGAGCTTGCCTGCCTTCTTTCCTTCCTTCCTTCCTTCCTTCCTTCCTTCCTTCCTTCCTTCCTTCCTTTTTAATGTTTTTAAGTTTATTTATTTTGAGAGAGAGAGTGAGCCAGGGAGGGGCAGAAAGAGAGGGAGAGAGCGAATCCCAGGCCGACTCTGCACTGTCAGTGTAGACCCCGACTGGGGGCTCGAACCGTGAGATCACCACCGGAGCCCAAATCGAGTCTGACGCTTAACCACTTAACCGACTGAGCCCCTCACCAGGTGCCCCCCAGGAGAAGCCTTTCGCGACCGTCCCGGAGGTGAGAGTGCCAGGTTCCGAGCCCAGCCTCCTGCGTTGCTCTGGTCGTGAGTTCCTCAACCGGCAGGCAAGTGGACCCAGAGGGGACAGGGTCGCTTTGTGTTGAGGCAGAGCTCTAACGGTGGCCCCCAAGATTCCATGCCGTCATCCCTGGAACCTGAGTATGTTAAGATACATCACTCTCGTGATTATGTTATGTTATGTTTGGTTGACCTTATATAGTGTCGTGTATACACAACTGACCACGAACTGTGAGACCATGACCTGAGCCCAAGTCGGGCGCTTAACCCCCTGAGCCCCCCAGGCGCCCCTGTTGCGGACTCTGGGGGTGGAGGGCTCCCGTGACAAGGAACGCGGTGGTCTGCAGGAGAGGGTGGCCCCCGGGTAACAGCCAGCAAGGAAAGGGGGACCTGAGTCCCGCAGCTGCGAGGAACCGGATGCCGTTGACCCCCTGAACGTGCTCGCAAGCTCGTTCTTTTTCTCCTTCGCCTCCAGAAATGAGACGAGGTCCTCCAGCACCTGGATCTCAGCTCTGTGAGACCCTGAGCAGACAGCCCAGTTGGACGTCTGCCCTACAGAACTGTGAGCTGACAAATAGGTGTTGTTTTAAGCCACTAAGTTGGGGGTACCTAGTTACTCAGCAAGAGAGAATTAACACAAGAGGCCCTATGTCCCCGAAGGCCTCGCATAATTTAAGATCTCTCTCTCTCTCCATATATATATATATATATATATGTGTATATATATATATATATATATATATATATATATATATAATTTTTTTCTTTTAAGTAGGCTCCATGCCCAACATGGGGCTTGAACTCACAACCCCAAGATCAAGAGTCGCACGCTAGACCGACTGAGCCAGCCAGGTGCCCTTAAGATATATATTCATTTTTTAAAATTTTATTTTAGGTTTATTTATTTATGTTGAGGGCGAGGGAGAGGGAGAGCATGAACAGAGGAGGGGCAGAGAGAGGGAGAGGGAATCCCAAGCAGGCTCCGAAGTATCAGCCAAAATCCCGACGTGGGGCTCGCAAACTCACAAACCGTGAGATCACAACCTGAGCCGAGATCAAGAGTCAGATGCTTAACCGACTGAGACACCCAGGAGCCCCGAAGATACATATTAAAGGAATAAATGCACAGGGTGGATGGGCTCTCGGCCTAAAGCGTCACCATTGTGGCCCGGTGTTCTTTCTAGCTACTTTTTAGTTTCTTAGGACCATCTCTGGTATTTTGCAGGAGGCTCGCCCGTAAATTAGCGGCCCCAGCACATGCATCATGTTGTTTGTCTGGCTTTCTTCACAGTGTTTTTTCTGAAACCGGATTTCAGGAACACCTTACTCCAGTAGAACGTCCAGTACAAATCATAAGTGGGCAGCTTTTCTGCAGTTTTATGAAGGGGACATAGCCATGCAACCCATGTCCAGGTCAAGAAGCTGAACATTTCCATGGGGCGCCTGGGTGGCTCAGTCGGTTAAGCGTCCGACTTCGGCTCAGGTCACGATCTCACGGTTCTTGAGTTCAAGGCCCTCGTCGGGCTCTGTGCTGACAGCTCAGAGCCTGGAGCCTGTTTCAGATTCTGTGTCTCCCTCTCTCTCTCTCTCTCTCTCCGCCCCTCCCCCGCTCATGCTCTGTCTCTCTCTCTCTCTCTCTGTCAAAAATAAATAAACATTAAAAAAAAAAAAGAGCGTAACATTTCCATTACCCAGAAGCCCCTATGTGCTTCCTACCGGTCACAGCTTCCGCAGTGAAGTGCTTTCGGTCACTGTTCTGACCAAAGCAGCATAGGTATGTTTGCCCGAATAAACCGGATTGTGAGCGATGATATCAGAGAATGTGAACAGCCCAATAGTCCCCGAATTACTGGCCTGGCCGCAGCCCCAGCGCATGCAAACAGCAGGGGGCTTTTCAGGACACAGGAATGAGGGTGTACCCAAGGGTTTCTTTTTTTGTGTGTTTGTTTATTTTTTTTTAATATTTATTTTTGAGAGAGAGAGACAGAGAGTGCAAGCAGAGGAGGGGCAAAGAGAAGGGAGACACAAAATCCAAAGCAGGCTCCAGGCTCTGAGCTGTCAGCCCAGAGCCTGACACGGGGCTCGAACCCACGAACCGAGAGATCATGACCTGAGCCGAAGTCAGACTCTCAACCGACTGAGCCACCCAGGTGCCCCTGGGGCTTTCATTTTGAATGTGAGGACTGTGTTCCTGAGAGCTCATATAATGTAAAACTCTTGTAATAAAGTCTAGTTCTGTCCTTGAAACATAGTGTTTGCACACTTTCCCATTTGGGGCCTAAAGTGAGACCCATGAACATCTTTAATATTGCCTAATTTCTTATCTTTAAATTTTTATTATTATTTATTTTAGAGAGAGAGCGCGTGTAAGTGCGAGCAGGGGAGGGGCAGAGAGAGAAGGAGACACAGAATCTGAAACAGGCTCCAGGCTCTGAGCTGTCAGCACAGAGCCCGACGCGGGGCTCGAACTCACGGACCGTGAGGTCATGACCTGAGCCGAAGTGGATGCTTAACCGGCTGAGCCCCCGAGGTGTCCCAGTATTGTTCAGTTTCTAAGTTTGCATGATCTGAATTCATACATGCCTCCCTGAATCCCCTGTGGGGCTGGGAGGGTCTGTGCTTTAAGGGTCTGAGAACCCAGGGCCCAGCCTCGGGGATGGTTCAGGATCCAGGGTCTGGGTAGGCTTCCCGGGGACAAAACACGGGTCCTGGAATCAGGCGGCTTACATTCCAGGCCTGCCTCTGCTGCTTCCTTGCAGTGTAACCCTGGGTAAGCTCTTACCTGTCGGGGCCTCAGTCTTCTCATCTGCAAATCGGGCTGGGCTCTGGGCTTTAAGAGAGGAGTTAAGGGGTGAAAAGCCTGGGTGCCCAGTAGGAGCCAATGGGAGCCTGTTAGCACCAGTCCCAGGTGGGGTGGGGAAAGCCTGCTCTCTCTCCCGCCTGTCTCCCCACCACCCCCAGGCTGCTGGGGGGGAAGGGGGGACTTTGCTCCCAGGGAGAGTAAAGCAGCAGGCCCCAAGGCTGCAGGGCCTGGCCTCTGAGCTTCACAGGAGGGCCGGGGCCCCTGGCTCAGATGCCAGGGTCAGAGCCCGGATTGGGCAAGAGCGGAGCTCGGGGGCCCCTGGTCCCGGTCAGGGATATTTGGAAACACCCACGATTCTGAGAAATTTAGCGGCAGGAAGTGAAAGGAGGGGCAGAAGGAACCAGCAATGAGCACCTCTGGCCCCTACTGACCTGGCTCCCCATCCCCAACCGAGCAGTGATTAGTGGGGTGTTGGCTGGGGCCGGCGTTGGGGGGGTGCAGAGCAGGAGATTCCCCCTCCCCGGGGAGGAAAGCGGAGGCCTCCCATCCCCCACTCCCACCCCACACATGCCCTGAGTTCCAAATCCTTTCCCACCTCTGTTTACTGTCCAAAGTCCCAGGCGCTGGGGATGCCAGCTTCAGTGTTGGGACACACAGACCCAGAGACACACGGACCTAGACTCGCAGGGCTCAGGGCCCTCGGAGGGACCCTGTTCCCTCCTCTCCCATCGTCCGGGGCTGTCCGCGCATCCCAAGTCTCTGGGCTCCAGCCCCCTTCTCAGCCTGGGATCTGCACAGCGTTGGGGGATCCAGGAATCCACTTCAAGACTGCCAGCAAGTAAAAGGGGAAGAAAGGCCGGGGCCCCGACCCGGGTGGGGAGGGGGCTGGGCGGGAAAACCTCAGAGGGGTGAAGTTTGCATGGCAGGCCTGGGAAAGAACTGGAGAAAGAAGAGAGGTTTTCACGTAACCGCCGATGACTTAGAAACGGACTGGACCCCGCACCGTCCGGCTCCATTCGGCCCCAGCCTCAGCCCTAACCCCAGCCTTGACCTAGGCCCAGGTCCAGCCAGCCCTATCATGACAAATGACTATCAAGACCTTCAGCATCTGGACAACGAGGACAATGGCCATCAGCTTAGACAAGGTAAGGGGACGTCTCCTTGCGTTTCGGACAGGTGACAGTGAGGTGGCTCTTGTCACCTTGACTCAGCTCCTGCTTCCTCCTGTGAGCCCTGACCTGGCCTCTGGGTCGGCCCCACTCACAAGAACACGGTCCGCTCCACCTCCGCTAGCCTCCTGACCCTTGCCACGTCACCCCCTGGCCAGGACCTCGGAGGGTGTGGACCCAGGGGACCAGGGGACCAGGAGTACCTGGGAGCAGTTAGGGCCGCCTTCCTTGCCTCTAACACCTGGTGAGCCTCGGCCAGGTGTGAGAGTGTGTGTGCCTGGGGTGTCCGGGACCAGGGGACAGGGACAAGGGGCCAGACTTCCATGGGGAGGCTGAGGCCCTCGTCAGACAACAGCCACCCCCCCCCCCTTTGTTTCTCCAGCGAGCAGGGATGCTGTTTGGGCTGAGCAGGAGGGTTCTTGGGGATGGGGGTGGGGGGAAGGGGCTGCAGGGGAGCCCCCCCCCCAGGTGGGAGCAGCTTGGGGGGCTGTGGCTCCTCTGTCTTCTCTCCTGGAGCCCAGCCAGAGGAGAAACCTCCTCCTCTTTCCCGGCCTTTGGTGGGGGGGGGGGGACAGAACCCTCCCCCCAAAACTAATGTAGTTCATCAGCTTCAGTGACACAGTCCGGCCACTAGGTGTCAGCAAAGGCTGAGGGCCCCGGCCGGCTGGGGCAGGTCGGCGCTCTGCACCCGCTCCCAGCCCTCCTCCCGGCCTCTGGTCGCTCAGGGTCGCCTACCACCCGGATTTCTTTCTTTCTTTCTTTTATTTTTTACTCTTAATTTATCTTTGAGAGAGTGAGATAGAGACAGAGCATGAGCAGGGGAGGAACAGAGAGAGAGGGAGACACAGAATCCGAAGCAGGCTCCAGGCTCCGAGCTGTCAGCGCAGAGCCCGACGCGGGGCTCGAACCCACGAATCGTGAGATCGTGCCCTGAGGCCGAAGTCGGACGCTTAACCGACTGAGCCACCCGGGCGCCCCAATAACGGATTTCTTCATCTGTAGGGCTCCCTGGAGAAGGAGCCTTCGCCCGCTCTCCTCCCGGGACCCCGTCCCTGACACCCGGACGCCCTGTCTTGCAGCGCCACCTCCGCCCCAGCGGCTCTTCCGGAGACTCTGCTCCGGACCCTGCTTCCTCCTGCTCTCCCTGGGCCTCGGCCTCCTGCTGCTGGTGGTTGTCTGTGTGATCGGATCCCAGAGTGGGTGCCCTGGGGGTGGGCGGGGGGGGGGGCAAGTGGTGAGAGAGCGCTGGCGTCTGCGACGGGGGTCACGGCCCCCTCATGTTGCCCCGTGCACCCCCCCCCCCCCAGACTCCAAGCTGCGTGACGAGCTGCAGGCCCTGAGGGTCACGTTCAGCAACTTCACGGCGAGCACGGAGGTCGAGGTCAAGGCCCTGAGCAGCCAGGGTGAGGGCGCCCTGGGGCTGCGGCTGGGGGGGAGGGGGGCCCGTGGACCGCTGGGGATGTCGGGACGCTGAGCCAGCCTCTCCCCCAGGGGGAAGCGTGGGCAGGAAGGTGAAGTCGCTGGAGTCCCAGCTGCAGAAACAGCAGCAGCAGCTCAGCGAAGGTCAGAGCGGGGAGCGTGCGCGCACGGGCGCGTCGGACCCGGGGGTCCCTCCGGCCGAGCCCCGGCGGCCTGTGACTCCTCGGGCCCCAGCGCGCCGAGGCCGGGCCCTTCCCAGCCCCCAGTGTCCACACTGACCCGCCCCGCCCCCTGCCCGCCCTCGCCCCCCACCCCCCACCCCTCCCCCCAGATCACTCCAGCTTGCTGCTGCACGTGAAGCAGTTCGTGTCGGACCTGCGGAGCCTGAGCTGTCAGATCGGCGTCCTGCACGGCAACGGTGAGGGGGCGGGGCGCCCGCCGGCTCGCCCGCCCCCCGCCCTCCCCCTCCCCGGGCCCCGCCTCAGCGCCCCCACCCTCCCCTGCGCCGCAGGCTCCGCGGCCTCCTGCTGCCCGGTCAACTGGCTGGAGTTCGAGGGCAGCTGCTACTGGTTCTCCCGCTCCGGGAAGTCCTGGCCGGAGGCCGACAAGTACTGCCGGCTGGAGAACGCGCACCTGGTGGTGGTGGGCTCCTGGGAGGAGCAGGTGAGCTCCCGGGGCTGGGGTGGGGGTGGGGGGCTCCCGGGAGGAGCGGGTGGGCCCCTGGGGGGGGGGCGGGCTCCGGGGAGCGCTCACCACCCCCGCCCGTCTCCCCAGAAGTTCATCCAGCACCACATGGGGCCTGTGAACACCTGGATGGGCCTCACCGACCAGAGCGGGCCCTGGAAGTGGGTGGACGGGACGGGCTACGAGAAGGGCTTCAAGTGAGTGCGCGCGCCCCGGCCCCGCGGGTCCCCGGGGGTGGCGGAGGGGGGCGGGGCCCGGCTCACATCCGCGCGTCCCCGCAGGAACTGGAGGCCGGAGCAGCCGGACGACTGGTACGGGCACGGGCTGGGCGGGGGCGAGGACTGCGCGCACTTCACGGACGACGGCCGCTGGAACGACGACGTGTGCCAGAGACCCTACCGCTGGGTGTGCGAGACAGAGCGGGACGCGGCCGGCTAGGAGCACCCCCGCCCCCTAATTTATTTCCTTGGCGCCCCCACCTGCCGGACGATGCTGCTGTCCCGGGTGGGGGGCGGGGATGGGGGCCCGTCCACCTTCTCGGGGGTGTTTGATCTGGGATTTTAAGGGGAGTTTCGGGGACGGTGTCTGAGGAATCACGCTTGGAGGGGCGGGGAGACGGCAACCCGCTTTCCGCGCTTTACAGGTGGTTGTCAACGTGTTTCAGAGGCAACAATGAACGGAATATTCTAAACGTGCCTCGAGTTGTCTGCTTCTTGGGCGTTACGAATCGGAGCGGGCTGGTTGGCAGGAAGCCAGGGGGACCCGGTGGGCTTTGTTAATCACAGGCGTGCGAGTTGGGGCTGTTCTGAGGCTCCCCGAGAAGGTGTGCTGTTTCTGGGGACCACAGCGCCTGCAGCCAACGCCCTGGGACCGGAATCACCCGCATGGGTCCAGGGCGGCAGAAGCTTCCAGTGAAACTCCCTGATGTCTGTCGCGTGCATTACAGCGGACGGAGCAGTGTCCACGGGCCACAGACGCAGCAAAGCTGAAGATAAGTCTGCTCTGGAGAATCACCAAACGTGCAAAGACAACCAGTGGAACAGAAGCCCCCAAATAAATAGAATCCACAGCCCAGGATGGGGGTTCACAGGAACACTTTTTTTTTTTTTTTTTTTTGAGACAAAATCCCATGAGAGGCAGAAAAAGAAAGAGGGGCAGAGACAGAGAGACAAGCAGGGCTCACCCCGGGCTGGGCTCGTGCTTACCCGGAGCAGGACTTGAAAAGGAATAAAATAAACCCTTCAAAATAGAAGGCCGGGATGGATTTATCTATCTATCTATGTATTTATGTATTTATTTATTTATTCATTGAAAGTTTATTTTTGACGGGTGCCTGGGTGGCTCAGTCAGTTGAGCATCTGACTTCGGCTCAGGTCACAATCTCACAGTTTGTGGGTTCGAGCCCAGCGTCGGGCTCTGTGCTGACAGCTCGGAGCCTGGGGCCTGCTTCGGATTCTGTGTCTCCCTCTCTCTCTGCCCCTCCCCTGCTCACGCTCTGTCTCTCTCTGTCAACAATAAATAAAAGTGAAAAAAAGTTAAAAACTTAAAAATTTTACATTTAAACGTCTAAATTTTTAAATGTTAAAAAATTTTTAACGTTTATTTATTTTTGAGAGAAAGAGCACACATGAGAGGGGGAGGGGGAGAGAGAGAGAGAATCCCAAGTAGGCTCCACACTGACAGTGTAGAGCCCCACGTGGGGCTCAAACCCACAAACCGTGAGATCATGACCTGAGCTGAAACCAAGAGTCAGACGTTTAACAGACTGAACCACCCAGGTGTCCCAGAAGGCAGGGATTTATTAAAAAAATCATCAACCACAGCATATACATCCTATTCAAGTATGCGAGGACATTTAAAAAAAAAATCTGAGCAAATATGGGTCCATAAAGCAAGTTTTAACAAATTTCAAATAATGAATGGTCACTATAATGAGCAGAAATATAAAATTCCCATATAAATCATTAGCAAACCCAATCAAATGATGCATTACAAAGATAACATGTGGGGCACCTGAGTGGCTCAGTTGGTTAGGTGTCCGACTTTGGCTCAGGTCATGATCTCGCGGTTTGTGAGTTCGAGCCCCGCGTCGGGCTCTGTGCTGACAGCTCGGAGCCTGGAGCCTGCTTCGGATTCTGTGTCTCCTTCTCTCTCTGCCCCTCTCCTGCTCATGCCCTGTCTCTTTCGAAAAATAAATAAACGTTAAAAAAAATTAAAAAAAAAATAATAAAAGGCTTAGGGAGTACAGAGACTAGATTAATGGAGTACAAAAGAAAAAAATTACATAATGCAGAAAAAGGACTTGGCAAACTCCTTTAGGACCTTAGCTGCTGCTTTTTTTTTTAAACATATATATTTTTTAATGTTTATTCATTTTTGAGGGAGAGAGAGAGAGAGAGAGAGAGGGCATGAGTGGGGGAGGGGCAGAAAGAGAGGGAGACACAAAATCCAAAGCAGGCTCCAGGCTCCGAGCTGTCAGCACAGAGCCCGACGCGGGGCTCGAACCCACGAACCGTGAGATCATGACCTGAGCCGAAGTTGGACGCTGAAACGACAGAGCCACCCAGGCGCCCCAGGACCTCAGCTTCTTCTATTTGTGGATGTCCAACCTCAATATATAAATTCCATCAACATTCCAAGATGTCTGCCTCGCTGCAGCCATGACCCATATCTGGCACGAGAAAGAAAAAAAGAGGCAGAGAAAACTTCTAGAAGCCGTGTGCAGTTCAGGTACATCTCTTTGATCAGAACCAGTCCCAGGGCAGCAGCCCCAAATGCAGCTGAGAAGTGGACTCTGTATTTTGGGGGCGGGGGCAAATTTCAGCGAAAAGCCAGGGGGACTGAATTCATGTGGAACAGGGGTCAGAAAACCGCGGCCCTCACCCGTTTGTGTAAATAAAGTTTCATTGGAACACGCCAGGCTCATTCGTTTCTATATTGCTGGTGATTGCTTTCATGCTGTAAGCAGAATTGAGCGGCTGGGAGAAAGCCAGGAAAGCCAAAAATATTTGCTGTCTGTTTACAGAAAATGCTTGCCGACTCCTGGTGTACAGTAAGGGGAAGAAGGGATATTGGGGTCAGCTAGAAGTTTCTGCCATGCTACTGTTGGTGCTGCTGGCTTATTTCATGCGAGGCAGCCTGGTCAGACTGCAGAAAACAGGAAAAGGCATCCGAGTTGTAAGAATCGGGAAGGAAGAGACCATCTCCAAGGAAAGTCAATACCAATAACAAACCAGGAGACCTCCCTTGGGCTCAGGTCATGATCCCACGGCTCGTGGGTTCGAGGCCCGTGTGGGGCTCTGTGCTGACAGCTCAGAGCCTGGAGCCTGCTTTGGATTCTGTGTCTCTCTCTCTCTCTCTTTCCGCCCCTCTCCCACTCATGCTCTGTCTCTCTCTGTCTCAAAAAGAAACATTAAACATTTTTTTTGGGAAAGATTCTATTGTATTTTTTTTTTTCAAAAATTTTAAAGCTTATTTATTTGAGAGAGACAGAGACAGTGTGAGTGGGGGAGGGGCAGAGAGAGGGGGAGAGAGAACCCCAAGCAGGCCCCATCCACACTGTCAGCGCAGAGCCCGACGTGGGGCTCAAACCCACGAACTGTGAGATCATGACCTGAGCCGAGACCAAGAGTCGGACGCTCGACTGACGGAGCCGGCCAGGCGCCCCTGGAGGATGTTTTAATAAAGGAATGATTTATGAAGGTCTGAGCAGGATTCGGGAAGCCACGTGAAATAGGACAGGGCCCCAAGCGTCCCAGCAGTGGGGAGCTGTGAGCACCTCCAGGAACCCAAGAAGAGGGAAAGCTGCGTGGAGAGCCCCCCTCCCCCAACAGGAGCTGTGACTGTCAGTCTGTTGTGACTTTCGGTTGCAGGAGGCAGCTAGCTCCCAGCTCGCAGGCAGGGAGGGAGCTGGAGGAGTCAATGTCCTCACCTCCCTCCTCGTCCTCCCTCTGATTTCCTGCCGCGGCTGGAAGCCAGATGGCAAGGGAACACTTGGATGCAGGTACACAGCTCAGCCTCCGAGGCCAAAGAACGACGACGCGGAGAAGGGTAGACGGTGGATGTGGAGGGACACATGGAAGGCGCGCGCACACACACACACACACACACACACACACACACACAAAGGAAACCGATTTTAGAAGGAGCAAAGGATATAAAGAGGCGAGCCGCAGAGAAGGAACTTCTGAGTCTCATCTCATGTAATGTAGCTTCAAACCTCGACGAGCCATGTCAGGTGCTGGCAAGGATGTGGGGAAACAGGGAACCTGATGCCCTCCCGCTGGAGACCAAGTAGGGTGCCATTCTGCAAGGCATTTAGCGGAATCAGGAACGCATGGACGCCGTGATCCCCGCAACTCTACTTCCGGACAAACATCCCAGAGAGCCTCCCTCTCGCTGGCCCGTGACAGGACACCACGAGGATGTTTCCAGCAGTGCTCTTGGGTACCAGGAGCCGGAGGCGACCTGTGTGCCTGGCATTTGTCAACAGCGCCTATGGTGAGGCCGCTTGGGAAACAGCATGGGGGGTCCCCAAACGTGAAAGGGGCAACCCACTGCTGGGTACGTATCCAGAGGCAACGAAATCAGTATCTCGAAGAGGTATGTGCACCACCATGTTAATTACAGCGTTATTCACAACAGCCAAGATATGAAAACAACCTAAGCGTCTGTCGAGAGATGCGCTCATAAAGGGACTGCGGAATCTAATACCACAGAAACTATTAGCCGTGAAAAAGGACATCCTGCCATTTGCACCAACGTGGATGAAAGGGGAGAACGTTTCTGTTAAGTGAAATAAGCCGGACAGAGAAAGGCGGACACTGCATGGTCTCAGTTAAATGTTCAATTCTTTTTCTTTTTTTTTATTTTTTTATTTTATTTTTTTAAGGTTTATTTATTTTTGAGACAGAGACAGAGCATGAACGGGGGAGGGGCAGAGAGAGGGGGAGACACAGAATCGGAAGCAGGCTCCAGGCTCTGAGCCGTCAGCCCAGAGCCTGACGCGGGGCTCGAACTCACGGACCGTGAGATCGTGACCTGAGCCGAAGTCGGACGCTCAACCGACTGAGCCACCCAGGTGCCCCAATTTTATTTCTTTAAAAATGTTTATTTTTGAGAGACAGAGAGAGAGCACGTGAGTGCAGGAGGTGCAGAGAGAGAGGGAGACAGAGGATTCGAAGCAGGCTCTGCGATGACAGCAGTGAGCCTGATGTGGGGCTTGAACCCACGAACCGTGAATCCTGATCTGAGCCCAAGTCGGGCACTCAACCGACTGAGCCACCCAGGAACCCCTTGAACTCAACTCATAGAACCAGAGGGTTAGAATCGTGGTGGCCAGGGGCGGGGGGAGGGGTGGGGAGTAGGAGACGTCGGTCGAAGGGCACAGAGTTTTGGTTATAGGTGAGTACGTTCTGGGTCTCTGATGTAAGGCATGGTGATTATAGTTAATAACACTGTGCTGTAGATTTGAAATTTGCTGAGAGAGTAGATCTCAAGTGTTCTCGGCACACACACAAAAACGGTAACTACATGAGGTGATGAAATGTGCTAATTAACTTGATTGTGGGGACCCTTTCTCAATTCGCATGTGTATGGAAACATCACATCCTACGCTTAACAGCCACAGCGTGCGACCAAAATGTAGATAATTCTCACGCGTCACTCATACCTCAGTAAAGCTGGAAAGACAGTGCTTCCCACAGAAAACAGACATGTACACACAGCACTGTGGAGACACCTAGAATCAGCCCTGGACGAAAAAATTAAAACACGGAACGCGGTCTAGGACACAACGACAGTGACAGAAAGCAACGGTCCACGCCCGCAGCAGCACCACGTGATTTCCCAGGATCCACCCGTCTTCAAGGCCGCATCAAACCCCTTCAAGCGTTTGCTTAAGGAAGGGAGGAGAAGACGAGGCCCAAACAGGACTCGGGGAGACATCCACAAGGTGGACAGACTCGCACAGAGCGCGGCGGAGGGCTGGGAGGCTCGGATCTCACCGCTGGTCCAGAAGGAAAAGTGTCCGGGTGAAGCCCCTCCCCCACACCGCCAGGATCCTTCATGGGGACAGGCGAGAACCGGTGGCTAGAGACAGGGCCCAGGCCATCGGGAGTACTTCCGGAGGTGGATCCAGAGCGAGTACCAAGAATAAAAATATTAGAAAGGAGAAGGTCAAGCTTTTAAAAACATTTGCAGACACGAGGCCTCTCTTAATGTGAGGCAGCGGGAGCCACACAGCATCACCTGTGAAACGTTCTTCTCAGAGGACCTTGGCCCCGAATGCGGTTAAACTTCTGGCACCAGCTACCCGGTTAGAGGAAATTCAGTGGGTTGGGGAACACGCACACAGGCGTGCATTCCCTCAAATCCGGAAGGTGGAAAGTCTTATGAAGCCGATGCCTGGTTTATCCAACAAATAAGTGAGGAGAAGGAGAAGGAAAAAAAAAAAAGAGCGGGGGAGTTTTCCTAGATGAAAAGAGCCTTAAGAGACATGCCCGGTTCATGCCATGCGGGGGGACTTTGGACTGTGATTTGAACACACCAACTGTAAAAAGACGTCAGGTTAACTGGAACACTAACTGGGTAAGGCAACCTTGTCCATGACTTTGGTATAATAGTATGCGGGTAAGAACATGAGCCTCTGTTTTAGAAATGGGCGCTGAAACACCTCCAGGTGAAATGGGGTGTCTGAGATTTGCTCTGAACGAGGTGAGCAGGGCCCGGTGGGGGTGGGGGGCTAACGCAGAGGCTACAGAAGTGGCCACACGCTGGTAATTGTTGAAGCGAGTGACAGATACCTGGGTGTCCGTCCGATGGGTCTCTCAACTTCGGTACACATTTTGTTCACCGAGCGCAAGCAGAGAACGGGCAGGGCCTAAAGATACGGCTTAGCCCAAACACAGGACACGATAGATTTGTTACAAGCGCGCTCGGGGGAAATCAGATTTTGCTTCTGCAGAAAAGAGGGACAGATTTGACTCCGCTAAAGTTAGAAACAAGCGGCAGACTTGGATGCAATATTTGCAACATTTATAACAAGTAATAAATGTCCAGAGTATAAAGAACTCCTACAAAATGGGGGGGGGGGGAGAAAGCAGAGGATAGTGTAGTAAATATTTGTCATCTCCGTTTCCGGGAAGACGTCATTGTGTGCAAAGTGGGGGCCCAAGTAGCGGAAAGGGGCCACATGGGTCCTCTCACCTCCCCGGTGTAGCTGGGGGCCTGCCGGCACCTGCTTGTGCCCCCGGCTCCTCTCTCCCAGAACGTTGTCTTGAGTGGACGCTTGGAGACGGGTGCTAACAGTTCCAGTGCAGAGGGAAGGGTCCTCCTTAAGGTCTTAAAGAAATTCGGTTGAAAGCATTCAGTCTGCAACATAATATGTACAATGTATTCTCATCTATGGAGCTTCCCCGCCCCCCAAACGCCCACGATTGCTAAATATTTCCATATATATATGAAATTGTGATTATGACTTTTCTCCTGGGTATTCATCCTCTCCTCTCCGCCTCCATGGAGCCCTTCCATGTTCAAAGACTTTCCCATGGGGGTGGGGGGTGGGGAACAAATCCCGGCTTAACCCCCTGGCCCCTCTCCAGCCACTGTTCAAGGCTCCTCTACTGCCTCCAGCGAGCCGTGTTTTCGGGAATAAGGGCGGGGCTGTGCCTGGATCCCGCGGGTGGCAGGCCGGGGAGGGCTGCGGTTTTGCGGGGGAGTCACAAGCTTGTCGCAGCACTTCCGCGCGCGGCAGGGCGCCCCAGGCTGGAGGGCCGCGGGGCGTTCGGGTTACAGGCGGAGACGCGCGCGCGCGCACCCGCACACACGCGCGCGCACGGGCGCGCTCGCTTGCACGTACGCGCGCGCGCACCCACACAGGCGCACACATGCGTGCGCGCGCGCACCCGCACGCGCGCGCACCCGCTCCACGGTCGCCGGGAGTTTTGATTCGCCGGCGAGGCTCTCGGGCCCGCGGTATCCAGCCCTGCCGCCGCGCGGTCCCGGGAAGGGCTCCCCCGGGGTGTCCGCAGGGACTCCCCGCGGTGACCCGCGCAGTGTGCGGACCGCACGCCCGGCTGGGCCCCGCCCCCGGGTCCTCCCCGGGTGGAGGTGGAGGCGAGGGAGGCCTGTGGGCAGCAGGGAGGCCAACAGACCGGCTCCAGCGATGCTCCCCCAAGACTCGAGTGTCTCGCAATGAGTCAGAATCCCACGGGAGGGCCCGTCTTGGCTTGAGTGTCCCCAAAGCAGAGCCTGGGGGAAAGGCTCGAGGGAGGGAGTTTTCCTGGCAGCGGATTCCAGAAAGCAGCGAAGGAGCCCGGGGCGCTAGACGGGAGGGGAAGACGGGGCTGGCCCGGTCTCCGAGCGCACGGAGCGGTGGAGGGCAGCAGGGAGCAGTCCTCCCCCAGCCCGGGTCCCGCTGCGTGTTAACTCCGGGGCAGCTCTGGGCTCGGTCTGTGCCGGTCCCGGGCTCCTGGTGGCGCTCGACAGGCTCGACCGGGCAGAAGGTCAGGCGGCGCCTGGGGTGGGTCGCTGCCGCGAGAGGAGCGGCCTGAGCTGGCAGGGAGGGACGCGACGTGGGGTTCCGGAGGAGAGTCCCCGGGGCCCCGCACCCGAGCTCCCGAAAGAAGGTTGAGGACACCCAGCAGCAGGAACAGTAATGGTGGGAAAGGACTTAGGAGACACTCAATGTGTGTATGAAAATAGCTGTAAAACTCACGAAAAGCCACAAAGAGCCTTGGATACACACAGACAACTTCTTCCTGGCCAGCGAGGCCCCAGAGTGCAGCGAGGTCCCTGCTTCCTAAGCTAATCTAGAAATTCAGGGTTATCTGAATCCAAATTCCTCTGCGGTTTTTTTTTGGGGGGGGGCGGGGGGAGGGAATTTGACAACATGATTCTAAGTGTCTCTGGAAGGATACAAAACGTGCGCAAACAGCCTGCAGGAAATTTTAAAAAGAACGATAATCAGGGGGCTTGTCCCATCATGTATTAAAATGTAAAGTAAGTCATTAGAGTCTCCTTGCGGGGGGCACAGGAACGAACAGATGGGGTCACACAGAAGAGACCCCAGAAGTGGATCCAGAGCATGAACTGGGGCTGTTTTGTTGGTGACAGAAATCCAGTGGGAACCAGCTGAAGCAGAGAGGGGAGTTTCTCCGGCTGGTGGAGTAGCTCACGGGATGGGGGGGGGGGGGGGGGGGGGGGGGGCGTCGTGCAGCTGAGCCTCAGGAATCAAAACGGAGGCTGATCCGGGAAGTTCTCTGGATCAGTTCTTTCAGGGCTTCAAGCCTCCTTATTTTTGCTTATCGCAGACCTGCTTGTCCGTCCCTCCCTCTCCCTCTGTCTCCAAACACCCACAGACACTCATGGCGGCGGCTGCAGTGACCACGTGGAAAGGAGGGGAAGAGACCGCAGAAATCCGGTGGGGGGGGGGGAGACGAGGTTGGAGGTGGGGGTGGGCAAACCAAAGAATAGGCATCTATTTGCGTCAAAACATATACAAGAATTTAGTAGCTACTTGGGACATGGTAAGAAATCTATGTTTGCTCTCTGTCCCCAGTTCCTGACACGGAGCTCCTAAACCCTTTGCAATTTCCGGGGTAAGAGGAACGTCTTTGGTTCCAATGAGGTGACCTTGGTGGTGTCCTGGAGAGCTTCAGGTTGGGGGCTGGTCACCATAAAAACCAAGCCATATTTAGAAGCTGGGGACGTGGGGTGCCTGAGTGGCTCAGTCGGTTAAGCATCTGTCTGACTTGGGCTCAGGTCATGATCTCACGGCTCGTGAGTTCAAGCCCCACATCAGGCTCTCCGCTCTCAGCCCGGAGCTGGCTTTGAATCCTCTGTCTTCCTCTCTTTCTGCCCCTGCCCCGCGTGTATGCAGGGGCGCGCTCTCTCTTTCTCTCAAAAATAAATTAAAAAGAAAGAAAAGAAGCTTGTGACTTTCAGCTCACCCCATCCTCCTTGGAAGAGAGAGGCACTGGAGATTGAATTATAACAAAGTATCCGTTCTGAGCAGGGGGAGAGGGGCACACCCGACTTATCAGGTTGGTCAGAAGTGCAGGTGACAGTCTGGGCCCGCAGATGGCATCTGAGGTGGAAGGGAAGCAGCCTTGTGGGACTGAGCCCTCAACCTTGGGGGGGGTGCGGGGAGGGCGGTCTACACTCATTCTGGGTAGTTAGGGTCAGAACTGAATTAGAGGACACTCGGTTGGTGTCCCACTCACTGACCCCATCAAATTAAAACAATATTTGATAGGGCGCCTGGGTGGCTCAGTCGGTTAAGCGGCCGACTTCGGCTCAGGTCATGCTCTCGCGGTCCGTGGGTTCGAGCCCCGCGTCGGGCTCTGTGCTGACAGCTCGGAGCCTGGAGCCTGTTTCGGATTCTGTGTCTCCCTCTCTCTCTGACCCTCCCCCGTTCATGCTCTGTCTCTCTCTGTCTCAAAAATAAATAAACGTTAAAAAAAAAATTAAAAAAACCCCACAATATTTGATGATGCAAATAATTCACTTCTTACGTGCTAGCTCTTTCTCGACGCTGAACGGCGGGAATGATACTTCTCAAAAAGTCTGGTGCAAATGGTAACATTTCATATTAAAGGGATAAGAAATGGTAGCATTAGTCCAGAGGTGCCCTGGTACTCCTCATGTTGTTTGTTTTTACGTTTACTTATTTTTGAGAGCGAGAGAGACAGAGCACAAATGGAGGGGGAGGGGGTAGAGAGAGAGACAGAATCCGAAGCAGGCTCCAGGCTCTGAGCTGTCAGCACAGAGCCCGACGTGGGGCTCGAACTCATGGACCGTGAGATCATGACCTGAGCCAAAGTCGGGCGCTTAACCCACGGAGCCACCCAGGTGCCCCTACCCCTAATGTTTTAATAAGAGGTGAAGAACGCTGCAAATTTCTTTTTTTTTTTTGTTTTTTTAAAGATTAGGTTTTTAAAAATGTTTATTTTCAAGAGAGAGACAGCGCAAGCCTGGGAGGGGCAGAGAAAGAGAGAAGGGAGAGACAGAGGATCCGAAGCAGGCTCCGTGATGACAGCAGAGACCCCGAGGCAGGGCTCGAACTCACGAACCGTGAGACCGTGACCTGAGCCGAAGTCAGACCCAACCAATTGAGGCACCCGGGCGCCCCAGGACACAGCAAATTTCAAAGCTGAAAACCTTTTCTGGGAAATAAAAGCCAGAAAGCTGCTTCTCACCCCTGAAGTCACGTGTTTTGCCATAAATAAACTCTTTCAAAATAGCCGCGACAGGCACTGCACCTGTGTGGTGGAAACTATCCGTGGATTGTATCTTCGTGCCTCTACGTGATGCAGTAAGTCTGATTGTTCAGGAAAGTGTTGCTGCCAGTTGGCTTTCCCTAACGACCTGCCCCCAGACGCCGTGGATGCAGCACAGCGCATACCTGTAGCGAACTTTATTCTATATTCAGATTTTTCTATTGTGGAGCTTCTGTTGCCATTTTCAGCAGGATAATAATAACAGGTACACATAGCTCCTTCCGTAATCTCAAACCCACTGAAAGAGACACTGGAATATGTCTTACTTAAAGGCAAATGCATTCAGTTCATTTCCACGCGGCACGTGATAACGACGCGCCTACGCACTTGTTCCTTCCTTTCCAGATCAGCAGTTTGGGACAGCGTCTGAGGGTCGATCAGCCTCCCTGGGGAGACGGCCCGCAACCGTTCCGGTGACTGTCTCACGTCGGGGAGAAGACATGAGCCAGGTGAGGGCTGTGCTGGCAGAGGCACAGAAGGTCTATGGCGTGTCTGTTGTCTCCTCTGTCACTTTCAAGTGCACGTTGGGGCCACATCAGCTAACCGGTGCCAAAAACGCCTGCAGGAAGCCATTCCACCGGCCACGGCAGGGGGGAGGGCAGGGGCAGAGAGGGAGAGGCTCCGTGTCTCGTGATGCAGCGGGCTGCTGCTCCGGAGGGAGAAGTGACCCGTCCCGACAAAGGATGGAAGGGAGAAACCTACCCGGCCGAAAGCCTCTGAAAAATCCCCTGGTCACTGGGACTTTTGTCTTCACACGTGATGCCCCTTTCTCAGTTTTGCTTTTGATTTCATTAACTAACTGGTGGCTTTTAGGGATTTTCGATACGTCCTTCTCAACTCACTGCCGGTGACCTTGGCCGTATCCAGTATGAACCACAAACTGAAGAGAAAAAAAATCTCCCCCCCGCAGCTCTTGTAGCCAACTCTCCACCCTTCAAAAATTAAACCCGCGTGCATCCAGGGACACGCCCAAACAACTCGAGGTGGTCACACTTAGGCAGAAGGCCCGGATGCCTGCCCCGTGTGGCTGCTTCTTCGCAAATCCTGCCAGGCGCAGCCGGTCAATACTTCCCCCAGAGTTTCCTTGACCCGTCATGGCCACGTGGGGGAGCTCTTCTCTCGAGGACATCAAAGGGGCCCACAGGACCGTCGCACTGTCCTTCCCTTGTCACAGTCACTGCCCTCTCAGTGAGGTTGAAGCATGACAAGCCCTTCCGACTGCATTCCCGTGCTCTCCCTAACGTCTGTCTGTCTGGCCAGACCCTGGGGAAATGCTTCAGCCCGCTTTCTCTCTTCCTGCGCTGAGCGGCTGCCGGATGCAACCCCCAAACAGCAACAGACAGGCTGACCTTACGGTGGCGACCAATTTCCAGGGAGTTTCAGCCCCCCCCCCCCCCCACCGCCCCGGCTCTGCCCGGGGTTCTGTGCCTCAGCCGGCTCTCCAACTCTTCACCCCTGCTTCGCTCCCTCTCCCTTTCACCCTCCGTCACTTTCACCTGGCCACCTGGCTCCCTGCCTCCTTCTCCCCCCACGCTCCATGGCGCCCCCGCCTGGATGTGCACCCATCCTGGGTCCTCCGAGGACGCGTGGGGGGTCTGATGGCCGGGTGGCCTCGCAGGCGATTAGGGAATCTGCCTGTGCTAGTTCTGAAGCCGCGTGCTCCCGCCCTGGCCTGTCCCCACCGCCCCCGGGCGGTCTCCGGGGAGACCCTCTCGGGGAGCAGGGCCGTAAGGTCCCTGAGTCACTCCAGCAAGGAAGCTTGTCACCCCTGGATGGGACGTCATGGAGAAACACTCCCTGTGAGGTTAGACGGCCGAGGTGCGTGGTGGCAGCATAGCCGGACCCACTCACCTTCCCATGTTCAAGTGCACGGTCTGCGGAGCTGCGCGTGTGTCCATGCCTGCCTGCGCTCGGGGCGTCCTCGCTGCCCCTCGGCCGCCCACCTGCCCGCCCCGGGGCTGCTCTCCTCTGCACACCCGGCGTGTCCTCTCCCTCCGGAGTCACCCCTACGTCAGACACCCGCCCTGCTGACCACAATTACCGCGGGGGCCCCTTTCCAATGTCATGACTCGACCTTGCTATGCCTGCAAGACGCCCCCTCGGCCACAACCGGCAGGAAACTTGGAGAAAATAAAGGTTTATTCCTTACAGGAGACCTGGAAATGACACAGCCACTCAGTGAGGTGTGCGGGGGCTTTTTACTGGGCTCCAGGGGGGCCTAGGGCTTCTCGGGCTCCCCCTATTGGCGAATTTAAAACATCAGCGTGGGAATTTAAAGCCCAGGGAAAGACAAAAGACAAATGGCCTTAATGGTCACTTACTGAAATCAACCAAGGGCTCCAGAACAAGAGCCTCAGTGCAGGGGGGTGGCTCTTCATCTAGTGTGTTTGTTGGGGAAAGCCTGCTTTGGAGTGGATGCTGCTTTTTTGTATGAACAAATTAATCAATCAATTAATTGATTGATTAATTTGTTTTCGAGAAGGAGAAACACAGAGGGCGAGTGGGAGAAGGGCAGAGAGGGAGAGGGAGACACAGAGTCCGAAGCAGGCTCCAGGCTCCGAGCTGTCGGCACAGAGCCCGTCGCGGGACTCGAACTCACGAACCGTGAGATCATGACCCGAGCCGCAGTCGGGCACTGAACCGCGGGAGCCCCAGGCGCCCCGAGGAGTGGCTGCTTCTGTGAAGGGGGTTACTTGCAGGCAAGCCCTGAGTCAGGACTCACCACACCCTTCCAGCCCTAAAATGCCTTATCCGCTGGTCCAGCACCACTGGCCAATGAGTCACTCTGGAAGTGGTGTCGCAGGTGGGAAGGGGTGCGGGGCAGAGAGGACATGGCGGGGAGGATGGGAACACGGCGGGCAGGAGGGACAGGACAAGCCGGACAAGGTGACAGGACGTGAGGATCCAGGGTTGGCCACTCCTGGCCACCTGCCCATATGATGGCAGGGGGCCTCTTTTCTGCTCCTGTTCCGGGACAAGAGCCACTTGGTGTTAGGTGTCGGGCTGGGGCAGTGGGACCTGGAGAAACCAGGCACACAAGGACAGGTCACCAGGGAGTGTGGTTACCTCCTGCATTAGTCAGAGCTCGCTGCGGAGGGACTGACAGAAGCAGCAGGAATTTATTGACTCATAAAACCAGGCCCCGGCAGGGCAGGGGTGGAGCTGATCTTTGACACTCCTGGAGGGAATCCCAGGCTGCCTGGACAGCCGCCCACCCCACCCCTGCCGGCTGCATGTGTGCATCACCCCTCCCCTGCACCTGCAGCCACAGCACTGGCGATTCTGTGGGAACGTGTTCACATCTCCGATGAGAACGTGTCTCCATAAGTCGGCTTTAAACTCTTTGCCTGAAAATCATATAAAAGCAGTAAAAAGAATGAAAAAAAAAAAGAAAAAGAAAATTCCGTCTTCAGTGCCACTGGAAACTAGACACGCAGCGTGCCAAGTCAGACAAGGCAGAGCCTGGGATTGGGAGGGAGGGAAGAGGGGACCTGGCAGGAGGGGGAAGGGTCTGCGGCCTTCGGGGCGCCTGCAACACCTTCTGGCATCTCCCTGGGGGACAGCAAGAAGCAGGAACTTCAGGGAGCAAGGCTGGTGGCCTCACCGAGCCCCCCCACAGTTGTCTTATCCAGAGGAAGCACCCCGGGAGAGCACCTCGGGGCTGTGACGCTGGGGAGGCCGCTGTGCGATTGCCCGGGACAATATAACCCGTTTCATGACAGTTTAAGCAGGTCGCCGGCACGGCCCAGAGACACGTATGCGGAAAACGGCAGTAAAATTCACGACTAGAGGAGGAATGCCCACCAGGAGAAATGTTGCCATGGAGCAGTTGAAGACGGTGACTAAACATGTTGTTCTGAATCCGGAACATTCGCTAAGCAGGCAGCATACATAATACGTAATAAATCTCTCCATTCTATACAGACACGCCATATATCCTGGACATGACCTGCAAAGGCGTCTAACGTACACATGGTTGGAAGGTCTGAAGAAGGAAACATAATTGGTAGAGCAGACGTACATTTCAATACATAACTCACGCAAGCCTTCCTCAGATGAGTCTATATTTTGGAAGAGAAGCCTGGATGCCAGGGAAAAACTGGTCAAGGATATTGAATTTTATTTATTTATTTAAAGTTTGTTTGTTTATTTATTTATTTAAAGTTTATTTAGAGAGAGCGAGAAAGATCGCATGCGTGGGGGAGGGGCAGAGAGAGAGAGAGGGAGGGAGAGAATCCCAAGCAGGCTCCGCGCTGTCCACGCAGAGCCCGACATGGCGCTCGATCTCCCCCACTGTGAGATCGTGACCTGAGCCGAAATCAAGAGTCAGAGGCTTAACTGACCGAGCCACCCGGGCGCCTCCAAAAATAAAGAATTTTTTGAGCATCCAGGAGAAAAAGGGCCAAGCCACTTACAAGGGGATAAAGACCCAGCCGGCCTTGGATGTCCACCGACCCACAGTGAGCGCCAGCAGAGATGGGACAAGATTCTCAAGGAGAGCAAACATGAGTCAGGGTTTTATAAAAAGGCCACAGTTTTCCGTCCTACTTCCCGCCTCCCCCTCCTCCCCTGGCAACCACTGATCTTTTTACTGTCTCAATATAGTTTTTCTTTTTCCAGAATATATCGTTGGAACCCTATAGTGTGCAGCCTTTTCAAGGCGGCTTCTTTTCACTTAGCAATAGGTATTAACATTTCCTCCATGTCCTTTCGTTGCTTAATAGCTCATTTCTTTTTTGAATAGTCCATTGCATGGGAGCACCACGGTTGTCTTCTCCAGTCACCCCCTGAAGGACATTTTGGTTGCTTCCAATTTGGGGCAGTTAAGAATAAAGCTGTTAGAGACATTCATGTGCGGGTTTTTGTGTACACATAAGTTTTCAACTCATTTGGGTAAATACCTAGGCCTGTGATTGCTGGATTGTATGGTGAGTGTACATTTAGCTCTGTGAGAAATGGCCAAACTGTCTTCCAAAGAGGTGAGACCATGTTGCATTTCCAGCAGCAGTGAATGAGAGCGCCTGTTGCTCGACCGTCGCCAGCCTCTGGTGTCAGTGTTCTGGGTTTTAGCCACTCTGTGTGCGGTGGAATCCCACTGGTGTTTTAATTTTAAGTGCCCTCACGATATACGATGTCGAGCATCTTTTCATACACTTACCTACCATCTGTATGTCTTTGGTGAGAGGTGACTGTTCAGACGTTTCGCCCATTTTTCAATTGGGTGATTTGTTTTCCTATTGTTGAGTTTTGAGGGCTCTTTGTAAATTTTGAATAGAAATCGTTTATCAGATGTATGTTTTGCAAATATTTTTCCCCAGTCTGTGGCTTGTCTTTTTAATATTGTCAATAGACAATTTTGGACATACACGATTTGAGGAAATATTGTTCTCATGAACGCTTCTTGGAGAGATTACTAGAGGATCAACTCGGGTCAACCAAGGAATCACTGGGTGCATTTTAGTAAATGGAGGGTAGTGAGTATCGAGTATATTTACCACGAACTAACACAAAAGTTTGGTGGTAGGGTTGGGAGAAGGAAGGAGGGAAGTTGAGGATATAAGCTAATTTATTCATCATTCATAAAAATAAAAAACAAATTCAAAAAGCTGGATCATTTCCACAGAAATGTTATTTGTCAGAAGAGAGAGAATATAAACAGGTTTGTTTTCAAAGTTTACTTATTTTGAAAGAGAGAGAAAACATGAGTGGCAAAGGGGCAGAGAGAGAGGGAGAGAGAGAGAATCCCGGAGCTTGATCTCACGAACCTGGAGACCATGACCTGAGCTGAAATCAAGAGTCGGACGCTTAACTGACTGAGCCAACCAGATACCCCCAAACAGGGGTTTTTATAAAAGAGATACAAAAAGTTTTCTGAGAATCACTAGCTTCCCCCAAAGGATTAGACTCAGATGATTTCACAGAAAATCCTAACGGAAGAGATTTTTGGACACTATTCCAGGACACAGAAAGAGAGGGGAAAATCTCCAAATTATTTTCATTAAGGCAGTACAATGCCAAAGATTGATAAAAATTACACAAATATATTACTTGCCAGCTGCCCACCTGGCTAACCTGTGGCTTGGTGGGGGACATTTGGATACAGATACGTAAGAGGGAAGATGATGTAAAGACACGGGGAAGACAGAACCCGCAAGCCAGAGAGAGAGGCCTGGAACAGATTCTTCCTCGCAGCCCTCAGAAGGAGCCAGCCCCGCCATGACACCTTGATCTAGGACATCCAGCCCCCAGGACTGTGAGAAAACATATTTCTGCTGTTCAAGCCCCCCAGTGCGTGGTGCTGTGTCCCAGCAGACTAGCAAACGACGATCGCGTCCTTTGTGGGTGGATAGCATACAATACACAATACGTGGTCACCTCGGAAAATCTGGAATGCCACAAAAGAACCAAATCCACCAGTAAAAATTCCTGTCCGTACAAATTAGGATTAAGTAATAAAACCCCAGGAGCGAGGACTGTGCTCATGAACTCCGGGTTGGGGACTCCCCGTGGATTAAATTCCTCCTCTGCAAGATGTCAGCATCGGCAGAGAAGGCCGGGACGCAATGAGATCGCTGCTTTGACCAGTGACATCCAGGCAGAGCGTTGACCGTGAAGCTCGCCCCTGCCCTCTCAGGACCCCCCGGCCCACTCCTGCCATTTCTAGGCCAGAGGAAATTCCTTCTCATAGGGACCGACCCATGCTGCCTTAGCCAGAAGGTGGTGGAGGCCCTTCACCATCAAACAAGCTTTTGTTGTATTTTTAGTTTAAAAAAAACATTGTTTAATATCTATTTATTTATTTATTTTTGAGATTTTCAGAGAGAGAGAGAGAGAGAGAAATGTGTAGAGTACGAGCGGGGGAAGAGACAGAGAGAGACAGACAGACACAGAATCCGAAGCAGGCTCCAGGCTCCGAGCTGTCAGCACAGAGCCTGACGCGGGGCTCGAACCCACGGACGGAGAGATGATGACCTGAGCCGAGGTGGGACGCTCGACCGACTGAGCCACCCAGGCGCCCCGGTGTGGTTTGTTCTTTAGTGCGGAAATGCCTGGGTGAGAGAAACAAAACTCCAGCAGGGAGCTTTTAACTTTGATTTGGATTCTGTCGCCCTCTTTCTTTTCTAGCCCTTTCTCTCCGGCTTGGGGCTGAGGGCTTTAGTGCCAGGGGTGACCCCCCGGCCACTCTCACCAGCTTCCACAGCTGCTTTGCGCTGTTGTGCAGGGAGAGAACAATTCACAAATGTAAAGTACACAATTCGTTCTTTAAAAATCAATCCAACTGACAATAGCTTGTTTTTGACCTCACAACTGGTGTTCTTTGTTTTGGATGCTGTTTAGAAACGAAATGAACATATTCCAATGTTCTTTAACAAGAGGACGGTTCTCAGTTGAACAATATGGTTTGTTGTTCCAGGGAGGTGCTCAAACCTTAAACAAACAGGTCGTTTTGGTACACTGATTAATTGTATTTTTACTGCAAACATTTAAGGATCTCAGAAAACAGAGGGTCATGTTCCACGGGTGGGGAGTCAAAACTTGGGTTTGTTTTAGGAACAAATGAACTCTTCCTTATCAGCACTTTCTGGGCTTGGGGGGTGTGAGGTAGACGTTTCTTTTTATTTGTCTTATTTTTTTCATGTTTGTTTATTTTTGAGAGAGAGGGAGAGAATAAATGTGGGACGGGTAGGGAGAGAGGGAGACACAGAATCGGAAGCAGGCTTCAGGCTCCGAGCTGTCAGCGCAGGGCCCGACGCGGGGCTCGAACCCACAAACCACGAGATCATGACCTGAGCCGAAGTCAGACGCTTAACCAACTGAGCCACCCAGGCGCCCCAATAAGGCACACATTTAAACCCAAATTAACCTGTCTAACCTGTTATAAACACGTAAAACGAATTCCGCATCACGAGCACAACGTACAGAGACGTTAACAACCAAACCTACCATGGTTTCTAACGTGAAAGTTTGTATTTTTCGTAAGTTGCTCAGCCGTGGGTGTAAGAAAAAAGTCACTTCCTCAAATAAATGAAGGCTTTTGATCTAGCCGTTGGCGAAAACACGGCTGGACCTTGAAGGCGTCACGCTAAGTGGACTAAGTCAGACAGAGAAAGACAAATACAAAAAAAAAAAAAAAAAGAAGAAGAAGAAAGAAAAGAAAGACAAATACAGTATTGATGTCCTGTATTTGTGGAATCTAAAAAACAAACAAAATGGAACTCATGAGCTCACGGGTCCAGAGAACAGACGGGTGGCTGTCGCGGGTGGGGGGTTTGGGGGGGAGGTGAAATGCTTGTGGGGACTCAAAAGGTACAGACTTTCAGTTACCAAATAAGTAAGTCACGGACATGTGATATAGAGCATGACGCTTATGTTTGTTACTACTGTAGGCCAGGGGCGCCTGGGGGGCTCGGTCAGTTGAGCGTCTGACTCTTGATTTCGGCTCAGGTCACGATCCCAGGGTCATGGGTTCGAGCCCCGCGTCGGGCTCTGTGCTGACAGCTCGGAGCCTGGAGCCTGCTTCGGAATCTGGGACTCCCCCCCTCTCTCTGTCCCCTTCCCAGCTCATGCTCTGTCTCTGTCTCTCAAAAAATAAATAAACGTTAAATAAAAAAGAGTCTGTTTAAAACAATACCGTATGGCATATTTGAAAGTGGTGAAGAGAGTGGAGCTTCCAAGTTCTCGTCATAAGAAATACGTTTTTGATGCTACGTGTAGTGACAGATGTTAATTAGATTTATTGTCGTGAGCGTTTTGCAAGATACACAGCGACGCTGCCGATGCGGACGTTGTAGACGCTGACAGCGCAGAGCCTGCTTGGGATTCTCTCTCTCTCTCCCCCTTTCTCTCTGTTCCAGCCTCTCTCGCCCCCAGCCCTGTTCGTGCTTTCTCTCTCTCTCAAAACAAACAAACAAACAAACAAACAAACTTAGAAGTTTATCACATCCTGCCTTGGATTAGCGGTTTGTGCATTTGTCTTAACCCTTATTTTTATTGAGGCGTCTACACGGACAGAACAAGTCCACTGCTACCCCCCATGGAGCTCTCCCAGGGCCGGGCAGTCCCCCTGGCTCCCACTCTGGGGAGACAGCCCCTCCCACGGGGCAGGACCACCCGCCCCACCCATGTGGGACCACCTGCCCTGGCTGCTGCCCATGCGGGGCCCTCCCCCCCCTGCTGCCCATGCGGGGCCCTCCCCCCCCTGCTGTCCATGCGGGGCCCTCCCCCCCCCCCACCCCGTCGTCCATGCAGGCAGGACCTTGCCCCCCCGCCACCCCTGCTGTCCATGCGTCCACACGGGTGCTTTCCCCCCGCAACGCCCTGGGCTTTCTTGGCAGCCGCAGCCTCCTCGACAAAACCGCCTCAGGGAAACCTCAGAACCATTTCCTTAAAGGTCAGGGGCAGGTGCAAGCCAATCTTCACCCATCACAACTTTAAGAGCCTCACTTAGCAAGCTTTTGAGAGAAGCTCGGACTGGTTTTGTGGCTGCAAACTGGCCTGAGCCAGAGGCAGAGATTCTGGGGGGGGAAGCAGGACCCAGCGGCTTCCCCCCCCATCTTCCCCCCCCATCGGGCCTCCTGCCCTTTCCCAGAGTCTGTTGCTCGAAGGCAAGCCGGGGACCCGGTACCCTTCTCGCACCCCCCACCCAGAAGGTGCCAGGCCCCCAGGGGCCTGCTGCCCAGCCCCTGCCCCCACAGCCCTCAGCCCCCCCCTTGGGTCCTTCTGACCCCTGTGCAAGCCCTGCTGTCTCCAGACTGGGGCTCGGCCCTGGGTGCTGGGATCCCGATCTCAGGGCTCGGGGTCGGCTCGAGTGAGTCCCCCAGCCCGTCCCGAATATAAGCCCCCCGCCCCCCACCTTACACCGTTTGCCCCACATTTGGTGCCACATGGGTCCTACCCCCCGGTCCCCCTTTGGATTCATCTCCCAGGTTGTCCCCCACCCCCTTGCACGCACGCACCTCTGGTCCCCATCCCTGACCACTGGGCCCCAGCCCCCCCCACCAGGGCCATGCCGCTGCCCGTGACCCAGCCTGCCAAGAGCTTTGCTTCTAATTAACTTTTAATGATGACACATGGCACCTGGTTACACACACGAGAACCTTTTTTGTTTACTCAGGCGACACGTAAAAATTGCTCATAAATCCCTTTCAGAGCTCGCAAACATTCTCGCTCAGCCAGAAGCCCTGCGAGCCTCCCCTCAGCTGCGAGCAGCAGCGGCCTCCCTCCTGGGAAGAGGGGAGGGGAGGCGGGCCGGGCTCCTCTCCAAGGGCCCCAGCGCCCGGCTGGCTGAGGGGGTGCAGGCAGGCACAGGGGCCACAGAGCTTCTTTGAAGCCTGAGACTGGTTTGTTGATTATACCCCAACGAAGCTGAACGAATTAACGTCCAAGTTAATTGCAACGAGAGAGACAGGCCCCAGGCTTTTTCCTTTGGACAAAGGTGTCCCTCCCGAAGGGACAGAGGTGGCCTCGGGGAGACTGGGCTGACAGGGAAGGACGCCACATGGCTCTGGGGGACCACAGACTGGGGGGGGGGGATCGGGGAGGGGCTTAAGCAACAGACGTTTGTCTCTCACAGTCCTGGGGGCTGGGAAATCCAAGGTCAAGGTGCTTGCAGGTTTGGAGTCTGGTGAGGGCCTCTTCCTGGTCCGCAGACACCCAGACTTCCTGCCTCCTCCTCACAAGGCAGAAAATGGGGAGGTGCTGGCCTCTTCCTCTTTTCCTTTTTTTTAATGTATATATTATTTATTTATTTTTAATTTTTAATGTTTACTTTTTTATTAAAATTTTTTAAATGTGTATTTATTTTTGAGAGACAGAGAGAGACAGAGCACCGGCAGGGGAGGGGCAGAGAGAGAGAGGGAGACACAGAATGGGAAGCAGGCTCCAGGCTCTGAGCCGTCCACACGGAGCCCGACGCGGGGCTCAAACTCACGAACCGTGAGATCACGACCTGAGCCGAAGTCAAGAGTCCAACTGAGCCACCCGGATGCCCCAAAGTTTGCAAGCTTTTAGCTGTAAGAATGACCCCTTACTATTTAACGTTTCGCTTCAGCTGTTTCCTTCCTATGGAGGGAAAACCCCAGTTCTTCTTCTTTTCTTCTCTTTTAATTTTTAAAGTTTATTTATTTATTTTGAGAGAGACAGAGACAGCGTGAGTGGAGGAGAGGCAGAGAGAGGGGGAGACGCAGAATCCGAAACGGGCTCCAGGCTCCGAGCTGTCAGCACAGAGCCTGACGCGGGGCTCGAACCCACGAACTGTGAGATCATCACCTGAGCCTAAACCCAAAGTCGGATGCTTAACCTACGGAGCCACCCAGGCGCCCCCCAAACCCCAGTTCTTTGGATACTTCTGGTCACCAGGCGTGTGGAGGTTTTTCCCCACAGCTCAGGGGCTCAGTCCCACAAAACTGCCCACACCCCACACCCCTGCTCTGGATGCCAGTTACAAGCCCAGAACCACCCGTGCTTCTGACCGATGGGTTATGCATCAGATGTTCCCACGCCCCCCTCCTTGGGTTTGATTAATTTGCTCCAGCGGCTCGCCGAACTCAGGGAGGTCCTTGCTTCTATTTGCCAGCTTATTAAAGGTCGTGACGAAGGCCACAGGTGATGGGGCGCCCGGGTGGCTCAGTCGGTTAAGCGTCCGACTTCGGCTCAGGTCATGATCTCACGGTTCGTGGGTTCGAGCCGCGCATCGGGCTCTGTGCGGACGGCTCGGAGCCTGGAGCCTGCTTCGGATTCTGTGTCTCCCTCTCTCTCTGCCCCTCCCCTGCTCACCGTGTCTCTCCAAAATGAATAAACATTAAGAAGAAGAAGGAGAAAAGATTAAGGCAGAGACACATACAGAAGGGAGGCCATTTGAGGACACAGCAAGAAGGCGGCCGTCTGCAAGCCGGGAAGAGGGGCCTGGGGAGAAATCAGTGCTGCTCACAGCCTCTCTTCTTTGGCTTCAGTTTCCTTGCCCTGGAAGGAGGTAGCTGGCCTGGGGGTGGCCTTAGGTCTCGATCAGCTGGGATTCCGGAAGATTCTATGACCCATGTCTCCGGCCGTCCTCTCTAACAGCGGCTCAGGACCTCTCTCCAAATTGACCCTTGACCCTGAAGAAATGCTTGCTGGGAAACACAGGAGCGAATGAGCGAAGAGAGGCGGTGGGGAGGGGCGAGGGCAGGAATGAGGCCGATGTGGAGGGGGACAGAGACCTGGAGAAGTCAGCAGAGGGCAGGGGGGATAAGGGGAGCCGTTTCGACTCTCCTCCCAGGGGAAGCTTCTCCCCTTGACCCTTCCTGGTGGCTTTCCTGGATTCCTCATTTTTGTGACTAGAAGGGGGGCGGGGGCCCAAGGTGCGGTTCCAGCTTCCCCCTGACCCCACCCCTCCTTTCACTTCCTGCCTTTGAAGTTCCCAAAATTATTGTTGTCTCCAAATAGTCAACGAGGGACCTGTTCTTCTGCCTTACCCCCCCCACCCCCCAGCAGCAGGAAGCTGGGACCTCCCTCAGGGGCCAGGCACTGGGGGAGGTGAATGCAGATTGAGCACCCCCAAGCTGCAGGGGTGAGGGGAGGAGAGATTTCTCCGCAGCAGCTGGGGGAGGTGAAAGGAATGTGGGGAACAAAGGCAGATGAGAAATGGAAAGTCGTTCCTGTCTACACTCTGTGGACAAGTCCTGAAAACAGGCAGAGTGACCTTCCTCTAGGAGCTCAGCTGTCGCAATGACACTTTGCCGGGGGCACAAGGCACTCTTAGCCCGACCCCGGCCACCGACCCCCGCAGGATCCCGTAAGTTTCCTTTAACGGAAAAATTCCTCTGGAATCTTCCCCCCTGCAGGATGTGTGCTGGCCATCATCCTCCAAGCCTGTGGCCCCTGATGTATATCCGAAGGGTCTCATGACTGAGGTCTTACCAGACGGTGGCGATGACGTGTCCCCAACAACAGCTACCTCCCTCAAGGTCCTGGAAACCTTGCTTCCAAAATTCCTTAGAGACTAACACTGTCCTTGCCCCCTCCCAACCTACCGTCAGTCACTCCTCACAACCCCCGTTGTGACCTGTCCCCATGCTTTAATAAAACCACCTTTCTGGCACCAAAGATGTCTCCAGAACTCTTTCTCGGCCCTCGGCTCTGAACCCCACCGTGCTCGCATCCAAAGGGGCGAGGGAGTGGGTTTTGACTAAGCACCAGCCGCGAGGAGATGGGCTTTGCGTAGTGGGGATGTCGGACAACCTTCCCCTCCGCTCACGCCTCCAATTCCACGAGACCAGCACGAGGCAGGCAGTGTTACAATAATCCATTTCTAGCCAAAGAAAGCGGACTCAGAAACCTCAAGTAGCGTGTCCAGGGCTCCCTCGGGGCTGCTAAGGGGCAGAACCCAAGTTCCCACTAGTGTGTGTTTGACTCAAGAGGTCACGGTTCAGGCAGGACTCACTTTTACGTGGGCCGGGCCGTGCGCGTTTGCTGAGTGGGTCGCGGGGTTGGGCACAGAGACCGAGGGATGAGTCTCGTTGTCCCTGAGCCCAAAGGGCTGGAGTCTGGGCAGGGACGCAGAGTGTAAACACACGTGAGAAACAAAGGCCACGGGCTCACTCGTCCCACGCGCGCTCCCTGGGGACGGACCCCATGTAGGTATGGTCGCCCTGGGCCTGGGGAGCGAGGTGCCCGCCTCTAGGACGTGCGGAGAGGTGATCACCTGCGTACCCCAAATGCACGATCTAGTTCACGGAGACACGCGGTGTGGGAAAAAGAGAGCAGAGGAGAGGGGAGGGCGAGGTTGGTGATGATGGACAGGACACAGCCTCCGAGGCGGGAGCAGGGTGGCCGGGGCGGGGGCACCGCCTTCACAGCCTCCGGGGCGGGAGCTGGGGGACTGGGGGCCAGAGTGGAGTCAGGGTGGGGTCTCGGCGGTGGGGGGGGGGGCTGTTGACTTCTCCTAGACGGCTTGCCCTAACGTCAGGTGGATTTTTGCTATTTGTGGCACATTTGTTTACAGAAAGGACTATTTACTGTTACTTTTTTTGTAATTTGAGAGAGAGAGAGAGAGAACGATGGGGGGGAGAGGGGCAGAGGGAGAGAGAGAAAGTCTTAAGCAAGCTCCACATTCAGCTTCGAGTCACCCGATACGGGGCTCGATCCCACAACCCTGGGATCATGATCGGAGCCAACATCAAGAGTCGGACACCCAACCGACTGAGCCACATAGGCGCCCCTACGGTTACTTTGTTAAAAAAAATTTTTTTTTAATGTTTACCTTATTTTTGACAGAGAGAGACAGACAGAGCACAAGCAGAGGAGGGGTAGAGAGAGAGAGAGGGAGACACAGAGTCTGAAGCAGGCTCCGGGCTGTCAGCACAGAGCTCGACGCGGGGCCCGAACTCATGAACCACGAGCTCATGACCTGAGCCGAAGGCTGACGCTCAACCGACTGAGCCACCCACGCGCCCCTGCTCGTTCGCTCTTAACGGTGATGCAAGTTGAAGACACAAAACTTTCTTACATAATCTGTCCCATTCGCAGTGCAGTTAAGCGCCCAGAAACATTTTAAACCGGCTTTACACACTCAGTGTATTTTATTTAAGGTGTTTAAAAATGCTTGGGGACATCTGGGCGGCTCAGTCGGTTAAGCGTGTTTGACTCTGACTCTTGATGTCAGCTGAGATCATGATCTCATGGCTCATGAGTTCGAGCCCCGCATCGGGCTCTGGGCTGGCACTGTGGAGCCTGCTTGGGGTTCTTTCTCTCTCTCCCTCTCTCTCTCTGCCCCTCCCCTGCTCTCTCTCTCTCTCTCTCTCTGTCTCATAAATAAATAAATAAATAAGCCTGACCTTGAGCAAGCAAAACCTAACTAAGCAGATAAGTTAAATTAATATTCATAATGAATCTCGGGGTCTCTTAAACATACTGATGCTCTTACAAACACCGTCAAATTATTTCATATCCTCCAACTGAAACCACAAGTCAAACGTCAAGTGCTTGATTTTATATTTTACTCTGATATCACAAGACTAACTTCAGGGACGCCTGGCTGGCTCAGTCGGTTAAGCGTCCGACTTCGGCTCAGGTCAGGTTGTCGCGGTCCGTGGGTTCGAGCCCCGTGTCGGGCTCCGTGCCGACAGCTCGGAACCTGGAACCTGCTTGGGATTCTCTCTCCTTCTCTCTACCCCTTCCCCGCTTGCTTTCTTTCTCTCTCTCAAAATAAATAAGTTAATTAAAAAAAGAAAAAGGCTATCCTTCCCTAGAGGGGGAGCTTTGCTATCGCACGTCAGCTGGGGTTGGGGATTCTTGCTGGTCCGAGCTGGAGACACGGTGAGCCGTCTTCTAGTTGCTAAGCTAGGGTTAAACTCGCAGCTGTCATTCCCTGGGTCTCGTTTAATCCAGTCCACATTTTTGGGGGGCGTCAGATTGGAGAGGATGGAATTATGCACACCCACGAAGGTTGCCCGGGCCTCCCTTCACTTCACTGCAGGGGAGGGGTGGTGAATACAGAATTCTTTACCATTTATTCAGCCTGGGCAGGTTCCGTCTCTACCACCTACCTGCAGGGTAGTTGACTGACTTGGCCACCGCTGACCTCACGTTCATCAGGGCGACTTGCACTATTTTGAGAATCGTTAAAAAACCTTTTTAAAAAATGCTTATCTACTTTTAAGAGAGAGAGAGACAGAGCACGAGCAGGGGAAGGGCAGAGAGCGAGGGAGACCCAGAATCCGAAGCGGGCTCCGGGCTCCGAGCTGTCGGCCCAGAGCCCGACGCGGGGCTCGAACTCACGAACCGCGAGATCGTGACCTGAGCCGAAGTGGGACGCTGAACCGACTGAGCTGCCCAGGGGCCCCCTGCCCGCCCAGTGCGGAATTTAACCGCTGATGAGTGGGGTCCGTTCTCATTCTCGTGTCTTTGTAGGGGATTTCCCTCCCTCTCCAGTGGCTTCCAGAACCTTCCCTAGTATTCTGAAATTTCACGATGGCACCCTTCGGGTCATTCTTCAGTGACTGACCTGAGCAATTAGTTGGTGATCTGAATTAGAGGCCTCAATGTTTTCATTCTAACTAACATTCTTGCACCATTTCTTTGATAACTTTCTCCCTTTTAGTTCCCTGTTTTTCCTTCTAGAACTTCTCCCAGGGGGTTGTTCTCTCTCCCGTTGATCTCTCACGGCAAATAAGGAGGTTTTACAGGGCCGATGAAGGAAAAGCCCTCTCTCCTCTGAACTAAGTCTCAGTAGACAGATATATGGATATTGAGATATCGTCTTTTTTTGCTGATAAGCAGTGAAAGGTGGGTTTCGCTTAAAATCTTAAATCAAAAGGACTTGTTAAGATTTCATCCAAGAATTAGGCAGACCTATGTGCCTGGGAGCTGGGGAGCTGGGGTGGAGGCCCAGAGAGTTTCCCTAATGAGAAACGTACGTGGAAACATGAGGCCAGAGGGGGGAAAAGAGTCCCCCTAATTTAGCTATTTTCTTATTAAAACGTTTTTTTCTTTTTATCTCTTTGTCCTTTTGCGCGCGCTCTCTCTTTCTCTCTCTCTCTCTCTGTCCCTCTCTTTCCTGGGAGCTTTCCTAAAATTTATCTTCCAAAGCTTCTCCTAAGTTTTTTGACTTCAACAATACTATGGTTATTACTTTTTTATTTTCGAAAGAGCTTTCTTGTTTTTTGAACAAGCGTCTAGAATACACCAGAAATCCTGGTTAATCCACAAAGTGGGTTCAGGAAACCCGATAGGAAAATAGACAAAGGATATGAAAAGAGCAGTTCTTACAAGGGGAAACTCAGATGATCACCACACAGATGAGGAAGTATCCAAGCCCACTCTTAACTGGAAATGTGAAATAAGAAACTGGGAAGAAGGTGTCAGATCTGCAGTAACTGGGAACTTGAATAGTGTCAAAGGTTGAGAAGGATGAACCAGATAGGGGTTGGAGGGGTGGGGGTGGGGGGGACTGTCATGGGCCAGTGTGGGGGGGGGGGGGCGGTATCCTCGGGCATAGCCATTCTGGAAAACGTGTGCCCTGACGGGACTCAGGCAAATCAAGCCTGAGAATAGTCTGTGATCTCGTGATTTGACCGTATTATACAGGGAAGGTCTCGCCTAGATCTGCGCAGGGACATGGTGACCAGCAGAGAGAAGCCAGAAAGATAATTCTGGGTTATTACTGTTCTCATAGAAGGCTCAGGGATGGGAGAGACAGTAAGGGCGGGAGGGGGGAAGGGGAGGATCTCAGGCAAGCAGAAAAAAGAAAAGGGGGACAAAGACCACCAAAAATATATATATATATTGTGGCTCCGATCTCATCCGCGCAAAAACGTGCGTGTGCCTGGAATGAAGTGCGTGAATATCCCGTGACCCAGCGATTTCATTCTTGGATATAGTTCCGAGAGAACTTCTCACGTACGTCCGCGTGGAAACGTGGTGGGAACATCAGCCGCGGTGTAGACGGTGGCGGTTGGGAGCTGGCGACAGCCTCGGGTTCCTCGCTAGGGGACTGGGTAAATAAACCGCGATCGACACACACCAGTGACTTCGTAGCAACAAGCCAGATGTGCTGATAGCAACGCGGACGGATCTTAAACATTTGTTGCTGGGCGAGGAAGGTCAGGAACAAAACATTTATGAAAGTCCCATTTACACACCTGACGGACAAATAGACACGCACACATTTGACAAGGATGCATATTGAAGAGTAAATATTGTTGTGGTTACCTGTTGATACATAACATACATCCACCCCCAACTTCAGCGGTTGAAAACAAACGACCGTTTATTATGTCTCAAGACTCTCTGGGGCCAGAAATTAGGGCAGGCCCGGCTGGGGGGCCCATGTTGCATTGGCTAGGGTTACGCACTCGGGTGTATTCAGCTGTTGGGCTGGGCTGGGCTGGAAGCTCCCGGAAGGCTTTGTTCACATGTCCTCAGGCCTCAGCATTTCCCCGTGTGGTCTCTCTCTCTCTCTCTCTGTCCCTCTCTCTCTCGATCTCTCAATGTCCGTATGGTGTCTTGCCTCCCCACCTCCAGCCCAAGCCTCTGTCTCTGTAGCAGGGTAGCTGGGCTCCCGTAAAACATGGTGGCTGGCTTCCAAGACTGAGAGCTGAAGCCTGGGCCCAGAACTGGCAGATTGTCCCTTCTAGCGCTTTCCATCGGCCACGGCAAGTCACCCAGTGAGCCCAGCTCCGCGGGGAGGGGAAGCAGACTGTAGCTCTGGAAGGGTGTTGCGACTTCCGTGCCCATCAGAGAAGTTGATGGCCGCCATCTTTGAAGGTTGTCCCATGCAGCAAAGACACCATTCTGGCTGCCCGTGGAGAGTAGGAGGATTGGCTTTGGGGGAACAGGGGAAGTAGGAGGGAAGATTGGGTGTCACCAACTCAGGAATACAGCTAACCTAAGTTTCTGTGCCTGAGGTCCCCCCCGCAAAAAAATTCCAAGCCAAAATCAACCAACTAAAAACAGGATTCCATAACCCAAATCAGAAAAACCCAAGAGAAAAGTGGTAAGACAATATAAAACCTTCAGAAATAATCCAAGTATATGTCAGCTTTCGGTAAATTAAAACCCGATTTTCAAGATTAAAAAAAAGTTTTTTAATGTTTATTTTTGAGAGAGAGAGAGAGAGAGAGAGAGAGCATGAACAGGGGAGGGGCAGAGAGAGGGAGACACGGAATCCGAAGCAGGCTCCAGGCTCCGAGCTGTCAGCACAGAGCCCGCCGCGGGGCTCGAACTCACAAGCCGTGAGATCATGACCTCAGCAGAAGTCAGATGCGTAACTGACTGACCCACCCAGGCGCCCCTCAAGATTTTATTTTTAAGTAATCCCTACATCTAACGTGGCGCTCGGACTCACAACCCCGAGACCAAGAGTTGCATGCTCTACTGACTCAGCCAGCCAGGCGTCCCTAAAATGCTGATTTTGGAACAGGGAGAAAGAGAAGGATGCAGCCAATGTCTCTTGTGTCCCCTGTCCTATCTCGCCGGGGGGGGGGGTGTTGAACCCAGTTCCGTGGAGGTGGGTGGCCAGTGAGAATCCCCCCCATCCCCGGATGGGAGCTGGCCCACCTCGACAGGCAGTGGATAATCCACTTGGCAAAGTTCTTGCCCAAATCTTGGAACTGAAACCACCTCCTTGCCCAGACTGGGGCCTCCCAGCCCTGATTTCCAAGCCTGGGGGTGTGGCCTGTGAGCCGACCGGGAAAGTTCGTGTAGGTGGTCACGAAGTAGGATGCGGGGAGCGAGGTGAGCACTGTTGTAGGAAACCGTCGCGTCCACAACGCATGTACCAATTCATTCCTTCATCCGCTCGTTTCTTCAGCAAATACTTGTTAAGCACCTGCTATGCGGCAGGTGCTGGGGCATCAGAACAAAGTGAAGCACAGTGTGTGTGTGGGGTGGGGGGGTGCGTGTGTCTGACTGAGGGATATGGTCAAAAAACCAAAGCAGCCACCACTGCCTTGGGGACCTGGCAGGAAGGCAGGAGGTTGGAATGTGTGGCTGTCCCGTGTGTCTGCAAGTTCCCGCCAGAAAACACAGGCCCCTGATACCTTTTCAGCACAAGGACTTAGCTGCATCAGAGAAACTCTGTCCTCGGCCAGCAGGCGTTTGGTGAGGGTCACAAAATCAGGGACGAAAGCTGTTTTCTTTCTCAAGCTATGGTGAGCTCCGGTGACTTTTCCCCTCTTATTTTTTTTCTTTTAAGTTTACTTATTTACCTTGAGAGACAGAGAGAGAGGAATAAACCGGTGAGGGGCAGAGAGAAGGAGAGACAGAACCCCAAGCCGTTTCCCCGCCATCAGCACAGAGCCCGATGCGCGGCTCGAACGCACGAACTGTGAGATCATGACCTGAGCTGAGATCAAGACGCTTAACCGGCTGAGCCCCCGGGGAGCCCCTGACTTCTCCCCTCTTTTACGCTGGGCTGCTTCTCTCTGCCTGCCCAGGGAAGGTCCCTTCATCTTCCCGAGGCCCCATTCCCTCCCCTGGGAGGTGGGGGCCACAGAAGTGCCAGCCCTGGGGGGCCGCCTTGGGACCCATTCAGCACAGGAGGGCGAAGCTGGTCCTGAGGGGCTTTATTCCCAGGAGAGTGAGGTGAGTCAGCCCAGAGCTGGGGGGCCTGGTGCTGAGCCCGCACGTTGGGCAAGAACAGGGAACTGGCGCCTCTGATCCGGGCCCGGGCATATTTGGAGACACCAACAATTCTGGGAAATTCAGGGGCAGGGCGTGGAAGGGGGGAGGGGCAGAGGGGAAACAGTGAACTGAGCCCCAGCCCCCTCCTGGCCCGCACCCCTCCCGAACGGTGCAGCGAGGCGCGAGGTGACCGGCGTGCGGGGGTGAGGGGGACAGGCCAGGAGACCCCTTTCTCTGGGAAGAATAGAGACAGTCGTGTCCCCCGCCCCCACGACACTTTGCCTGAGTTCCAACCCTGTTTCCACTTCTATTTACTGTCCAAAGTCCCAGGGACAGGAGAGGCCAGGTTAGAACCACTTGGACACTCAGACACACGGACTCGGGGCCCTCGCCTGGGCCAGCCCTCCTGGTACCACCTGGCCCACTTTTCCGGGGTCTAGCCCCTCCTCGCCCTGGGGCCGGGCTGCCCGAGGGACTCGGGCGTCAGCCCTCCATACCCCTGACAGGTAACCAAAGTCAGGAGCAGGTGGGACTGGGGATGTTTGGTATGGAGGAGACCCTAGCGCAGGGACCGTGGGGGCTGGTGGAAGAGGGGGGTTTGGTCCATGAAAGCAGGGAAGGAGGGTTCCTGGCCGGGTCCCGGCCCAAGCAGTGTCCTGAGAAGGGACGAGACCCAGCTGCATTTCAGCCCCAAACTCCCCTCCAACCTAAGACCGAACCCAGACGGTAGCCTTGATGTGCTCGGGTCCTCCACCCACCCCCCCCATCAGCCTCTGCCCGAATTCACATCTTAGCTCAAGCTTCAACCCGAACACCCAGTCCTCAGAGGAGCCTCAACCGCTCAGGCTCCAGCCCTGCACCCAGCATGGCCAAGGACTTTCAAAACATCCAGCAGCTGGACTCCGAGGGAAACGACCACCAGCCGGGTGGAGGGGAGGGGCCAGGCCGTCATGGGCACAACCCCAGGAGAGAAGACCCTTTCCATGCAGGTGAGCACCCAGCTTCCCGGGCTTTGCTCCCTTTCCCCCAGCTGCCGATTTCTCTGTCTCCCTGAGGCCTCTGTCCCTTTCACAGTGGTGGGACTTTTTAAGTATCTTCTTTGATGTGTACTTACATTTTTTATTATTAAAAAAATTTTTAATATTTATTTATTTTTGAGAGAGAAAGAGACAGAGTACTAGTGGGGGAGGGGCAGAGAGAGAGGGAGACACATAATCCGAAGCAGGCTCCAGGCTCTGAGCTGTCAGCACCGAGCCCGACGCTGGGCTCGAACTCACAAACTGTGAGATCATGACCTGAGCCGAAGTCAGATGCTTAATTGACTGAGCCCCCAGGTGCCCCTGTAGTTACATTTTTAAGAATCTAGAATATTTTTACAATATCTGTTTTAATGCCCTTGTCTGCTAATTCTAATGTCTGCATCCATTCTGGATTTTTTTTTAGGTTTATTTATTTACTTTGAGAGAGATAGAGAGACCACCTGAACGAGGGAGGGGCAGAGAGAGAGAGAGAGAGAGAGAGAGAGAGAGAGAATCCCAAGCAGGCTCCTAGCTGTCAGTGCAGAGCCCAATATGGGGCTTGAACCCATGAACCATGAGATCATGACCTGAACCAAAATCAAGAGTCACATGTGAGTGACTGACTGAGCCACACAGGTGCCTCTGGCTTGGTGTTGATAGATTTATGAACCTCCTCAACATGAGTTGTGTTTTCCTGCCTCTTTGTATGTCTGGTAATCTTTGAGTGCAGGCTAGACATTGTGAACTTTACTGTGTTGTGTGCTGGATATAGTTATATTCCTCTGAATATTCTTGAGCTTTGTTCTGGGGTGCAGTTAAGCAACTTGGAGTCGATCTGATCCTTTTGGGTTTTGCTTTTATGAATTTTTGAAAAGAAAATTTGTTACCTTATTTTTTTAAGTTTATTTAATTTTTTTCTTTAGTAATCTCTACACCCAACTCAGGGCTTGAACTCATGACTCAGACCAAGAGTCACGTGCTCTTCCAGCTGAGACAGCCAGGGGTCCCCACTTTTATGATTTGTCAGGCGGGTCTGGAGCCCTCCCAAGGTACCATTCCCAGTCCTGTATGAGTGCCACACAGGGTTCCTTTGCCCTTCCAGGTTGGTTTTATCTTGCCTGGCCTTGGGTAGTTTTCCTGACATGCACGTGTTGATCAGTGTGCAGCCCTCCGCAGACCAGAATTCTCTGGGCATCTCTCTCCTGTCTGAACTCTGCCCTTGTGGTCTCCCCAGACTCTCGCTTCCTCAGCTTGGAGAGTCCGCCGGGCCCTGCTGGGATTTCCCCTCCCTCCCCAAGGCCTGAAAACTGTCTCCTAGAAGCAGGCGGGTGACCACTGGGGCCCATATCATTTTTCCCGTCTCCCCGGACCCTTGCCCTTTGTTGCCTGAGGTTCAAGTGTCTTGAGAGAGGTGGCTGATTTATATCTTGGTTGTTTCTGGCGGGGTGGGTGAATATAGCCTCTGTTTTTCCACGTCTGGCAGACCCTTGCTTTTTTTTTTTTTTTTTTTTATGTTTATTTTTGAGAGAGAGAAACAGAGTGCAAGCAAGGGAGGGGCAGAGAGAGAGGGAGACGCATAATCCGAAGCAGGCTCCAGGCTCCGAGCCGTCAGCACAGATACAGACGTGGGGCTCGAACTCACGAACTGTGAGATCCCCACCCGAGCCGAAGTCGGACGCTTAACCGACTGAGCCACCCAGGCGCCCCTGGCAGACCTTCGCTTTTACCTTGAAACTTGCCTGGGCAGCACCTTTTATATTTGACCTCATTGTGTTCTCAGAACCATCCAGTCAGGTGGCTCGTCTTCTGACCTCCATGTTTCTTATGTGGTAAGAACCTTGAATCCGAGTCCTACCCTCTTAGCCAGCGGCTCGGGGCACGACAGCGTGCTGTTAGCTACGGGCACGGAGCTGTACGGCAGATGTCCGGATCTTACTCGTCTTGCATAAGCGCAACTTTGTACCCGTCGAACAGCGACTCCCCATTTCCTTGGACCCCGGCAACCGTCGTCTTAGACTTCTGTGAGTCTGGCGATTTGGGGTCCCTCACAGAAGCGGGCACGAGAACGTTGAGGCACCAAGACTTGTCCGTGTCGGCCGCGGGCGGTCTGATTTGAGCGGGGGTGTGGGGACGGGTTGCCGCCCTCACCCAGGATTGGGGTCTATGGGTCCTAGGTCAGGCTGGGAAGCAGGACGGGGGCCTGAGCAGCGGACGGGGCTGGAGAGAGCGGCCGGACTCAGCCCCGGGAACCTACCTGGCTGGGGAAGACTGCGGGTCAGGGACAGCTTCTGGATGGAGAGACGCCCCGGGCATCAGGGGGGCGTGAGGGGGAGGGTGTCGGGCACAGGGGAGGCTGTGTTCGCAGTGGAGTGTGGAGACGTGGCCTCCCTGGCTCAGGATGGAGTCCCGGGTGGGAAGGGGAGGAGGTGACAGTCATTGGAGTCAGGATCTCAGGAGTTCTGGCTGGTCACTCACAGGGAGTGTCCACTTCGGGATGGTGGCAGGAGGGAGACTGGGGAGGAAGCCTCCGGGCCTCTGGCTGACCTCCCCCCCGCCCCTCCAGGGTGCAGGGGTGTTAAGGTATCATGGCGATGGGGACAGAGGAAAGTGGGGTGTGAGGCAAAGAAGTGTTGTTGCAGGTGAAGGTGCCCGAGCGGGGCTTCGGCCTGGAGGACAGCGCTGTCCCAGGCCAGGGGACGCTGGGCGGGGCGAAGCCGGCTCAGTGCCTGTGAAGCTGGGGTGCGTTTGTGACAGAGTGTGCGAGAATGTGTGCTAATGAGAGTGTGTGCTCACCCTGGGCCTGCACGTCCCGCTGCCGGCGCCCGGCCGCGCGGTCGGGTCCCAAAGCGAGGATGGCGGGGGGGCCAGACGGGATCGGGCTGCGCTGGGGGCAACAGCGAGTGGGCAGCAGTCAGGGTGCAACGAGTGCGAGGGTGAACTGAGAAACGTGTGTGCCCGTGTGTGGGGGTCCGAGTTTCTGTGAAGTGACTGAGGCTACGGGGGAGAGTTCACAGCGGAGGGAGGGACTGGGGGGGGGGGTCGAGTGCAGCAGGAAACGGACAAGGGGCTGGGAGGGCGCGGTCTGCGGTGGAATGACCTGGACTGAGGGGGGGCGGGGGCCCTTCTTCGGGTGCGGGACGCGTCCGAGCGGCCCAGGCGCGCGTTGCAAGAACACGGAGCCGGGCCTCCGGGTCCCCGGGTCCGAGAGCGGGGCTTTGCCCACGGATGACGTGAACACCGCGCGCCCCGTGCACCCGCGGCGGCACGTGTGCACGTGGGGTGAGCGTGCGGATGCGTGTGTGCAGGGCCTGAGCCCTGGGGTCAAAGCCCAGGGACTCCCTCCCCGGCTACCCCCACCCACTCTCCTCCGGGCCACCGGGGCTCCGCTCCCCCGGCGCTCCCACCGTGCGCTCCGTAGGCCTCCTGCGCCCCAGGCCCTTCCCTCTGACGCCCCTTCTCCGCCAGGGCCCCCTCCTCGCCGGCCGCGGCTGCTGCAGCGTCTGTGCTCCAGGCTCCGCCTCAGTCTGCTCATCCTGGGCCTCAACGTCCTGCTGCTGGCGGCCGTCTGCGTCATCGGGTCCCAGAGTGAGGGTCGCGGGGGCCGGGCGGGGCCGGGGCGGGGAGGGGCTGTCCTTCGGGACACCGCCCGCTCCACTTTGCCCTGTCCCTTCTGTCCCCCGCCCCCGACAAGGAGCCCAGCTTCAAGAGGAGCTGCGGATCCTGAAAGAGAACTTCAGCCACTTCTCCTCCGGCGTCTTCACGGAGATGGGCGCTCTCAGCTCGCATGGTGAGGGGGCGCCTCCCCGGGGGGAGCAGGAGGGGGGCGTGTTTGGGGTGCTGGGGGTAGGGGGCCCCCAGGCTTCCAGGGACGGGATCCCTGGGCGGAGGGGCCGGGAAGGATGATCAGGCAGGTGCAGAGGGTGGGGGTTAGTGCCGGGTGGAGGGAACAGAAGCTGCGAGGCCAGCGGGTGAGGAAGACCCTGCGAGGCGGGGGCTAAGTGGTGAGGGGTCATGCCGGCAGGCCCTGCTAATGAAGTGGGGGGTCTGTTTTGGGAACGTGGGGACCCTGCTTAGGCTTAGAAAGCCGCTGTGGGGACGGGGTGGAGGCGGGGAGGCCAGGGGCCGGGACGCAGGGTGGAGGCGGGGCGGGGTGGGGGGGGGGCGGGAATGCCTGAGCCGTCCTCCTTTTCAGGGGGCAATGCCAGTGACCTGCTGACCTCTCTGGAGGCCAAGCTGGAGAAACAGCAGAAGGACCTGGAAGCAGGTCAGAGACCCTCCCCGGGGGGGTGCGCGCGCGGCGTGTGTGCGTGAGCGCGCGGAGTCCCGCGTGGGGTCCCGGGGGGTTGGCGCCGGCACTGCCCGCCACGCGATGCCCACCGTGCCCGTCGCCCGGTGCCCTAGATCACGCCACCCTGCTCCTTCATCTGAAGCACTTCCCCGTGGATCTGCGCATCCTGACGTGTCAGATGGCCTTCTTCCGGAGCAACGGTAGGGCCCGGGCACGGGGTCCCCCGTCCCGGGGCGCCTGTGCCCTCCTGCCGGGGCTCATCTCCCCGCGCCCCCGGCCCCTCAGGCACAGAATGCTGCCCGGTCAACTGGCTGGAGTTCGAGGGCAGCTGCTACTGGTTCTCGCGCTCCGGGAAGACCTGGCCGGAGGCCGAGAAGCACTGCCGGCTGGAGAACGCGCACCTGGCGGTCGTCAACTCCAGGGAGGAGCAGGTGAGCGCGGCCCAGGGTATGCCCGGCGGGGCTGGGCAGGCTGCTTTAGCATTATTTTCTAACCAAAGGAAGCGTCCAGAAGCAGAGGTGTGGCCGAGCGCCGGGAAGTTCATGGCGAAGCGGCCACTGATTCTAAGAGGTGGGACGTTAGCGCCAGGAGCTCGGGCACAGGTGCTCCGACGGCGCAGTGTGGACGCCGGGGCCCTTCTTGCTGGCCTTGGGGTGGGGTCGGTCATGGGCTGAAAGGGACAGAGCGGGCAGGGTTCCTGGGTCCCTCCAAAGCGCTTCAGGTCTCCCCTGCCCACCGCTGCCACCAGCCACAGCCGCGAACACGTGTTCCCAGGGGAGGACCAAGCCATTAGAAGGGGGGGGGGGGGGCGGCGATTTTCTGAAAAGGAGGATGAGACTGGGATCGGTCATTGAGTCTTTGCTGCATGCGAGGAGTTTTCATGCGTTCACGTGTAATCCTCACGACCCTGTGGGGCGGGCGCTCGGACCCCCCTTTGAGGGAGGGAGAGATGAGGGGACTAAGAAAAAGGGGGGGTCAAGTGATTTGCCCGTAATGCAGGACAGAGCCAGAATTCAGATTCGCTCACCTCCTTAGCCAGTGTTTTCAACTCGACATATTGCCAGAATATATTTACTGAATATGTATATTGAATATATATTTATCAATATATTGATAATATATATAAATTTGATAATATAAATTATCATATATATTTTATTGTTATTAATATATTAATATAATGATAATATATAATAATATAATGATAATATATTAAATTTGATAATATAAATATATATCAAATATATATATTTATATATGTACATATATAAAGATATCAATATGCCAATATATCAAACATATAGACATTGATCAACATAGCAAATATATATATTTATATACGAACATATATAAAGATATCAATATGCCAATATATCAAACATATAAACATTGATCAATATATCAAATATATATATTTATATATCAACATATATAAAGATATCAATATATCAAACATATCGACATTGATCAATATGTCAGCTATGTATGTTTATATATCAACATATATAAAGATATCAATATATCAAACATATCGACATTGATCAATATGTCAGCTATGTATGTTTATATATCAACATATATAAAGATATCAACATATTATATCAATATGCCAATGTATCAAATTTATATATATTAATATATCAAATTTATCAGTGTATATATGTATTTATACGGTAGAATAATTACAAACATATTTCGCTTTGCCGATCAGGTTGAAACTGCCCATGTGCAAGCACTTTTGACTTGAAAAAAAAAATGCCCGTTTCACGTGGGTCAACCTGAGATCTCTGTGCTCTGTGCTCTGACCCACAGTAAGTTCGTGATGGCCCCAGCTTTGCGGTGGCCCTGGCTGACTGCCCTTGTGACGGCGTGACTGTCAGGGTCTGCTTTCAGGCCTGGCATGTGGATAAAAGTAGATGGTCCTTCCTTTCTTCTTCCTTGCATTTGCTTCACCTGCCTCTGTCCATGCTTTTGGAGTCTCTGTTTTAAATTGGTGATTCTCAGCCTCGGATGTATAATGCCAGACTTTACACGGGAGGAGTTTAAAAAATAGTGACCTTGGTCTCACACCCCAAAATTCTGTTAAAATTTCTTTTAATGTTTATTTATTTTTTTGACGGAGAGAGAGTCAGAGTGCGAGCAGGGGAGGGTCAGAGAGAGAGGGAGACACAGAATCCGAAGCAGGCTCCAGGCTCTGAGCTGTCAGCACAGAGCCCGACGCGGGGCTCGAACTCACAGACTGTGAGATCATGACCTGAGCCGAAGTCAGATGCTTAACCGACTGAACCCCCCCGGTGCCCCTAGACTTGGCTTATTTTTAATTATACTAATGATGACTTCTAATTGCTAAATTGCATTTAAAATTATGTAAATGATGGGCTGAAATTTATTGGCTTAAAAAAATCAGCGAGTTCATATAACTTCCCATATGAAAGGTAAGGAAACCAGCCCACTTATTCTTATCTACGTGCCTTGTTTTTTTGTTTTTTGGGGTTTTTTGGGGGTTCGTTTTTAAGTAGCTCCATGTCCAGTGTGGGGCTCAAACTCATGACCCTGAGATCAAGAATTCAATGCTCTACTGGCAGCCAGCCAGGCGCCCCTGCCTCATTCTTTTTTTTTTTTTTTCTTTTTAATTGAGATATCATTGACATGTAACATTGTGTAAGTTTGAAGCCTACAGTGTGTGGGCTTGATACATTTACACATTGCAATATGATTGCTCCTTGCTAACACCTTTAGCGTGTCACAAAATCGTTTCTTTTTTGTGTTGACGGCAATTAAGATCTAGTCTCTTAGCAACTTTGAAGTTGCTAATGCCTCCTGCTTCTAGTCTCCCCGAGATTCTGGAAGTGTTTTGCCCCGAGTGGTTGGAGTCCTTGCTGTCTTGAATCTCACCAGCCTCATCCAGGCATATCTCGTTGTTGATTCTTCTCCTTGGGAGTTTTGCTCTGAGGTCGGGAGCGTCCTCTTAATTCGTCAAGTTGGATTTTCTAACTTTTTAAATATGTTTAAATACATGAACATTACATTTTTTTTTTTCCTTGCATGGGCTCTTTCTTTTTCCGGAACGGGTCATGCAAATATACCTCTGTGATGTGCCGTCCCCAGCCACCACCTTGTGCCCTTTGCTTCTGGTTTTTCTCTCTTTCCCTCTGCCTTGCGGTCCTGTCCTCAAGCCTATGGTTTATACTCGATGCCTGGCTTTCTGCGGGGCTCCTGGGCTTTCTTGCAGAGCTCAAATCTTCCTCTTGGGTTTCTTCCCTTCACGTAGCGTCGTATTATTTTTCTTCTTGGATATTTTCTCTGGTATTTTACATCATTCATCTCTTCTTTGCTTTTAAAAAGTTTTTGAAAAATGTTTATTTTTGAGAGAGACAGAGACAGAGCGCGAGCAGGGGAGGAGCAGGGAGAGAGGGAGACACAGAATCCGAAGCAGGCTCCAGGCTCCGAGCTGTCAGCACAGAGCCTGACAAGGGGCTCGAACCCACAGACTGTGCGATCATGACCTGAGCCGAAGTTGGATACTTAGCCAACTGAGCCACCTGGGTTCCCCTGAAACTGAGATCCTGAATGGGTGTTGGGGTCCATGGGGGCAGCAGGGGCAGGGGCCAGAATCAGAATTCCCAGAGTCAGAGCTCACAGGTAGGAGACAAGGAAAGGGCTCGAGTCGGGGTAGCAACTGTGAGCTGGGAATGAAATGGGCGTCAGGTCAGGGGGCGGAGGTCCCACCCCCCCCCCCGACCTCCCCACCCCTGGGCACTGGACTTCCTGAGCTCTGCAGCTACCTCAAGTTCATTAACCTCGTTTATGTGAAGTGTGAATCACCAGGACGCCCAATTTAGAGACTTTGTAAGGATCAGATAAGAGAATCTTCGTAAAGCACTTAGCACGACGTTTAGCCCAGCCAACGTCCACCAAATAATAACTCCAGTTACAGAAGGAAAGACAGGAATAGTTGTGCTGGGACCTGGTGCTTCAGATCGAGCTGGAGGAGACTCAAGGAGTCACAGCTATGCCTGAATGGAGGTCCCAGGGACTAGAACCTTCCTCCCCGCTTGTGAGACGCAAGCCCGCTGCCCCAATCTAAGCGGCGACGCGGAGACTCCGAGCGCAGTGAAGCGAGGCTCTGATCAACGTTCTTACAAGAGCGGGCGTCTGACGGACAGGCGCACTCCGAGTGCTTACAGCAGACGATTTATCTCCTAGCTGAAGTCCCTCCCCTGCTTCCTCATTGGCTGCGTGCTACAGAGGGTACAGCCTTACGCCGACGTGGCCCGGGCCCGCCCACGGGAGGCAAAACTAGTCTGATTAGAACAAGCGGACGTTCCCTGGGGCGACGCAGAGACGTCGGTTCGGTGGTGGCGCGTGCTCATTGCAAAGCCTTTGAAAAAGAATCCCGCCAAACGGAGGCTGGCGGGAGGGTGGGAGAACTAGGATAGGAAGTGAGGTGTCTAAGGGTTTGGGAGTGGGGAGGTCCGTGCAGATTTCCAATAGGCCGGAAACTCCTGTTAACCAGATAGCCCAGCTTTTAGTTGCTACTTCTGGAAATGAATCATCTCCCTTACTTGTCACACCACCTGTTTTCCAGAAGTTCATTTCACAGCACATAAACCCCTTTGATGCCTGGATAGGTCTCACGGACAGCGATGGCTCGTGGAAGTGGGTGGATGGCACAGACTATAATCATGGCTACAAGTAAGTGGCTCCCCCCTCGTCCTCCTTCGTTTGGCCTGGGGCCAGCCACTCCCACCCTTCCCTGGGGACCAAAGTCCCCAGGCCTCCCCCTCCCAGGTTCCCAACCTCCAAGGCTGCAGCGTGCGCTCCCTGGCCCCCTCCTCTCCTCGGGATGTGCTTTTCCTGAGCTGGGGGCTGGGGGGGGGGGTGAGGGCTGCAGGGGTAGGTAGGGGTCAAAGCCTGAGCTCTAGCCTGCCTTCCTAGGAACTGGGCCGCCACTCAGCCAGACGACTGGCAGGGCCACGAGGTGGGAGGAGGCGAAGACTGCGCGGAAGTCCGCTCCAATGGCCGCTGGAATGACAATTTCTGCCAGCAGGTGCAGCGCTGGGTGTGCGAGATGAGGCAGAACATCACGGGTTAGAAGCCCCGCCCCCTGCCCCGCCCCCCAGCTCACCGGAGGATTTTGAAGAAAGGAAAAATAGAGGCCTGGGGAGGGGCGGAGCGGGTGGGGGGGGGGCATCACCGCCCTGGAGATGCTGAGGTCCCGCCTCCTTCAGCAAGTCACCGTCACGATTATGATTCTCAGGCCGCTCAATAGGGGAAGAAGAAATGACTTGAAACTGTGTGGACTGGTCGTTGGGAGCTGGGAGAGGTGGGGAGCAAAGAAGGGGTGGGGGGTCCGGAAGAGACAGGTTCAGTCCGAGCCAGCTGCTCCTGGGGACCCCATCCCAAGGGACATGGGTCAGGGAGGGGAGGGGGGCTTGGAGCAGAGCCGCTCAGCGGGACGCAGCCCCTGGAAACAGCGCCCTCCACCCCCCAAATCCTTAGCAGTAGGGGGGGGTCTCCTGCAGAAGAGGTTTTGGGGAACAACAGCCCCCCCCCACACCGCCAGCCCGGGAGCTGTGGCCCAGCTGCCTGGGGGCCCGTGGAAAATACTCTCTAAGGGGAGGCAGGTCGGGAAGCCTCTGTGCCCTGTGTCCACTGTGACCGCTCCTCTCTGGACTGTAACAGATCTAGACATTTCCCCAGCGCAGGGTGTCACTGGCCGCTTCCACGGTGCCTGAACTTCACCCTTCCAAGATCATCCTGAAGGCGATATTAAGAGGGCCTTTAAACAATTGGCTGTTTTATTTTTACTAAAATAATATATGGTCTTAGTAAAAAGTGTTTCTCTCTCTCTCTCTGCCTCTCTCTCACACACACACACACACACACACGGGGAGGCCCCTCACTCCCCCGCCTTCTCCCAGAGTTAACCATCGTGCCCAGAGGATTAGTCAGGGCTCTCCAAAGAACCAGTCGGATGTGGACGTATGTGTGTGTATCACTTATTAAAGAGATTTGTTATAAGGATTTGGCTCGTGCGATTATGGAGGTTGACGAGTCTCGGGTCCTGCGGGTGTGCAGGCGAGCCGGGCCCCCCGGAGAGCCAGTGGTGACAATTCCAGTGTGAATCCACAGCCCGGGCACCCAGGACAGCCCATGGTGGGGTTCCAGGTGAAGGCGGCGAGCTCACGACCCGGGAAGAGTGGATGTTCCCTTCCCGTGCCAGCTGATGGTGCAGGGAGAAGGGGGTCAGGCAGGGAGAAGGTTCTCTTCCTCCGGGGAGGGCCCACTGTTTATTCTAGCCGGGGGCTTAGCCCGACCTGCTCTACCAATTCCAGTGTTCACCCTATCCCCGAGCACAGACACACCCACGATGGTGTCTGACTGGCACCCTGGGGTCCGGTCAAGTGGACGCATAACATGACCCGAGCCAGGTTTCCCGTCAGGGGGTTTCCTGCATTCGTGCCTGGGTGCAACGTGGCATTTCGCTCTGGCTTCTTTTGATTTTGTGGCCGTGCACCCAGTCTCGCCTGCTCCCTGACAAGTTCTGCCTCGTGGAATCTGGCATCGAGAGTTCCCAAGCATGGATGTGCCCTGGGGGATCTGGCCATTCTCTGTGGTGGACCAGTGGCCATTTTTGTGTTCACCTATAATATTTATTTTTTAATGTTTTAATTTATTTTTCAATTTATTTATTTTAATTTATTTTTTTTTAATTTTTTTAAACGTTTATTTATTTTTGAGACAGAGAGACAGAGCATGAACAGGGAAGGGGCAGAGAGAGAGAGGGAGACACAGAATCTGAAATGGGCTCCAGGCTCTGAGCTGTCAGCACAGAGCCCGACGCGGGGCTCGAACTCACGAACCGTGAGATCATGACCTGAGCCGAAGTCGGACGCTTAACCGACTGAGCCACCCAGGCACCCCATGTTTTAATTTATTTTTGAGAGAGAGCATGAGCAGGGGAGGGGCAGAGGATCTGAAGCGGGCTCTGTGCTGACAGCACGGAGCCCGACGCGGGGCTCGAACCCATGAACTGTGAGATGATGACCAGAGCTGAAGTCTGACGCTCAACTGACTGAGTCACCCAGGCGCCCCATATTTTCACCTGCAATATTTCAAGCAATTGCTGCTTCTAACGCCATGCTTTCTCCATTTCCTAATTTTCTTTTTAAAAAAAATTTTTAATGCTCATTTATTTTTGAGAGAGAGGCAGAACCTGAATGGGGTAGGGGCAGAGAGAGAGGGAGACAGAATCCAAAGCAGGCTCCAGGCTCTGAGCTGAGCTGTCGACACAGAGCCCGACTCGGGGCTCAAACTCTCGAACCACAAGATCGTGACGTGAGCCAAAGTCAGATGCTTAACTGACTGAGCCACCCAGGCGCTCCAAGATTTCCTCATTTTCACTTTCAAAATTTTCTAGGACTCCTCCTTCAAAGCATATATGATCGGCATTAAATTATTAAACTACAGAAGTGGTCATTCATGAGGCTTCAAGCCTTACAGGGCTTGAAGCACGGGCTGTTCAGAGAAACCGCTTCCGGGGCTTAGTTGTGCCCTCTAGGATTGATATCAGAATGTTTTTTTAATTTTAAGTTTATTTATTTATTTTGAGGGGGGTGGGAGAGACAGAGAGAAGGAGGGACAGAATCCCAATCAGGCTCCGTGCCACTGGGGCAGAGCCCGACGCGGGTCTTCGACTCACGAACCACAAGATCGTGACCTGAGCTGAGATCTTCTGCTTTATGCTACGATGCTTTATGCTAAGTGAAATCAGTCAGAGAAAGACCAATATCATGGGACTTCACTGATATGTGGAATTTAAGATACAAGACGGATGAACATAAGGGAAGGGAAGCAAAAGTAGTATAAAAACAGGGAGGGGGACAAAACATAAGAGACTCTTAAATACGGAGAAAAAACTGAGGGTTGCTGGAGGGGCTGGGGGGGGGGTGGGCTAAATGGGGGAGGGGCATTAATGAGGGCACCTGTTGGGACGGGCACTGGGTGTTATACGTAGGGGATGAGTCACGGGAATCTAGTCCTGAGATCGTTATTGCGCTCTATGCTAACTTGGATGTAAATTAAAAAAAACAAAACGGTCCGATGCTTAACCGACTGAGCCACCCAGGCGTCCGAACAATTTTCATTGAAATCCCAATTCAGGATCTGCATCAGTTATGCCTGCCTCCAACCTGGTACCTGCTGAGCCACGCCGCGTGATCTGGTTACGGTTCCTTTCTTGCACAACTGCTGTTTCTTCTGAAGTTAATAATTATTTCGCTTAAAAATTTTCTTCGCGTTCTTTGAACCTGTTACGAAATCATCCTTGACTGGAAAAAGCCCGGATATAATTTTCTGCACGCGGTGACAGGTCACATAACCAGTGTCTGGGTTTTCCTAGAGCCACGTGGGTGAAGCCAAGATTTATGGGGCCCGAAGCATACACAGTTTTGAGGAGCCTTCCTTAAAAGAATAACACTATGAGGGGCGCCTGGGTGGCCCGGTCGGTTAAGCATCTGACTCTTGAGATCGGCTCAGGCCGTGATCTCAAGGTGTGTGAGATCGAGCCCCAAATCGGGCTCTGTGCTGACAGCGTGGAGCCTGCTCGGGATTCTCTCTCCCTCCCTCTCTGCCCCTCCCCTGCTCACACACACTCTCTCATTCTCTTTCTATCAAAATAAATAAGTAAAACTTAAAAAAGAATAACATTATGAATATTTACTTAAGTTAGAACCCTCCTCCCCACAACTCTAAAAAGCTGAAAGCTGCCATAAACACCACAAAATCCTGAAAAAGGATATGATATTTGTAATAATATTCCCAACTTACCTCTAAAATTGATTTTCCTAGGGGCGCCTGGGTGGCTCCGTCGGTTAAGCGTCCGACATCGGCTCAGGTCATGATCTCACGATGTGTGAGATCGAGCCCCGCTCTCTCTCAAAATAGATAAATAAGCTTTTACAAAAAAATAAAAATAAAAACTATTAAAAAAATAAAATTCATGTTCCCTACGCTTTTTTCCCCCCTGAGTACTCACTGTGTACTCGTACGCGTGGCAAAGACGTGGCAAGGTGTCTTTCCACAAGGAGAAGGGACAGGTTGTTGTGGTTTACTCCTTATCACCGATGTCAAGAGCTTCAGGGCGCATTTCGCGTCCCACCTCAGTGTCTCCCCCCGGTGCGTCTGCACAGCCCGTGGCTGAAGGACCCCTGAAAGCCACACGGATCCACGATGTGGCTGCAAACCACGTGGCCGTGGCCGTCCCGCTCAAGTCAAATGTATTTCCAGCCTAATTCTTTTTTTTCCAATGTTTATTTATTTATTTTGAGAGAGAGAAAGACAGAGAGAGAGAGAGAGAGAGAGAGAGAGCCGGCAGGGAAGGGGCAGTGAGAGAGAGAATCCCAGGCAGGTTCCACACTCACTGTGGAGTCTGATGTGTGGCTCGATCCCACCACCCTGGGATCGTGACCTGACCGGAAATCAAGAGTCGGATGCTTCACCTGAACCACCCAGGCGTCCCCAGCCCCCTGGCACAGAGGACAGTGTGCAGGGGGGGAAGTGGCAGGGGAGAGAGACACTGGTCACCCTCAGTGATTGTAGTGAGAATAACTTCTGTTTGCACAACTTACAAAAGTTTCCGATCCTGGGAAGACGTTGCCGGGGCCACTGGGGGCCCTCGTAAGGGGCCTGGTGGGGTCCTGGAGCTCAGGGCGCCGGAGGCTCCTTGTCAGTCCGCTCTGTGCCTCCCGGGGCCGCCTGCCCGCCCGCCAGGCTGGGGGCCTCGGTGTCACTGGATCTGGGGCAGTGCAGTCGCCTTGGGACGTCCTGCTGTCCTGCTCGTCCGGCGAGTTTTCTGGGCGAGAGAGAGAGAGAGAGAGAGAGAATCTTAAGCAAGCTCCATGCTAGCACAGAGCCTGACAAGGGGCTCGATCCCATGACCCTGGGATCATGACCCAGGCCGAAACCAAGAACTAAATGCTCAACCGACCGAGCCACCCAGGCGCTCCTGAGTCCACTGAGATTTCTTTTAAAAAAAAAAAAAGTATCAACCTTGGCTCATCAGTTGCATCAAAGGTACCTTTGTATCAAAGGGAAGGTGAAAAAAAACGTAAGAGAAGAATAAAAAGAAAATTCCACTAAGCATAATTTTCTGTTCCCTTGTGTTGCTGGAAGGACTCACTGGAGGGGAGAGGAAATCTGAGTGGAGTGCACGGTTGTGAGTAGAACATTTGATAAAGTAAAACTGTCTTTCTGAGAGATGAACAAAACAGTGGGAGCCAACTGCTTCCTATAATAATGATAATAATACATAAAAACGAAAGTAGCTTCCACTGTGCTTTTAGAAATAATTTTGTCACAGCAAGCTATCAAAGGAAGACCTTAATCCATGCCAAAAGGAGACATGCTTTTAAATACTTACTGTTGGATTTTATTTTTTAAAGTAATTTCTGTGCCCGACGTGGGGCTCGAACTCACGAACTGCGAGCTCATGACCCGAGCCGAAGTTGGATGCTGAACCGACTGAGCCCCCCAGGCGCCCCGTACATTACTGTGCTTTTACTTTGCATTTCGCTGATGGCCAATGGTACGTCGCACATCTCCTGTGCTTGTTTTCTATGTGTATGTCCTCTTGGGAGAAACGTCTGTGTGTTTTTTGCCCATTTTCTAATTGGTTTATTCTACTGTTGGATTTTGAGAATGCTTTAAAAAAATTTTTTTTTTTTTTTTTTGCAGAGGGCGCCTGGGTAGCTCAGTCAGCTAAGTGCCCGACTCTGGATTTTGGCTTGGGTCACGATTTCGTGATTTGTGGATTCGAGCCCCACGTGGGGCTCTGCGCTGATGGCAGGGAGCCTGCTTGGGATTCTTTCTCTCTCCATCTCTCTCTCTGACCCTCCCCTGCTCGAGCTCTCTATCTCTCTTTCAAAATAAATAAACTTAAAAAAATTTTTTTTTAATTAAAACAATTTAATGGCTCAGTCTGTCCAACTCTTGATTTCGGTACAGGTCATTATCTGAAGGTTGGTGGGACCAAGCACCGTGTTGGGCTCCATGCTGACTGTACAGAACCTGCCTGGCACTCTCTCCCCCTCTCTCTCTACCCTTCCCCCACTTGCCTTTTCTCTCTCTCTCTCTCAAAATAAATCAACATTAAAGAAACGTTTTTTTGAGGGAGAGAGGATCCCAAGCTGGCTCCACATTCAGCATGAAGCCCGATGTGGGGCTCGAACTCACAACCAAGAAAGACATCATGACCTTAGCCAAAATCAAAGGGTTGGACCCTTAACCGACTGAGCCACCCAGATGCCCCAAGAATTCTTTTTTGCACGTACAGTATACATATCCGTGTGTAATTATAGTTGAGTGAATTTACTTGAAGAACTTGGACAGTATTTGGGGGGGATTGAATGATTTCTTTCAGCCCAGTCTGTCTGAGCACCTTCTGAGGGCAAAGCGATACATGAGCACGGAGGTGTGAAACATTAAAGCCTACGTTAGTCATCTCTCCCCCGAGTGGGGCTTGGAAGATTCTTCACATATTCTAGACACTCTTCTTCTGTTTGGTGTGTGGTCTGCGAATATCTTCTCCAAGCCTGTAGTCTGTCTTTCTACCCTCTTAGCAAAAATCTGTTTACAAAAACTCTCATGTGATCAATCAAATCTTGGCAAAGCCCGATTCAGGAAGTGAGAAGAGTGACGGGGCCACATGAGAGAGATTAAACGACACTTTTCCTGTTTTTATAGAAGTTTGGCTGGATTCCCAAAGCCGAGAACGATTGTGGATAATGGCCGTGCCTTTAAAAACCAGGGGAGCTGGATGCACGTAGGCAGGATTTACCAAGAGGTGCCAAAATAGGCCACCACCATCCCTCCCTGCCTCTGTAAGAGGGGACGAGGGAGTTGAGGAGTTCATTTCAAGGGCATTCTTAGATGTGGCAGGAGATTCAAGTCTTTTTTTTTCCTCCATATGGAGGAAGGGGATGCTTCCCTGCAACCCACTGGCCAGATGCTGGAGTCCAAAGGGAGCCACAGTAGAGACGGGGGTGTCTGCGAAGGGGGGACGACAGGCATGTCACTACCGGGCCAGATGGTAGGTAAGCCGCAGACGCTGTGGGGACGGCCGTGGACTGCTATTTGACAGGGGCAAGAAGAACTTTAGGGGCGGCCGTGGATGTGTCTTCAGGATTTTTGAGGGCACTCGTGGAGACAGAGACTTGTCCTTGACAGGAGACGTCTGAAGGCAGAGAACCGGGGCTAAAGCTGCCCCGTGCATCAGTGGGTCCTGCCGCACTTGGTCATCTGTCAGGGTGAGAATGTCATGGAAAATGTGAGCCTGGTGGACCCCAGGGATGCCAGGCTTGAGCCATCCAGGAAGGACCCTGCCCAAGAGCACTTTGTGGCAGAGTGAGGCTGAAGGAGACCGTGTGTGTATGGCTGAAATCTAGGATAGTTGGCCATTGGGGCAAGAGCTGATGGTGGCTATTGGGCAAGAGCCAATGGTGGCCACTGGGGCAAGAGCGAATGGTGGCCGTTGGGGCAAGAGCCAATGGTGGCCATTGGGGCAGGAGCTGATGGTGGCCATTGGGCAAGAGCCAATGGTGGCCACTGGGGCAAGAGCCAATAGTGGCCATTGGGGCAAGAGCCGATGGTGGCCATCAGAGGGTAGCCAGAGAATCTGTTGTCCTTGGGAGGGGCTCCTATGGTGCAGAGGGTCCCATAAGAGTCTCAGAGGCACCACCAACAGATCCCATGGAAGGCCACTGTTGGAGGCCTGCTGTAAAGAGCGTCCTGACTGCCAGCCACAACGGCACCAGATCGCGGGCCTCTTCCTTGAATTCCTCCCTCCTTCGCCCAACCCTTGACGCTCAGTGAGGAGAAGAGGAAAGAAAGGGGAAGGAAGAACAGAACAGCCCATGACTCCTGTCCTAGATTCTCCAGTGGCAGGTCCTGTGATACGGATCTTTATGAAAGTGATTTATGAGAAAGTGTTCCCAGGAAAACAGATAGGGGGATGGGGGTGCAGGAGGAGGAGGGGGAGGAAGTTATGCAAGGGTGTGCCAGAGACTGAGATTCTTTGGAAAGTGACTCGTTAGGAAGTGTGACTAGGTGATCTTGAGCACAGTCCCAACAACGGGTCCTGTCCCGGCACAGCTTTCCCCAGTCAGGAACAAGGGACCCGGAGCCCTTCTACTCTTGCACCCAACGGCCATTGGGTCGGGTTCTGCCTGGGGTTGGCGAGAATGGGAATCCCAAGGTACATCCCACTGTGGGTTCCGAAACTGTGTTCGGGCAGCTTGAGGGCAGGCTTCTGACCAAGAGACACAGGTGCCGCCCATGAAGAATGAGAGGGAAGGGATCCGGAAGGGATCGGGAAGGGATCCGGAAGGGATCCGGAAGGGATCGGGAAGGGATCCGGAAGGGATCCGGAAGGGATCCGAGCAAAGCCTCGGCAATGTCTGCTGAAGCCCCGTGCCTGCGAGTCCCGAGTCGGGCTGCATGAGGCTTCGCTCTGGTCTGGGCTGGGCTTTTGTGACCTGGAGTTAGACTGGTCTTAGAGCTGAATGTAAAGGAAGGATAAATCCAGGAGAGTCTATCTGATAACAACGAAATGAGGTCTTGGTGTTGATGCCCTTTTACAGGTTGAGGAAACTCCTTTCTATCTCATTTGCTGCTAGTTTTTTTGTTTGTTTGTTAAAAAAATTTTTTAATGCTTATTTATTTTTGAGAGAGAGAGAGAGAGAGAGAACATGAGCAGGGGAAGGGGAGAGAGAGAGAGAGGGAGACACAGAATTCGAAACAGGCTCCAGGCTCTGAGCTGTCGGCACAGAGCCCGACGCGGGGCTCGAACCCGTGAACCTTGAGATCATGACCTGAGCCGAAGTCGGACGCTTAACCACTGAGCCACCCAGGCGCCCCTGATCTGTTGTATTTTCATTGCAGTTCAGTTTAAAATTGTTTCTAATTTTTCTTGAGACTCTCTCTTTGACCCATGGATTATTGAGAAATGTGTTGCATAATTTTGAGGGTTGGGAGATTTTTATAATTATCTTTTTTGGTTTTCCATCTAATTGTTTTCTGGCTTAATTCCATTATTATCGAGGACAGATGTAAAATTTCAATTTGCTTACATGTGTTATAAAGTTTGTTGTGCGACACGGTCTGTCTTGGGGGCAGTCCCACGTGCACTTGAACGATGCGTCTTCTGCCACTGTTGAGTGGAGTGGTCTATAAATGCCCATTAGGCCGATTACAGAAACACATATCGTGGTTTTGACCTGAATGCCAACACTGTGGGCGGGGGGGGGGGGGGGGGGGGAAGGGTAGGATAAAATAATGTTAGCGTTCACATAGAAGAATAAAAGCCTAAGCCCTGAGTTCCTTCAGGATGGGTCTCATAAGGTTTTACTTATTTATTTATATTTATTTTATGTATTTGTTATTTATTTTTGAGAGAGAGAGAGTGTGGGAGGGCAGAGAGAGAGGGGGAGAGAGAGAGAGAGAGAGAGAGAGAGAGAGAGAGAGAATCCCAAGCAGGCTCCACACTGTCATCGCGGAGCCAGACATGGGGCTCGAACCCACGAACCGTGAGATCATGACCTGAGGGGAAACCAAGAGTCAGACACTTAACCGACTGAGCCTCCTGGGTGCCCCTGTGAGAAATATTTAGATAACGTGGGAAGTCGTAATTCATTGCCAATGTGGAAAATAGTAATTTTCTTGAAGTGTGCTTATTGTTCATCCCTGTAGATGTAATTTTAAATGAATTCGCTTAAAAACTTGCCTTGAAAAGGAGCACCTGGGTGGCCCAGTCGGTTGAGCGTCGGACTTCGGCTCAGGTTACCATCCCACAGTTTGTGGGTTCGAGCCCCGCGTCGGACTCTGTGCTGACAGCTTGGAGCCTGGAACCCGCTTCGGATTCTGTGTCTCCCTCTCTCTCTGCCACCCCCTGCTCGTATTCTGTCTCTGTCTCTCTCTCAAAAATAAACATTAAAAAAAAAAAAACCTTTAAGTAAATACAAGAGCTTCTGACAGTTTCTGAACCTCAGCAAGACAAAGCTTTGTTTCTCCCAAGCCAGTAGTCAGTTAAGCCATCGCTGAAACAACAGAGAAGGTATTTGTTTCTTGAACATCACATTGGCGAGAACTGACAGGTTTGTAGGTGAAGGTGTGGATAAATGAATATCCCTCTACACGGTAGGGAGAAGGTGGACTGATAACGATGTTTCTGCCCGTTTTATTTCTAGAAATCTAGCCAAGAGCAGTCTTCGCTTCTTAGCACCAACAGGCATTACGAGCCTGTTCACTTCAGCATCGTTAATCCAGTCGAAGGATCCGCAGCTCAAAAAGGCATCACCAGGGGAGTCATTTAACGGGCCGTTAAACAGAAGGACGTGGTGTGCGAAAACCCTCAAGACCCATTTTTCTTCTAAGTTCCAGTCTTGCTCTCTCTCTCTCTCCTCTCTTTTTTTTTATTTATTTTTTTTTCAATGTTTTTTTATTTATTTTTGGGACAGAGAGAGACAGAGCATGAACGGGGGAGGGGCAGAGAGAGAGGGAGACACAGAATCGGAAACAGGCTCCAGGCTCCGAGCCGTCAGCCCAGAGCCCGACGCGGGGCTCGAACTCACGGACCGCGAGATCGTGACCCAGCTGAAGTCGGACGCTTAACCGACTGCGCCACCCAGGCGCCCCCTCTCTCTCCTCTCTTTTTTAAAAGTTTATGTCTTTTGATGGGGCGCCTGGGTGGCTCAGTCGGTTAAGCGTCCGACTTCAGCTCAGGTCACGACCTCACGGTCCGTGAGTTCGAGCCCCGCGTCGGGCTCTGGGCTGACGGCTCAGAGCCTGGAGCCTGCTTCCGATTCTGTGTCTCCCCCTCTCTCTGCCCCTCCCCTGTTCATGCTCTGTCTCTCTGGGTCTCAAAAATAAATAAACGTTAAAAGAAAATAAAAAAAATAAAGAAATCCTGGCCAGCTGAGGTGCTAGGAGAGGCAGCAGGGAGAAAGCGGTGGAAGACGGAAGCTATGACGGTCAAGAAGGCAGAAGCCTCCGAAGGCCTCAGAGGCAGAAGCATTTAGGAAAGAAAAGAGGGCAACTTGCGAAGAAGTCAGGAAGGGATCGGCCTTTGGGAGGACGGGCTCAGGGAACAGAACCTCGGGAGGGATTGGGAGGAAAGCTGCACCGTCACCAGTGTTAACAAGCTTCTAACCTGCTCATGATGACAACAAAGCACTGTTCCCACACGATGAACGCAGTTGCAAAAGGTCATCACATATCTTTAGGCGTCGGCTTTGCAAAAGTCAGGGATAAAGCGGTTTTTCCTCAGGACTCAGCAATTTATGGGAAATGCTCTAAGTGTACTTTATTTTGGGGCCTGGAAGGAGAACTACTTTTGTGTGTATGTGTGTGAAACCCACACGAAATTTATCAGCAGAATCCTGTTAACTCTACCTTCGCAGCCTATCCAGGATCAGAACCCTTCTCACCGCCTCCGAGCACAACGCCCCGTTTCCGCTCTTGTCTCGTTTCGTGGGATTCACAACACAGGTGTCACACGTGCGAGTTAACATACAAGTCGGGTCATTCCCTCCTCTGCTCCGACCCCTCCAAAGTCTGCCCCTCCAACTTGGAGTAAAAACAAACACTTAACAATAGCCTAAGTGCCCTAGTGAATTGGCGGCCTCCCTTCTCCCTCTGTGACTCATCTCCGCCTCTTCTCTCTAGCTCATGTCTCCATAAAATGTCTGGCGAATGGAGAGTCCTTGTACACCCTAGACATTCTTCCACACTTTGCACCTGCTGTGCCTTCCGTTTGGAGCCCTGTTCCTCCTGGGGCTCCTCATAACCTGCTCCCTCACCTCCTGGAGACCATTGATCATATATCACCTTCCCAGTAAGGCCTTTCTTGACACCCTACTCTTGATGGCCTTAATAAAAATTGACCCTATCTCGGGGCGCCTGGGTGGCTCGGTCGACTAAGTGTCTGACTTCGGCTCAGGTCACGATCTCACGGTCTGTGCGTTCAAGCCCGGAGTCGGGCTCTGTGCCGACAGCTCGGAGCCCGGAGCCTGCTTCGGATTCTGGGTCTCCCTCTCTCTCCGCCCCTCCCCCACTTGCTCGCGCGCGCTCTCTCAAAAATAAATAAACGTTAAGCAAATAAAAGGAAGGAAAAGAAAAAGAAAAGACTGTGAGTGTGAATTCACACTGTGTGTGGCAATGAGATTTACAGGTGATGGGATTCAATCCAGTTCCCTCTCTTGAAGATGGCCAGGCCAGGGTGGTCTGGAATTCTGGCCCCTTGCACTCAGCACACCCATGAACTTGGGAAGCCCACGGCCCGGCTCGGAGCCTCAGTCCGCCATCCAAAGCTCCTCCCCAAGATTCTTGTGGGATCGGAACGGTTAATGTCTGGCATGCCTCCGGCACAATCCCCTGTTACAGATTCGATGCCCGGTAAAATTTCCCTTTCCTGCCTCCTTCCTCCCTTTGCAGCCAGGAAACCCCACTCTGCCGTGTCTTCTTCCCTCCCTGGGGGGGGGGGGTGGGGTGGGGGGCGGGGCGCCCCAGGGGAAGCTCATGTGCCGGGACTTGGTGAGATTGAGCAAGACCAGAGATGCGCTCCTCTGGACCCAGCTGCGCACTGATGGAGACCGGTTCTGGGAACTTTAGATGAAGGAAGCGAAAGGGGGTGTGGGCGAGGAGAACCGACACACTGGCCTTTGGACCTTCTGGTCTGGCTCCCCTCTCCCGAATGGTAAAAATGAGGAAGTCGGGGGGCTTAAGAGGAGGGGACAGGGAGTAGATACACCCCAGAGGAGGAGGAGAGCGGACCTGCCCCGTATCCAGCCCCTTCCTCGCGCAAGCCTTCCGATCCCTTCCCCACTCCAGTCGGGGAAACGGGAGATTCCAGCTTAGAGCCTCCTGGGCTTTGGCACACAGACACCGGCAGGACTCTGGTCGCGTAGGTGACCCCCACTCGGGATCTCCAGGATTTCGTGTTTTCCAACTCTGGGCATTGCTGCGCAAGGAGTTCCAGACGCAGGTAACCAGCCTGGCACTTAGGGGAGACCAAGAAATGGTAAGGGACAGCTTGGGGATTCAGTGGCCGAGGGGAGGTTTTACACTCTGTTCCCTTCGCTGGGTTGGGCTTGAAGTATGGGGGGGCCGAATCTCAGGCACAGACTCAGCCCCGTTCCAGCCCCGACCCCGGCCGCGGCCCTAACCGCGGTATTAACCCCAGCTTCCCCTTAAGCCCCAGCCCCAGCTTGGACCTCAGAAGCAACTGGAATCTTAACACCAGCCCCTTCCCAAAGTTGACCCCGACTCTGTTTCCAGCTTCAGCACCAGGCGTAGGCTCAGCCACATCCCCGACCCCAGCCGGCAGGACGTGCCCCTCGGTGCCAGCCCGGCGTCGGCCCCAGTCCCAGCCAGTACTGCATTTACCTCCTACTTTACCTCCTTCAATCCCCAGCTCAACGCCACCCCGCCCGACCCCCAGTCCCGACCCCACGTCCAACCTCGCCCACAAACCCAGAACCAGGCCCAAGCCTCTCTCCGACCCTGGGCGCGCCCTCAACCTGAGTTCACCTCTTCCTTGGACTCTGGGCCTGACCTGGGCTCCCACCGAGTCCCAGCCTCCCCGCTTCGCCCCAGCTCCTGCCTCAGCCTGGCCCCCCGGCCCTGCTTCCCTTTCAGCCCCAGTAGCCCCAGCGTTGGTCCAAGCATGTCTATGCAGTATGAAAAGTTCCAGCACTCGGAGACAGAGAAGCAAAGCCAGGGGTCTAGAAACGGTAAGAGGGATGGGGAAATGTTCCCTCCTTCAATACACTCTTCAGGGGTAGAGGGTTTCTGCTGTCATACGCTCACCCCTAACGTGTGTGGGCTGCAGGGGGGCCCCCATCCCGAGGGGGTCCGGCCCCAGTCTCTGGGGACCCCAGTGTGAAGACAGGGACAGAGAGGGCCACAGGGGGCCTGGGGTCCCTCTGCTCTGGAGGAGGCCGTGAGGGTTGGCATGGAGGGAAGAGTATTTGGGTTCAGAAGGAAGCCCACCTGTGAGCCTGGCGGGGCTCCAGCTCTCTCTGGGTCCTTCTGCCCCTCCCCCAACTCTGATAGCATCTTGCCCATCACCGTCCCCCTCCATCTGTGGGTCCTTGTGTCCGTGCGTCCCCACGGAGGCGCGAGGGTCCCAGGTGGCTGAGGGCTTGGGCTGGTCCCCGAGGGGTCAGAGGCCTGGGCGCACCCCGCCCCACATGTCCTGCCTCGGGCCTCCCAGCATTACCCGCGACAGCCCTCATCCCTGACTGGTCCCTGGGCCCTCTCCTCCTCCCTGTCCCGCCCTGACGCCCTCTCCCCTCGCAGGGCCGCCTCTGCCTCTCCACCACCTGCAGCGGCTCTGCTCTGGCCCCCGGCCCTTCCTGCTCTCCCTGGGCATCAGCCTCCTCCTGCTGGTTGGCATCTGTGTGATCGGATCCCAGAGTGAGGGGAGCGGCGTGGGCAGGGAGGAGAGAGCTCACGGGGGTGGGGCGGGGGTGGCGGCGGGTAGGGTGGCCGCTGGCTCTGTCACTTGGTGCGGTTGGCTGAGTAGCCCAGTGGCCTAACCCCTCCCGACCCGGACACCGGATACGGATAGGGCCCGTCCCTCTGGGTTGGGTCATGTGAGGAGACGGCGCGCGGTGAGCCCGCTGGCTGCCGGCTCACAGAGGGCCTGATAAATCCCAGCATGCTTTGTCCCCTCCCCATCAGATTCCAAGTGTCAGAGGGACCTGGTGACCCTGGGAGCCACTTTCAGCAACTTCACCTCAAGCACCGAGGCCGAGCTCCAGGCCCTGAACGCCCAGGGTGAGCCTGGGACCCGGAAGGGGCTCCGTGGGGGCGGGGGTGGGGGTGGGGGAGGGGGTCCCGAGCACCGAGTCCCCCCCCCCCCACCACGTGTCCCCCAGGCGGCAGTTTGCAAGAAACGACAACGTCTCTGAAAGCCGAGGTGGAAAATCACAAGCGGGAGCTGCAAGCAGGTGAGAAGCCGCGGCCCCCCGGGGGGAGGGGTGGGGGTGGGGGGGGCGGCCTCGGTGCTGACCCCCTGCCCTGCAGCCCGCAGCCTGAACGACAAGGTGTTCGCCCTGGAGAGCAAGCTGGAGAAGGACCAGCGGCAGCTGCAAGCAGGTGGGGGCCCTGTCCCCGTCACCGGGGCGTGGCGCGCACGCGGGACAGGGCGCAGAGGTCCCTAGGCTGGCCCGCGCGGGGACGCCTGGCTTCCGGGGGCTCGCTGAGCCCCCCCAGGCGCTGCCCCCGCTGCCCACCTGTGTGTGTGTCCCAGATCATTCCGATACCCTCGCTCGAGTCCAGCAGCTGGCCAAGGACCTGAGAACCCTGACCTGCCAGGTGGCCGCTCTCAAGAGCAACGGTGAGGGGCCTGGGGGTGCTGCGCCCCATTTCCTGCTCGTCCCCCCACCCCCACCCCTGGGTGGCATCTCAGACCCTCCCCGTCCCCCGCCCCTCAGGCTCTCAAAGTACCTGCTGCCCGGTCAACTGGCTGGAGTTCGAGGGCAGCTGCTACTGGTTCTCGCGCTCCGGGGAGACCTGGCCGGAGGCCGAGAAGCACTGCCGGCTGGAGAACGCGCACCTGGTGGTCGTCAACTCCAGGGAGGAGGAGGTGAGCGCCTCAGTGCCCGGGTCCCCTTGAGGGCAGCGGTTCTCCACCTCGGCCGGGCTGTCGGAATCCCGAGGGGGCTTGGTTGAGCTCTGTCACCCGCCGAGCCACTCCCAGAAGTCTCACTGGCCGGGGGCATCGGGGTAACCGTCCCCAGTGTCCCCCAACGGGCTGAATGGACACGTCAAGTTCCGAACTGCGAGTCCAGGGAGTAGGCTGGGCTGGAGAGAAGTCACCCTTGCCCTTCTGTCGCCCCAGAACTTTGTGCAGGAACATATAGGCTCCTTACACGTCTGGATGGGCCTCAGTGATGCCGAAGGAGCCTGGAAATGGGTGGATGGGACGGACTATGCGACCAACTTCAAGTGAGTGCGGCCTGGCTTTCTGTGCCCCTCTGCCCCCTTCAGCCCCTGCCCCTCCGGGGTCTGACCCCCAGTCCCTTGTCCCCGAGCCTGGGTTCTGGGCCCTCTGGCCATTGTCCTCTCTCCGCAGGAACTGGAGGCCGGGCCAGCCGGACGACTGGCATGGGCACGGGCTGGGCGGGGGCGAGGACTGCGCGCACTTCCACCCCGACGGCTGGAACGACGATGTCTGCCAGAGACCCTACCGCTGGGTGTGCGAGGCCCGCCTGGGCGTGGCCGGCTAGCGCGGTGGCCGAGCGGTGGCCGAGCGCTGCCCACGGGCCACCCGGCCACCAAGCTGCAGGGAGTGGGAGGGGGCCTTCCCCTGAGACCCCCCGATAGGACCCTGTGGGACAGGACTGAGCCCTGGGAGTTTGGGTCACTGCCACCATTTTGAATGTTACCCTCCTTGGTGTTCAAAAGACCATCTAGACTTCCTTCAGGTGTTTGTGCGTTTGTTCTCATTTCAGCTTTACTGAGGTATAATCGACCCACCAAATTGCAAGGTGTTTGAGGTGTGCATCGTTGCGATTTGATATTCGTATACACTGTGAAAGGGTCCCCCGTGTGGTTAATCCCCTCGTGGATCCATCGTGCGCGCGTGTGTGTGTGTGTGTGTGTGTGCGCGTGCGAGAACACGCGAATCCTACTCTCTCGGTAAATCCCAATTATACGATAGCGTTTACGACTAGCGACCGTGAGATCCTCAGACCTTAGTCATCCCGTAGCTACAACTTTGTACCCTTTACCCAACCTCTCCCTACCAACCACCCCACTCCCCAGCCCCACCAGCCTACTCTCTGTTTCTATGAATTTGACCTTCTCTTTTTGTTTTTTGATTCCACATATAAACGGTACCATGCGGTATCCGCCTTTTCTCTGGTTCATTTCACTTTGGCGGAACGCCCCCAAGGTCTATCCCTACTGTTGCAAACGGTAGACTTCCCTTCCTTCTCACGGCTGAACACGGTTCCGTTGTATTATCTACACCACATCTCTATCCGTTCATCCGTTGATGAACATGCAGGTTGTTTCCATATCTTGGTTATTGTGACGGATGCTGCAGTGAATATGGGGGTGCGGCTATCTCTTTCCTGCTCTGTTTTCATTTCCTTTGGGTATATGCCCAGAGGTGACACTGACGGATCACGTGGTCATTCTATTTTGAATTTTTTGGGCAACCGTCATCCTATTTTCCATCAGCCCAAAGTTTCCTTACGCCCCGAGCCTACTTCCTTTATCTCCAGGTGCTAATATTTATGATCTGCTTTTTTTTCTCTATTGATTGGTTTCGCCTATCCTAGAATTTCACGGTATATTGTTTCGTGAAGCCATATGTATTTCATATTGCCTGATTTTCAGCAAACTTTATTTTTTAATTGTTAAAACTTGTTTATTTTTGAGAGAGAGAGAGAGAGAGACAGAGCACCAGTGGGGGAGGGGGAGAGAGAGAGAGAGAGAGACATAGAATCCGAAACAGGCTCCAGGCTCTGAGCTGTCAGCACAGAGCCTGATGTGTGGCTCGAACCCGGGGACAGTGGGATCATGATCTGAGTCGAAGTTGGATGCTTAACCGACTGAGCCACCCAGGTGCCCCAATCTTTTTTTTTTCTCTTTTCGATGTTTATTTATTTCTGAGAGAGAGAGAGGGGAAGGGGCAGAGAGAGAGGGAGACACAGAATCCGAAGCAGGCTCCAGGCTCCGAGCAGTCAGCACAGAGCCCAAAGTGGGGCTTGAACTCACGGACTGTGAGATCATGACCTGAGCTGAAGTCGGACGCTCAACGGACTGAGCCACCCAGGTGCCCCTTCAACAATCTTAAAATAGCAAAATGGAGAAAGTTAGGTGAGGCCTTGTAGAGTCCTATGTTATCGTAAAACGACATTTCCTTTTTACATACAGTTGAGTTCTTTTCTCTTGCTTAAAAGCTGTATAAACCTAGGGTGATAAAAAAAAAAAAAGGCAATTCTTTAATTTCTTTGAAGAGCCCAGAGTTGGGGAAATGTTGCTTAGATGCCCAGGTGTATTGGTTAGCTATTGCTGTGTAACATCCATCCCAATGCTCAGTAGCTTAAAACAATAAACATTTATTATAGCTCGTGAGTCTAGGGGTCAGCTGGATGGTTTCTGGTCTGGCCAGAGTCGCCCACGCATTTGTGGTCAGCTGGCGGGTAGGCTGGGAGCTGGCTGGTCTAGGATAGCCTCACTCCCGTGTCTGACATTTGGTTGGCTCTGGGCTGGGACAGCGTGGACGTCTGGATCGTGTTAGGCTGGTCTGGGCTTCTTGGCACAGTGTTCGGGCTGGTTTCAAGGGAGTAAGCGGAAGAGTACAAGAAGCCTGGACTCTTAGTTCTGGAACCGAAGCATCACTTCTGTTTCAGGCTATTGGCCAAAGTAGATCACACAAGGCAGCCCACGTTCAAGGAGGTGGGAAATAGGGCTTTTGATTGAAGGAGCTGCAAATCCTATCGTAGAGAGGATGGTTACCGTGATGGGCGGAGATGGCTGTTTTTGCGATCCATCTAGCTCGCCATCTCAGCCACAAAGAGCCAACATCTCACTAAGGATTCCCACGAAAAGAGAGGGCAGGATCCATGGATTGCTAGATTCCCTCCACCGAGAAACCTGCCTGCATATAGGAGGATTTCCTTATTTTTTTAAATATTTTTTCAATGTTTATTTACTTTATTTTATTTTTTTCAGAGGGAGAGAGACAGAGCATGAGCAGGGGAGGGGCAGAGAGAGAGGGAGACACAGAATCCGAAGCGGGCTCCGGGCTCCGAGCTGTCGGCACAGAGCCCGCCGCGGGGCTCGAACCCGCGAACTGTGAGGTCGTGACCTGAGCCGAAGTCGGACGCTTAACCGACTGAGCCACCCAGGTGTTCCAGGAGGATTTCAATTAGTATTAATTAAAGTCAAAGAGGGTGGTGTCAAAGGGAAGGTATGGGAAGGGCCAAGTTTAGCTCTGGGGAGGCAGCCCGCTTCCACTCCTCCCTGCCCGCATCACTTGGAAATCATCAGGCTGGAGCCGGAGGGGTCTTGGTAGGAAGTGCTCTGAGGACAGCAGGAAGTGATGGGGTCCAGAGGGCACTGCCCAGTGTGGAAGAGGTTACATAAGGAGCATCGGTACCCAGCTGGTTCTGTGGGCACCAAATACTGCGACCCAGGGCGGCCAAACGCACAGAACATTAAAACGACACCAATAATATTGCAAATATATTGCAAAAAAAAAGATGGCAAAGAAATATCGCAATAAAACTTCCAAGTATGTTTCACATATCATTTACACAACCTGACTTAATTAGTTCTTGTTCTGCTGGATTTGGGGTCAACATTCAGGTTTCATGAAGTTCTCTGTGTCCGAACTAGAATAATCCGGGAAATCCCGACTCAGCCTGACGATAGAAATGAAGGGGTCGAAACATGTCTGCTCCGGAGCTCATCCTCATGAGTCTGTTCCTTGAAATAACTGTGCTCAAAAATACTTGGTACGATGCTTTTCGTGGGGCATACAAAATTTCTGTACACATTACGACATATAGATTGCTCGTAAATTTAACAGAAAGGAATTAATACCACGTGTTTGGTTTATTTCGTCATTTATATACTTAGTTTCAAACCTTCCCGGGCTTAGAGTATATTTCCCTGAAGGGGCGCCTGGCGGGGGGGCAGTCGGTTGAGGCTCAGTCTTAATCTCAGCTCAGGTCACGATCTCACGGTTCGTGGGTTCAAGCCCCACATTGGGCTCTGAGCTGACAGTGCGGAGCCTGCTTGGAATTCTCTCCTTCTCTCTATGCCCCTCTCCTGCTTGAGTTCTATCTGTCTCAATATAAATAAACTTAAAAAAAAAAAAAAAAAGGATAAATCAGCTCTACATGGAAAGATTGTCAGGGTATGTCATGAAATGGGAAAATTAAGGTACAGAATAATAGTATATATGTATGCTACTCTGCATAAAAAAGAAATATGTTTGTAAATGCATACAGTATCTCAGGAAGAATACACATGATGTGATGATTATTTATTTGGCTTTCAGGGAAAATTGAGTGGCTAGGGGAGAAAAGGAAGGGAAAATTTTCACAGTGTGCTTTTTTCAACTTGGTGTCACGTGCAGATATTACTCATTTAAAACAAACAAAATGAGGGGCGCCTGGGTGGCTCAGCAGGTTGAGCGTCCGACTTCGGCTCAGGTCACAATCTCGCGGTCCCTGAGTTCGAGCCCCTCGTCGGGCTCTGGCCTGATGGCTCAGAGCCTGGAGCCTGCTTCCGATTCTGTGTCTCCCTCTCTCTCTGCCCCTCCCCCGTTCATGCTTTGTCTCTCTCTGTCTCAAAAATAAATAAACGTTAAAAAAAAAAAATGAAAATGCAGAAGGTCCAGGTGGCGGTCCATTTATATAGCTGAATTTTATTGATCTTAAAAATAACTAGATAATTCGGGTCGCCTGCCTGACTCAGTCTTTTTTTTTTAATTAAAAAATGTTTTTTAATGTTTATTTATTTTTGAAAGAGAGACACAGAGTGTCAAGGGGAGGAGGGGCAGAGAGAGAGGGAGACACAGAATCCGAAGCAGGCTCCGGGCTCCGAGCTGTCAGCACAGAGCCCGATGTGGGGCTCAAACCCGCGAACCGTGAGATCACGACCTGAGCTGAGGTCGATGCTTAACTGATTGAGCCCCCCAGGTTCCCCTTTTTAAGTTTGTTTTTGAAAGACAGCACACACACGTGAGTGAGCGGGGTAGGGGCAGAGAGAGAGAGAGAGACAGGGGATCCGAAGCAGGCTCTGCCCTGACAGCAGAGAGCCTGATGCAGGGCTCGAGCTCACAAACAGTGAGATCATGACCTGAGCCCTTGAGCTCACGAACTGTGACATCATGACCTGAGCCGAAGTCAGACGCTTAACTGACTGAGCCACCCAGGCGCCCCAGAGCATGTGACTCTTGATCTGGGGGTTGTAAGTTTGAGCCCCATGTTGGATGTAGAGATTGCTTAAAAATAAAATCTTAAAAAAAAAAAGAAACCTAGATAATTCCAATGTGACTTAAACCATTCTAGGTTGCAGGAAAAGATTGCTAGCTCGCTAGCTTAGTTTTCTTCTTTTTTTAAAGTGGGCGTTACACCCAGTGTGGGGCTTGAACTCATGACCCTGAGGTCGAGCATCTCATGTTCTACCATAAAGAGAGTAAACATGCAAAAGTTCTAGCTGAAATACCGGCCAGTAGAAACCACCAGTGCATCCAAAGAATACTGTGCAATAAATGGCAAAGTACGATTTTTTCCAGATACACAAGGGTGGTTCAGCATCTAGATTCTAACATCTAACTTTCTAACTTTCCAGCTCAACACAACCATGGAGAAAGAGAAATCCATAGGACACTGGCTTCCAGAAGATATTGCATAAAACCCACAAGCCATTCGTGAACTGTGAAAACTTGAGTCGAAACAGAAGAAAATCCAAAAGCCATCAGCAAACTGATCAGCAGAGGGCTGAAACATTTCATTAAAAATCAGGTCTCGCCATCCCAGGGGAAGAGACTGTATCAATGAAGGGGCAGGTGAGGGCTTCCTTCTCACGGCCTCACCCGTCAGTGGGACAGACATTTGAATTACTAACTACAAGTGAATGACAGCCCAGAGGGTGAAAACACAGATTTCCGGAGGGATTTAGAACTGGGGGGGATTCCAAGCAGCCCGCCCTGAAGAAGTGATATTTAAGTGATATTTGAAGGATGAGCAGATTTTTTTTTAAATGTTTATTTATTTTGAGAGAAGAGAGGGAGAGAGAGAGAGAGAGAAAGCATGAGTTGGGGGGGAGGAGCAGAGAGAGAAGAGAGAGAATCCCAAGCAGGTTCCAAGCTGTCAGTCCAGAGCCCGACTCAGGGCTCGATCCCACAAACCATGAGATCATGACCTGAGCCGAGATCAAGAGTCTGAGGCTTAATGGACTGAGCCACCCAGGTGCCTCTTTTCAGTTAATGTCTTTCTGCACCACTTGGATTTTCTAACTGCATAAAGCATATTTTTTTTTTTAATTAAAAAAGACCAACAAACATATGACATTGAAGAATACTAGTGAGGGGGCACCTGGGGGGCTCAATCGGTTGAGGGCTCGAGTCTTGATCTCGGCTCAGGTCACGATCTCACAGTTCTTGAGATTGAACCCCGATTTGGGCTCTGCCCTGACAGCATGGAGCCTGCTTGGGATTCTCTCTCTCTCTTCCTCTCCCTCTGCCCCTCCCCTGCTCACATGTGCATGCTCTCTCTCTCTCTCTCTCTCTCTCAAAAAGAAATAAACTTAAAAAAAAAAAAGGAAAAATACTAATTAGAAAATTTCACTAGCTCTCACAAGCCCTCCAAGTTTGGAATGAGCGAGTCAAGGTCATGCTGTAACTGTCGCCCCCCCCCCCCGCGTCCCCCGCAGCAAAGACAAAATCAAGTACAGCCTGATTGGGATGCGGCAGTGTTTCCAGAGTCACAAAGAGGAGGCTGTCCCAGCTCTGAAAAGTCGGAATCCTTGGAGGGGGCTTGGTTAGATGAGGGTGTACAATTGGTTGTAGGTTCTGAATATTAAGACTATCCATGTCCAGGGGCACCTGGCTGGCTCAGAAGAACGTGCCACTCTTGATCTTGGGGTTGTGAGTTCCAGTCCCACGTTGGGTGTAGAGATTACTTTAAAATAAAATCTTAATTTTTAAAAATTTTATTTTAGAAAGAGAGCAGGGGAGGGGGGCAGAGGGGGAGAGAGAGACTCCCAAGCAGGCTCTATGGTCAGCACAGAGCCCAACCGGGGGCTCAGTCCCACGACCCTGGGATCACGATCCGAGCCCCAAATCAAGCGTTGGACGCTGAACCGACTGAGCCACCCAGGCGCCCCCAAAATAAAACCCGACTCTTGATTTCAGCTCAGGTCATGATCTCGTGGTTCATGGGTTCGAGCTCTGCATTGGGCTCCACGCTGAGAGTGCAGAGCCCGCTTGGGATTCTCTTTCTCTCTCTCTGTCTGTCTCTCTCAAAACAAACAAACACACTTAAATGATTTTTAAAAAGTCAACGTCCAGAAAGCAGGCAGGGACTAGGAGGAAGTACAAATACCCATTGGCATTGGAAATTTCCCATGCTGGCTCTCTAACTTTGCAAGCAAACCCTCTGTATTCAAAGTTACACAAGACCTTCTTCTGAAGAAGGACTTTGGTTCGAAAGAGAGAAAACTGCCCTCTGGTGATTATGTAAGCTTCTCTAAGTTGCTTCCGGAAACAAGGAGGCTCAGGTAAGGAGGTGATGTGCGACACCTGTTTCTTTGGACCCGTTTGAACCCCTATCAGAATCCTGTATTGGAAGGACTCTTTGGTTATAAACTACAGAAAAATCTCCGGGTTTAGGTAATGCAAAAAGACCATTTGTTCTATAAGGGAGTCTCACACAACCTGTTAAGGGCTGAATTGGGTGCTCCCAAAAAGAGATGTTGAAGTCCTAACACCGGGACCCGTGCCTGTGACCTCCTTTGGAAATAGAATGGCTGCGGATGTAAGCAGTTTAGATGAGGTCACAGTAGGGTACGGTGGGTCTTTAACCCAATATGCCCGCTGTCCACATCCGGAGAGGAGAGGCCTAGACACCCAGGGGAGAAAGTCACGTGGCCACCCAGGTGGCAGGTCAAGGACTGCCCACCAACCACTGGCAGCTGGGAATTGGGGAGGAAGGCTCCTCGCCTCCAGGCTTCAGAGGGAGCGGGCTGACACCTGGATTTCGGGCTTCGGCCTCCACAACCGTGAGACCATCCACTTCTGTCGTTTGGGGGGGTTCTGGGGTAAGCCAACAGGCCAGCCCAGGGCTGGGGAGGGGCTGAAGCCCTGGGACGGACTGGAAAGGGGAGCTGGAGCCCCGAGGGTCTCTTTCCCCTCCCTGCCATCCGCTTCACCCCTCTTTCTCCCTGCAGACCATCATTCTCTGGGGTCCCCGGCCGCTCTTTCCCCCGCCCCGCTCGGGGTTGCAGGTCTGGGGCAGCGGCAGGTCCAGGGTCAGCCCCGCCTCCGTCCTCTAGGCAGCGCTGGATTAGGATTGGCTGCAGCCCGTTAGGGCACGCCTACTCTCTATTGCCTCCGATTGGCTTTAGGGGTGGACATGTGACTCCGTCCTGGCCAATGAAACGTGAGGATCCGGAAACCGGCTGGGGCTTCTGCGAAAGAGTTTGCCTTCCAGGAGGGGAGCTCCGCTGGTTTCCCGGCTGCTCGGGGTACTTCCTTGGGGGAGGACAGGATGTTTGCGGTAGTGACGGGTGGCTCACGACTGTGGAGGGAAAGCCAAGGGTCAGGCGTGTACTTAGCTGCTGTAGCAGGGCGAGCCAGCTACCTGACCCCTCGGGGGAAGGCGGAGAGCTGGGTGTTGGGTGCGTCCAGTACCAGCTTCATGCCATGCGCGGAGCGAGGTGCCCTGCACAGCCGGCGTCTCATGTGGCGTGAAATACACGTTGCACCCAGAGTTGCCTCACCTGGAGCTTTGAGGAAAAGAAGGACAAGAGTCCGAACAGAATCTGGAGAGCAATGCACGCATCACTGGCTACGAAGGAAGACAAGTGCCTCTAAGCAGTGCCCTGAGCATGACTAGGATTTGAAATGCCAGCGTGAGTCATAACCGGTCAGGTTTTATAAATGGAAAAGCGATCCGGCTGCGTATCGTTCACAGGGTGCGTGATTGCTTCGCAGGGGTGGATGGACACCGTCTGTTGTCATTCGACGGAATGGTTTCAGAACGAGAGCGGAAAATCATTAGATAAACGAGGCTAAGCCGTGCCCCGCCCTCCTAACTCCATCCGTTTCCTACAGGTTGATTTGCACCGCCCGAGAATAGGGGAAAAAATGCCAATCCACCCAGGCGTAGCCAATACTGCCTAAAATTAGCTACTTCAGAAGTTAATGCGTGAACTCTCTGGTTTCATACCCTGACCACGCCCCTAGGAATGGAGTCCTTCTGTCCCAGAAAGTCATAGAAACAGAATGTGTACGAGCCGACTGCCCTTGACGTCTGTCAGAAATCCTACACATGGCGGTTGCAAAAAAATTTTAAAAATAAAAAAGATCGTTCCCTCTGTCCGCAAAACGTTTGTCTAGCTGTGCTCTGCTGAAGCCCCTTGGGATTCTGTCCATCCAGCAGTGGGACAGGACGGGATGGGAAGTTACCTTGTTTCCATTACATCGGCCCCTTGCCGGGGGATAATCCTGAGATCTTTACCAGTTCCCTGACCACCAGTCACAGCCAGTCCCGAGATGCAGGCAGGTCTATTCTCAACTGTAGGGACTGGGGTTAACCCCTTCCAGCCTCTGCTGTCCTCATCCAACCACTGCTCTTCAGGTTTTTCTGGATTCTCAGGATGTCTCCTCTCTTAAACCGCAAGATCTTCTCTTCTTAAAAAGTCAAAGAAGGATTGGGTCACCTGCCTTCTGGCTCTTTCTGCTTGAGAATTACCCCCATTACCTTACCTGGCCCTGGAAACGGCTGGATTCAACATTGTCCTGTCCCAATTGTGCATGTTGTGAATCACAGTGAAGTAGGCAACGAATCAAACTCCTGATCTTCTGTTTGGGACCCGAGGACACTCAACGCCCCTAGCCTACTCCTTTCAGGGGAAGCCATCCACCACGGCCATCGCTACACCAACATGCTGAGACACTGTTGCCACATGGAACCCCACCAGCCCCAGCACGGTTGCAGTGGACCAGCTCAGGTCCCAACCTCACTACTGTGCCCAAAACGGTGGCAGCAGCTGTGGACCCTCTCTGCTGGAAATCGTTCTCATAGTTTTGATAGTTTTTTTTCTTGTTCATATTTTTTAAAATATTTTTTTTTGTTTATTTGTTTTTGAGAGACAGAAAAAGACGGAGCACGCGCGGGGGAGGGGCAGAGAGAGAGGGAGACACGGAACCCGAAGCAGGCTCCGGGCTCCGAACTGTCCGCACAGAGCCCGAGGCGGGGCTCGCACTCGCGAACCGAACGGTGAGATCATGACCTGAGCGGAAGTCGGACACTTAACCGATTGGGCCACTCAGGTGCCCCTTCTTATTCATATTTTAAAATTATCTTCTCTTTATTCAAACATATTAGATTTAGTTATTTTGTATTTTCCCAATAATTCTAACATGTAAATACACAGGTCTAATTCTGATGTTTGCTATTTCTGCTGACTCTTACTTCTGATGCCTCGTTATCTTTGTGTGTTATGATTTCTGGGCCTGTGTCACCATGCTGAAGCTGAGGATAAGAGAACTCACAAGGTTTTCAGGGTGGATTGAAATGATAAAGGGACTCGCGCTCGGGCCTAAGGAATCTGGCGCTTGTCCTGAGGGCAGTGGAGAGCCTTTGAAGGCAGATAAGATTTGAATTTTGAAACAAATCACTCTGCGGGCTGTGAAGAGACTGGATTGCCCGGGCCAGCTGGAGGCAAGGAGACCAGTTAGGATGTGGGTGTGGTCATCTGCGCTGGGGGAAGGGAGCTATGCATTTATTTATTGCTGCTGTATTGATGTCCACTTCCTGCCGGACATTATGTGAGGTCCTTTACCCAGAGTCTAGGTGTTTCTTCCCGTTGTGTGTATGTGCGGTGGAGGACGGCGGAGCTTGTGGTAAAAATCAGAGGGGACAAATCACATCAATAGTAACCAAGGAACCCCCCAGCAGAGGCTGGCCCTCTAGAATAATCTTGGGTTTTTCAACCTTCCCAAGTTGGCATTCATAAATGGCTCCAACGATACGCTTGGCTTCCTACACAGCGACAATTCTAACGTTTCCTTTCTTCCTACCTGACCCCGAATGGTGTGTAGGGACCCACCCTGTTCCATACGGCCGTGTGCTTCAGGTGAGGCTGGCTCCAGCCCAGCCCCAGAGGTAGTTAATCAGGGTGGTCCCATCCGCCTTGTCAGCGACTGGTTTAATCATGGGATACCAATCTGGCCACTTCTGGGGCCGTAGGAAAAGATTTCCTTCCTGCTAAGCGGGACACATCGGGAGAGATGTTACGCCTGGATACCATGCTGTAACGGTAAAAGGAAAAGGCTAAAACACGGAGGGCAACAGAATGAGAACACAGGGAGAACATGGTGCCCTGATGATGTCGTGCCGCTGATGCGCTAGCCCTGGGTATTCCTACCTCCAGTTTCATCGATACGCGAGATAATATACTTTCTTATTGTCTAAGCCAAGTTTTTGCTACTCGCAGCCAACGAGCACGCGTCTTATGCTTTCCCGAAGGGTCTGTGATCCTAAGCAACACAATCTTCCCTTCCTTCTGGGGCTCATATTACCAAGAACTGCCATCCGTTGGGATCTCCGGGTACGGCCACTTCTCATCACCATCCCCAATACCCGGTGACATCACGGGGAGGTTGGACCCGTAACTGGAGACAAAGACAAACGTGAAAGGGAGAGAGCCCCGACTGGGGCGGGGGTGTGGGATAACGGGTGGAGTGTATGGTGTAGGGCAGGGCGGCAGGGCCGAAGGCTGCTTGAGCCCCGGAGGTCGGTTGGTTGGCAACTTCGGGAGTTCCCCAGGTGAGATCTGAAACTGGCTCCTGGACACGGAGGACAGGGAGAGACCAAAGAAAGAGGTGGCCACCCCGGGTTGTTAGATGACAGTTTTTTTTATGAGAATTTTTTTTAACGTTGATTTTTTTTATTTTTGAGACAGAGAGAGAGACAGAGCATGAACGGGGGAGGGGCAGAGAGAGAGGGAGACACAGAATCTGAAACAGGCTCCAGGCTCTGAGCCATCAGCCCAGAGCCCGACGTGGGGCTCGAACTCACGGACCGCGAGATTGTGACCTGAGCCGAAGTCGGCCGCTTAACCGACTGAGCCACCCAGGCGCCCCGATGACAGTTTTAATAAGCAGGGAAAACTCCTATGCAAGGCTGGTCTTGGGCGGCAGCAAGATGAGTAGGTCTCAGCACTTGCCCGCCAGACTCTTGAACGTTTACACAGAAGCCTTAACAGGGTTCACTCATGTGTCCGGGCCAGATGGTCTCAACGACACATCGCTCTCTCAAGGCCGCATCCTTGAAATTGGCAGAATGTGTGCTCTAAGGACAGGAGAGTGGGTAAGGAGGCTCTGATTGCTGGGGACAAGCTCCAGGGTCCCTTGCCCGTCGGGTCCTCTTGATGACCTTCTCCAGCAAGGTCAGTGCCAAAATGGATAATCACATTCGGGAGGACTTAGGAAGACAGCCTCCTCAATAAAGCCAAGCTAGAAACTCCATGGGTTAGTCCGAACAGGCAGAACACAAAAACTAAGCACTAACTCTCTGGGCCGAGTTTCCCCTTTTCCTTGGGGCCCCTCTCGCTCTGCCTCCATCCTGAGGGCCCAGGTGCACATGGTTCCTCTCACGGCTGTGGCCTGAGGCCGCATGCAACACTCTCCTTGGGTTCACGAGCCCTGGTGAACTGGGATAGGATTTTCTTAAAGACCTAAGCAAACACTCGGGGATCCACAGCTTTCCCCCATGTGTTTGTTTAGACAAACAAACCCTTAAATAGAGCTTCCTTCCTGCTAGGAATTGTTCCAAATGCTTTACAAATCCCCACAACAACCTGAGAAGTTGTGCCGATAATAACAAGGTATTGCCATCATCATGTTTTCTTCTCTGAAGTAGGTGCTATTTTACCACGGTGTGTTTTACGGACGAGGGAGCCGCTGCACAGATAGGTCACATAATTTGTCCCAGGGGCGCCTGGATGGCTCAGTCCTTGAAGCGTCCGACTTCAGCTCAGGTTACGATCTCACAGTTCGTGGGTTCGCGCCCCGCCTCGGGCTCTGTGCTGACAGCTCAGGGCCTGGAACCTGCTTCGGATGCTGTGTCTCCCTCTCTCTCTGTGCCTCCCCCCGCCTCAAGAATACATAAACATGAAAAACAATTCAAAATAATTTGTTCTAGGTGATTCAGCTGGTAAGTGGCAAAGCCAGAATTTAAACCTAGGCAGTCTGGTTGCAGGGTCCCTGTTCCTCCCACCAGACCATATTACCTCTCAATATCGAGTATATTAAAATACACTTACATTGCACACAAAACATAATATGTTTGCTGTTAAGGTGTTTGAAAGGGTTTTCTTTTTTAGAATTGCCTGCAAGGAACGGATTGAATCCACGAACACTCAGGAAATTCTAGGAAGTGAGAAAAACTAATCTACAAATTGTGTGCCGATGGAATGAAACTTTAGGAATATGAAATTTAACCAAGATGTTGATTGGCTACCGTGGTATTTTGCACACATTTCCTTAGACGTTTATTAATTTAGATTTTTGCAGTTTTTGGCTTTTAGAATATACTTTTTTTTCAGGTCCGTAACATATCTGTAAGCACTCGGAAAGCTTCTGGTCCTGAGCCCTGTGTACTCAGGGGACGAATCAGCTCTCCTCAAGGACAACAGGGAAATAAACCCACAAGCCACGAAGAACAACCAGCTTTATGTACCATGGAGTTCAGGCTCCAGTCTTACCCCACACTGCTGCTCACTGTTCCCAGCAATCACTGGCTGCTGTCCCAAGACATCTGAGCCCTGGGCACCAACTTGTCACCTCCCGGATCTCTGGGTCCAGGACGGGTAAGCTCATAACCCGTAAGTCACATGCCTCTGCTAGGCAGCTGGTCCACCGGATGCCCAAGGCCTCGCCTCCACCTCTGTAGGCCCAGCCCGATGTGACTTCCTTTCAGGCCAGCCCCTGCCACCACCCTGTTCAAATAGACAGTAGACACTAGACTCACAAATGTGCTTTGGGTCGGTCCCACTGCGAGAAGTTCCTGGTTGTAAACCAAGAAAGAGAGACACGCCCGGACTTGAGACCGGGGGAGGAAAGTTGGGTAAAGGCCGCCTGCCTGAATGGAAGAGAGAGAAGGAAGGGACCCTTTGGGGGAAGCACTGCTCAGGACTGAAAATGCTTTGCAAGTAGGGAGAGGCTGGAGAAGGCTTTGCAGAGGAAATGACCCTGAAGTGTGGGCCGGGACAAAGGAGATTTGGGCAGACAAGAGGGGCTCTGTGGGAGGCCGGGACCCCGAAGGGAAAGACCCACCCTGCACACAAGCCAGAGGTCCTGTGGCCTCAGGGTCACAGAGACTTCGGGACTTGCCCACCCACTGCTCCTGGTGTCTGTGCAGGGAGCTCTTCCTGGGGCGGAAGAAGACAGCCCCCCCTCCCGCTTACTTGATCCCCAAAGCTCTGCCTTACACATGTTTGGCTCTAGGATGTCCAAGTGACATCCCGGCAGGGGCGGGAAAACCTGTTCTCTCACTCCCTGTCTCCTCCCACCTTGGCTTTGGTCCTGGAAGACGGTGCTCCGCAGGGAAGCAGAATCCCAACCAAGCAGGGTCCCGGTAGCCCTAGGCAGATGTGAAGGGTTGTCGGGTTGTCAGCTTCGGGAGTCCCCTAAGGGGCGAGTCCTTTAAGTCCAATGCAAGGTCGCAGGCTGGGGCTGGGAAGGCAGACAGCAGCCCAGAGGATGCAGAGGTAGCTAAGAGGTTGGGTTACTGCAGAGGGGAAATGACAGCCCTCACCTCTGGCCCTTTCTGGCGTGACTCCCCCTCTGGAATCAAGACAGGAGGCCTGCAGGGAGCTGGAGACCACACTGGACCGAGAGGATGAAAGGGTGGCTGCCTGTGGCCAGAAGAACGGGAGGAGACGGAACGAAGGGTCACCCACACTTGGTCTACGCTTTGCTGAGACATGATTGACGTGTGCCTCGTTATTTTTTCTAATTGTTTTTTAATGTTTTTATTTTTGACAGAGAGAGAGAGAGAGAGAGAGAGAGAGAGACAGAGTGCATGTGGGGGAGGGGCAGAGAGAGAGGGAGACACAGAATCGGAAGCAGGCCCCAGGCTCCGAGCTGTCAGCACAGAGCCGGATGCGGGGCTCGAACCCACGAGCTGTGAGATCGTGACCTGAGCCGAAGTTGGACGCTCAACCGACTGAGCCACCCAGGCACCCCGCCTCATTATTTTTGATGGAGACAAGAATCCACCTACCTAGGGACGCTGAGGGCACAGGTGCTCTTTCCCGGTGTCCCTTCCAGCTAGGACGAGAGCACGTGACTGGGGTTCAGGTGGTCAGGAGCACAGACCCTGGGCTTGGGTTTAGGCCCGGTGGTGGCAGAGAGCCAGAAGCAACGTCTAGTGGCCCGCGGTGACAGCAGTGGCCCTTGTAAGTCATCTAGGCCCTCGGCAGACCATTTTCTGCCAAAGTTCTGTAGCCTTCTGGGTAATTCCGAGACTACCTGGTGTCCTGTAATCCGCCATTTCTCTCCTTCAGTAAGTCAGAGTTAGCGCCCATGGCCTGTAATTAAGAGCTTTGACACAGACGTGAGCCAAAGTCCCAGAACCAGAAAATGCCAGGTAAGACACTTTTGGACATTTAGACACACAGACCAGGCTCAAAGCCTTCAGCGGAGCGCTCCGGCTCTCCCGATCCCTTCTCATTGGAAACTGGGCTTCCAGAAAGACCCAGGAGCCAGAGGCTGCCGGCCTTCCCCTTGGGAAGGGGTCTGGGGAGGCAGGGGTAGTGGCAGAGGGACAGGATGGGGCTGGGCTGCAAGAGGCACGGGTTGGTAGGGGGAGTCAGTGAGGAGGAAGGGAGGGTAGGATCCGGCCCGGCCCAGGCTCCAGCCTCAGCTCTGTCTTGCGGGTTCTGACTGTGACCCCGTCACCAGGCTCCTTCAGCCACAGACTCAGCAAATCCCTTACCCAGGCCCAGCCCCCCACAGGCAGTTCAGGGGACCCGGCCTCGTTCTCCATTCACATGTGGTCACCCAAGGGGACTCGTTCCCTGCACACCACGAGCCCCACCGTCCTGGGTGGGCGCCTTTGCCCCCTGCTTTGTTACCTACCACCCCCCTCTTTTCAGAGCATCTCAGCCCATGTGCTGGCCTGGCCCTGACCCACAAATCCGGACCTTTGCGTCCCCATCCCCTTCCTGGGTCATGTTTCCTTCCACTTTTCCAGGCCTTGGCTCTGGGCTTTGAGGTCTGTGCTGACTTCCCAAAGCCTGGTCTCTGGGTGCGCTGAAGGAGAAGATTTTGGGGGTGATGGGGTAAGAGGCAGCTCTGATATTTATTTTTAATGCTTATTTATTTTTGAGAAAGAGAAGGAGAGAGAGAGAGTGAGCAGGGGAGGGGCAGAGAGAGACAGGGAGACACAGAATCCGAAACAGCTCCAGGCTCTGAGCTGTCAGCACAGAGCCCGACGCGGGGCTCGAACTCACGAGCCCCGAACTCACCCAGGCGCCCCAAGAGGCAGCTTTGTTAGGCACGCGGAAGCCCAAGGTCAGCTGGGCCAAGCTCCAGAAAGCGTCAGACTTTGCCTACCTGGAGTACAGCCCTGTGTCCCTGCCTGCCCCCTTCCCTCCCACCGGCCTTCCGCAGAAGGATCCCACCCGGCAGGTGGACCCAGGGGATGGCTGGGCCCAGTTTAGGACTTCCCTGGGGTTTCAGACCGCTGGGGCCCCGAGAACCTCCTGCAGGTGCTGCCTTGGGAAAGTCCCAGAGCTATTTTATAGTTACAGCCCCACACGCTCCTGGATCCCAAATTACGAGCAGACTTTGACCCTCTCTTTTGATCTCCCTGGCTCAGCGCCTGTGTCTGGGGCTTTCTCCCTGTGGGCAGGCAGCGGCACCCAGGCCCATCACAGCCACCCCACCCCCATCCAGTCTGCTCAGCCCATGAATCCCCTGTTCCGTGTTTTCTCTGGATAAGTTGTCACCTTGCACCTTGGGGTCAAAGACCCGGAGATCAATAGTGCCGGGGCCTGCCTCCCAGGCAACGTGGGGGTGAGGGGCAGAAGACAAACAATGGTGAGTGTTGTTCCTGCAGGCCCAGAAGATTCCATGGGGGTTAAGTAGGCAGGGGAAGCAATCATTGCTGATTAGCGGTGGGTGGGGTCGGGGCCGACTTCCCCCAGGGGCTTGGCTGCACCCTCAGTGGAGACTTGGTGGAGAAAAACTTAAATGCTTTGCTTTGTCACTTAAAGCATTATTTTCCCGTGAAAATGTGCGTCGAAGGTTATGAAGCAGAGGGGGCGCCCGGCTGGCTCAGTGGGTGCATCGTGAGTCTCTTGATCGCGGGGTCGTGAATTCGAGTCGCATGTTGGGTGTAGAGATGACCTAGAGAAAACTTGGGGGCACCTGGGTGGCTCAGTCTTTTCGGCGTCCGACTTCGGCTCAGGTCACGATCTCGCGGTTCGTGAGTTCGAGCCCCGCGTCGGGCTCTGTGTGACAGCTCGCAGCCTGGAGCCTGCTTCGGATTCTGGGTCTCCCTCTCTCTCTCCGCCCCTCCCCTGCTCACCCTCTGTTTCTCTCCGTCTCTCAGAAGATAAAATAAAATGTTTAAAAAAATCAAAAATAAAATAAAACTTAAAAGATTAGAATGAGGCAGGCTGCAGACCTTCACGTGAATTTTCAGCGTAAAACAAGATATTTCAGAGAAATTTCCCACCTCAAAAAAAGGTGTCTCGCCCCGGACTCTCCTGCCACCCCCCCCCGCCCCCGACTGGGGTGTTCCGTCATCCTCTGTGTTCAGCTTCTGATGTTCGCGAATGCTACTACGTCAGTGGAAATTTTCGAGAGGCATCGGTCCCTGGGAAAACATCTCAACCCTCCAGTCTGGTCTTCAAGACCTGGGATGACGGGAGCCTCTTCTACCCTGGCGGCTTTGTCCTGCGCTGTTCTGTATGCTCTCTCGTCTCCGCACAGTCGCTTGTCACGGCCCCCCAAACAATAAATAATATGCCAAGCTGGTGCCTGCATTTGTGATTTTCCACAAGCCGCTCCCTTTGCCTGGAGTGTCCCCGCCCACGGCAACCATCTGGCAAACTCCTACTCATCCTTCAAGACCCAGCTTCAAGGGCTCCTCTTCTGTGAAGCCTTCCCAGCAGACCTGAGCGAATGAATGAGTCAGCTCCTCCCGTGCACCGCTCGGTGGGGTCTGTGTCCCTCTCCCTGTGTCGAGCTCTCTGTATCTCACCTTTGCCCTAATTTGAGTGTGGGGGCTCGGAAGGGAGAGACGGCAACATTCGACCGAGCAGGGGCCCCGTGGGGTCCAGCCGGGGTCCCCCAGAGCAACCGAGACCAACATTCTCGAGGTCCTGTCCTCATAGGTGTAGACACACAGCGACTCATTTAATCCCCTACCAACGCTACCACGTAGCCACTATCATTACCCCCATTTTAGAGATGGGGAAACTGAGGCACAGGGAAGCTGCGTAACTTGCTCACCGTCATACGGTTAATAAGCGGCTGAGCTGAGAAAGTCCAGCTTGGAGTCCGTTCTCCCGACCTCCGACGCTGTGTTGGCCCCATAAGCAGAAGCCGTAAAGTGATGGTCACTTTGGCTAAGAATATAGGGAGCGTGAGACAGAAAATGACCGTGCGCTTTCACCACCCATCAGCCCAGTCCCAGGCCCTGGGATGCCCTCTAGGTTCACAGGTGGCCCGTAAAGGTGCTTAGGGTCACTTTGTACAACCGCCGGACCCAGGGGCGCCGGCCTCCTCTTTGAGCGCTGCGTGTTTACTCCACCACGGAGAGCGGACAGTGCGAGCTTTGTTTCAGAGGGGGTACAGCTTGCAGCAGAGTCCTCAGCAGCAGGCTTGGGAAGTGGGGGTCTGCCGGCTCCGCCTTTCAGGTGCCTCTCACAACAGCAGCCCTGGCTGGAGGGAAACCAGTGAGACCACTTTCCTGGGGTGCACGGGGTAAGACCACTTTCTTGGGGTGCACGGGGCAGGACCACTTTCCTAGGGTGCACGGGGTAAGACCACTTTCCTAGGGTCCACAGGGCAGGACCACTTTCCTGGGATGCACGGGGTAACACCACTTTCCTGGGGTGCACGGGGTAAGACCACTTTCCTGGGGTGCACGGGGCAGGACCACTTTCCTAGGGTGCACAGGGAAAGACCACTTTCCTGGGGTGCACGGGGCAGGACCACTTTCCTAGGGTGCACGGGGCAGGACCACTTTCCTAGGGTACACAGGGAAAGACCACTTTCCTGGGGTGCACGGGGTAAGACCACTTTCCTGGGGTGCACAGGGCAGGACCACTTTCCTAGGGTGCACAGGGCAAGACCACTTTCTTAGGGTCCATGGGGCAGGACCACTTTCCTGGGGTGCACAGGGCAGGACCAGTTTCCTGGGGTGCACGGGGCAGGACCACTTTCCTGGGGTGCACAGGGAAATTCCACTTTCCTAGGGTCCACGGGGCAGGACCACTTTCCTAGGGTGCATGGGGAAAGACACTTTCCTAGGGTGCACGGGGTAAGACCACTTTCCTAGGGTCCACGGGGCAGGACCACTTTCCCGGGGTGCACAGGGCAGGACCAGTTTCCTGGGGTGCACGGGGCAGGACCACTTTCCTGGGGTGCACGGGGTAAGACCACTTTCCTGGGGTCCACAGGGCAGGACCACTTTCCTGGGGTGCACAGGGCAGGACCAGTTTCCTGGGGTGCACGGGGCAGGACCACTTTCCTAGGGTGCATGGGGAAAGACACTTTCCTAGGGTGCACGGGGTAAGACCACTTTCCTGGGGTCCACGGGGAAAGACCACTTTCCTGGGGTGCACGGGGCAAGACCACTTTCCTAGGGTCCACGGGGCAGGACCACTTTCCTGGGGTGCACGGGGAAAGACCACTTTCCTGGGGTGCACGGGGTAAGACCACTTTCCTGGGGTGCACGGGGCAGGACTGTAAACCTTCAGGGACTCCTGCTCCCCATCCAGGACATTTCAAGGAGTGGGCATCGCACCTGCAAAAATTCACAAGCGAGAAAAAGCCAGGCATGTCCTCGGAGCAGGTGAGGCACTGATGGCTGTAAGGGCACAGGAGAGAGGGGAGAGGGGGAGTCTACTTTCGACTGTTACAGGCCTAATCCCCAAAGTAGAGAAATGTGGTCGTTTTCCTCCAATTTGCAGATACTCTCTCAACAATTAGGGAACACTGCCCCCACGTGGCTCTCGGGTGACGCCTGCTCCAAACTGGAGATTGCCACATTTTCTATGATATTGCGCAATGATTAAACCAAAGAACACATCTCTTGATTCCCTTTTTTTTTTTTTTTTTAATGTTTATTCACTTTTGAGAGACAGAGAGAGACAGAGCATGAGCAGGGAAGGGGCAGAGACGGAGACACAGAATCCGAAGCAGGCTTCAGGCTCCGAGCTGTCAGCACAGTGCCCGACGCGGGGCTGCAACTCACGAACTGTTGAGATCATGACCTGAGCGGAAGTCTCCGCTTAGCTGACTGAGCCCCCCAGGCGCCCCACAGATCTCTTGATTCAAATACCTGAAGTGAAGCAACGGTAACCTTAATCCTGGTGTAAAAAGTATACTTTTAAATAAAGTTCCCCCATGAAATCAGTACCTGGGCCCAATTCTCAGATTTCTTACTTTGTTTTTAAAATTTGAGGGGCGTCTGGGTGGCTCAGTCGGTTGAGCACCCGACTTTGGCTCAGGTCATGATCTCGCGGTCCGCGAGTTCGAGCCCTGCGTGGGGGCTCTGTGCTGACGGCTCAGAGCCTGGAGCCTGTTTCAGATTCTGTGTCTCCTTCTCTCTGACCCTCCCCTATTCATGCTCTGTCTCTGTCTCAAAAATAAATAAACGTTAAAAAAAATTTTTTTTTAATTCGAATCTGAATCTTCCGCGAGTCTGATCCCAAGGATCCTTTCTCTTCCCAGTGACGCTTATCTTAAATCACGAACTCCTTGGCCCTGCAGAAGCTCTGCCATTTCCAGGCTAGTCAGCCATCATACTGTCCCCAGGCCCTTCCCTCCACTGTGGTATCCTATCACAATCCTAGGCCTGTTCTCCATTCACCGTCTGCAGTTGGACAGATCCAACCAAATTCAAGTATTTCCACCATCTTTTAGCTGGGTTGCTTTGATGCAACGCACCTAGCCTCTCCAAGTTTCGGTAGCTTCATCTGTAAATTGGGCACAACACCTTCACGGGTTTACTGGGAGCGTGTACAGGTGACATGGGTAAAGGGCATCTGGCTCATCACAGCGTCTCCTAGTAAAGGAATCTTCTTCCTCCCCCTGGGTCCTTGAGGGCCCGTTACTGCTGAGCAAGAAATGAGCACTCAGTGGAGGTCAGTGATTTGATATCCAAGAATTGCCTGGCCCTCCAGCAATGTTCCCTGAGAGCAAAAGTACTCAGCGCCCCTGGCCTTGGGGGTCACGCCTATTTCCACGTGTTGCCTACCGACCTTGGGTTTGCCCTGGATTGCAATCCACGGGTCTCCTCCAGGAGAAGCAGGTGGCGGGTGCGTGGACTTGAGCCGGGCGGGGCCGCGTTCATTCTTCCCGCCCCCCTCCCTGGTGAGGAGGTAGAGAAGTGTGTGTGTGTGTGTGTGTGTGTGTGTGTGTGTGTGTAGGCGTGTGTATATAATTCAATCCCCGTGGGACTCAGCGTCTGGCCTCACCAGCGGCTAGGCCATTGGCTGACAGCTCCCCCGCCCTCCTTACCCCCCCCCCACCCCCCGCGTCCCAGGTGGCTCAGGCCCCGGTGGCCAGCTCTGTTTACCGAGACAGCCGGTCCAGGTGGGGTTCCATCTCGGCGCTCGCTCCCCTCCGGGGCCCCGCCCGCCCAGGAAGCAGGCAGAAAACCTGGCCGGGGTGTCCTCGCCTTTCCCCTTCCCTCACCGCCCGGAGGGGCCGGGTAAGGGGGGAGGGGTGGGCGTGGGAGGGGGAGCCCCAGGCCTGGGGGATCCGGCTGTCACCCCGTCCCGGGAGCCCGCGCGGACCGGGGGTGGGGATGGGGGTGGGGGTTATCCCTAGGCCTGACTCCTGCTCCCTCCGCCCCGCCGTATCGTGCTCAGGGGGCCGTGCCCACCCTGGCCAGCAGCCAGAACCTGCATCTCGGGGATGCCCAGGTCTCCTAGAGGAGGCGCCGACGCTGTGTGTCCCCCCTTCCCCAGACGGCGATGACCTCCAAGCCTGCCGGACCCCCCGACGGGGGCTGGGGCTGGGTGGTGGCCGCCGCAGCCTTCGCGGTAAATGGGCTCTCCTACGGGCTGTTACGCTCGCTGGGCCTCGCCCTCCCTGACCTCGCGGAGCACTTTGACCGAAGCACTCAGGACACTGCGTGGGTCAGCGCCCTGGCCCTGGCGGTGCAGCAGGCAGCCAGTGAGGGGGACCCCCAGGTGGGAGGCGGGGACCGGGGTGGAGTGGCGGAGAGTGTGTGCGGTGGCGGAGGACCCACCTGCTCACCAGACAGCCCTTGAGAAAGGGCGACCGGTGGGGACCGGGGGGAATGAGTTCTAGAAAAGAGAGGGTCTCGTCTTGAGGTCAAGGACAGGAGCTATTAGGCGGGGTGGGGGTGGGGGGGGGGCGAGCAGAGAGACGCTTTAGGCCTGGCAAGCCGCCAAAGAGGAGTGCCGGATGGAGTTTGGGGGTCCAGAGGCGTGTCTTCCGTTGACTCCGCCCCCTTCCAGGCCCAGTGGGCAGCGCCCTGAGCACCCGCTGGGGGGCGCGCCCCGTGGTGATGGTTGGGGGCGTCCTCACCTCGCTGGGCTTCGTCTTCTCCGCTTTCGCCCGCAGTCTGCTGCACCTCTACCTTGGCCTGGGCGTCCTTGCTGGTGAGGGGAGAGGGACACCCGGGTCCTTAAGGGGTGATGGTGGAGGTGGGCGCTTCCTGGGGGCTGGAGGCCAAAGGGGCGGGGCCTCCTGCGAGGATCCGGGCTGGGATTGCTGGCGCAGAGCATCCCGGGTCCCTGTCGTCACCCCGTCCTGTCCGTTCGCAGGCTCCGGCTGGGCCCTGGTGTTCGCCCCTGCCCTGGGAACCCTGTCCCGTTACTTCTCCCGCCGTCGAGTCTTGGCCGTGGGGCTGGCGCTCACGGGCAACGGGGCCTCCTCGCTGCTCCTGGCGCCCACCCTGCAGCTCCTCCTTGACACCTTCGGCTGGCGGGGCGCCCTGCTCGTCCTCGGCGCCATCACCCTCCACCTCGCCCCCTGTGGCGCCCTGCTGCGACCCCTGGTGCTCCCTGGCGACCCCCCGGCCCCACCCCGCGGGCCCTTAGCTGCCCTCGGCCTGGGTCTCTTCGCGCGCCGGGCCTTCTCAGTTTTTGCTCTGGGCACAGCCCTGGTTGGGGGCGGCTACTTCGTCCCCTACGTGCACTTGGCCCCCCACGCTTTAGACCAGGGCCTGGGCGGGTATGGGGCAGCGCTGGTGGTGGCCGTGGCTGCGGTGGGGGACGCGGGCGCGCGGCTGATCAGCGGCTGGCTGGCGGACCAGGGCTGGGTGCCCCTCTCGCGGCTTCTGCTGGTGTTCGGGGCTCTGACCGGGCTGGGGGTGCTGGCCGTGGGACTGGCGCCCTTGGCGGGGAGCCAGGAGGGCTGCCGGGGGGCCCTGCTGGCCGCGGCTGGGGCCTACGGGCTGAGCGCCGGAAGCTACGCCCCCCTGGTTTTCGGTGTGCTCCCGGGGCTAGTGGGCGTCGGAGGTGTCGTACAGGCCACAGGGCTGGTGATGATGCTGATGAGTCTGGGGGGGCTTCTGGGCCCTCCCCTGTCAGGTAAGGGCCCGAGCGAGCAGATCCGCTCCCAACCATCCCCTGTCCCCCGCTTACCGCCTCCCCCCACCCCTGGGTCCCAGGCCTCTAAATTCCTTTCCCCTTCCTTGCAGGCTTCCTGAGGGACGAGACCGGAGACTTCACCGCCTCCTTCCTCGCCTGCGGCTCTTTCATTCTTTCCGGCAGCTTCATCTACATGGGGCTGCCGGGGGCGCTGCCCTCCTGCCCACCGGCCTCCCCCTCCCCGCAGGCCACCCCTCCTCCCGAGAGGGGGGAGCTGCTCCCGGTTCTTCCGGTTGCCCTGCTCTCCTCCTCGGGAGGCCCTCCATCCACTCTGGACACTACGTGTTGACCATTTTGTTTGGGCCACTCCCCCAATAAAGAATTTCTATCCGGTTTCCTGCCTGCAAGCTCCAGCTGTTAGCCAATCTAGGGCGCTGCAAACATTCTGTTGAAGATATTTAAGAAGGCTGACTCAAACGGACGGGGTCCCACTGAACTCTGGGCTGTTTTTCCGGCCGTCCAGCTGGTCCACCTGTCTTTGCCCAAGCTGTTGCCATTTTGACAGGGAGTCTCTGAAAAGCTGTTCCTAAGCTTCCGTGCGTTCGGGGTGGGGAGCTCATGAGGGACCTATCAGCCCCCTCCAGCCCTCCCGGCTGAGTCTTTCCTGTATTTCTGGCTCCTTTGGCCTGTGGGAAATGCTAGACCCAGACCTTAGCTCTTTAAGCTTCTGCTGCCCCTCCCAGACTCCCCCCACCCTGTGTCCTCACTGCTGTCTTCGTTTCTGAGTCACGGGGGGGGGGGGGGGGAGACTGGGAAAGAGGTCAGTGGACAAGGCAGAGGAACTGTGGCCCAGAGAGCAGAGTCCAGGGTTCATATAGATACTTCCCCTCCCTGCTTCCTAGCCATGAACCCATTCAGCCAACCCAAGCACATGCGCCCCAGCTCTTTGTGAGGTTCTCATTATTATCCAGTTTCCTTCTTTAGGTTTATCTCAGAAGGGCTTCCCTCTCTCCCAAACATCGGTCTTCAGAGAAGAAAGCTGGAAGGGCAGCAAAGTAGAAATCACATGTAAGGCACGTGAAGATCTTGGCTTTGGGTGTTCACGGCTGATTCACAGCGCAGGGGAGCAGGCTGAGCTCCGGGATCCTCCAGGAAAGGTCGTGGGAGCAAGGAAGAGCCACGAGTCCTCAACGAGACAAGAAAGGTTGGCACAGGCAACACACTGCCCCGGGGGGAGGCGGGCCAAGAGGCCTTGTTCTTGGGCACTGCGGTTCTGTGGGCACCAGGATGGGACAGAAGGCCCTGAGAGCTTGCGCCCTCTGGCTTTCTGGGTCTGACAGTCCCTTTGCAGAGTTCAGTCCTCCTGCAGCCCTTCCTTGGTGAGAGAGACCTTGGTATCCACTGCATCCATCTTGGGGTCCTGGGGCTTGGAGGCAGAGGCCGAGAAGCAGAAGACGTGAGGCAGCGTGATGAGAATCCCACTCCCCACGAGAAGGAAGGCCCCGGCCACCACAAAAGAAGCTGTGTAGTTGCCTGTCGTATCTCGGAGGTAGCCTAGATCCAAGAGAGAAAAAGAACACACATGGGTGACCCGTTTCCCAAGACCGGTGGAGGGAAAAGAGAATCCTGAACGCATCATCTCGGAAGAATCAGGACTCACAAGGCAGGACTGGAGGAGCTCCAGAACTCTGGGACCCCGAGGTTTCTAAAGCTAACGTCCACCCCCTTCCTGCCTTTGGAAAGGGCCTCCAAACCAGCCAGCAGAGACCTGGGTGTCCACATCGAGCCAGGCACACCTATGCCTTTCTTTCAAGCAACAGCGGTCCTTCTTTTACACTTTGAGTTAATAGTTAGGAGAAATTTAAGGGTCTGAAGGTTTTGGCATCTGGGGCATGGAGAACTTTGACCCGACGGCTCAGACACCTGGGCTGGGGCCCAGTAGGCCAGGGGAACGGGCAGACGCTGGTGAGCTATGTCTGGCCAGGTCCAGCCAGGTCCTCTGAAAGCCCAAGCTGCAGACACCCTGCCAAGGGCTCCTCATAGCTCCCCTTAATCCTCCCACAGTCCCCGATTTCTTTGCGCCATGGACCCACTCCGGGGCTACTCTGACGGACCCGTGTTCCGTGCCATCCCGGAGGGCAGTATTCACAGACACTGGAATTTAAATAGTCCCCTCCCCGAATCGCATGCAGCCCTGACCGCCCTGGAAGCCCAGTCCCCCTTACCTGACAGAGGAGCCCCCAGCAGCCCCCGATGCTCTCTACCATCTGCACCAGTCCCAGGCCACAGTATATCCTTCCAGTGCCCACCAGTTCAGGCAACACGGAGAAGGCCACGGGGGTCAGGGCCCCTGATGTGAAGCCATAGGCCACGGCCAGAACCATCAGGGCCGTGGGAGTCCGAGCCACGGGGAACAGGGCCAGTGACACCCCGGTCAGGGTGGTCCAAAGCATTAGGAGTCGAGCCACAGGTCCTGGGGCGGTGTCCCCTAGCCACCCAGAAGCCACACGTCCCACGAGGTCAGACACAGCCACCACCGAGAGGAGGAAGGCAGCAGACAGAGGTTCCCAGTCCAGGTCCTGGAGATGGGCCATCAAGTGCACGTAGGGGATGAAGTAGCCAGTGTTGATCAGGGTGAGGGCCACAGTGTAACGAAGGAAGGGGCCATGTCGGAGGAGGGAAGAGAGTTGGGCCCCAGGGCCGCCCACAGCAGGGTCCTCCGTCAGGGAGAGTGGGCGGAGGAGTGCTCCGCAGGCCACCAGGTGGAGGGAGAGGGCAGACACCAGCAACAGTGCCCCCCGCCAGGCGTAGCGGCTGACCAGCCACTGGAAAAGTGGGGCAAAGGCAAAGGAGGAGAGACCCACGCCGGTCAGTGCCAGCCCCGTGGCCAGGGATCGCCTCCGAGAGAAGTAACGGGACAGGCAAGCCAGGGTCGGAGTGAAGGTCAAGGCCCAGCCAGAGCCTGTCAGAAAGGAACAAATAGGGGTTGGGGGACTCTTAGGGGGCTCGGGGCACCCAGAAATCCCACCACTGCCCAGGATGTAGCACAGGCTTGGGTTACAGCCCCTAGCATCGATTTCCTGCATTTTATTCAATCGCCCAGCCTTGGGCTCGCCGTCTGGCAGATGGGGTGATACACCTCAGGGGACTGCAGAGGCTTAGAAATACCGTTTGCCGGGTAGTAGCTCAGAACTTTGCAGTTGGGCTTGGGCTATATATCACTTCTGGCTACGGTGAGCTCCAGCTGCCAAGTTACATAAGCTTCGGAAGCCTTTCTTGGTCTGTATGCAAATTGGACAATGAGATCTATTTCACAGCCACAGAAGCTGGCACAAGTGTAGGGTGATTCTGACACTCCAGCCCCGGGCTTGCATTTGCTGGATCCGTCATCTTTGAATTTCTCAATATCCCCCACGCCGCGCTTTATCAAGTTAGTCATCCCTCTTCAGCCCTCCCTTGCGGGCACAGGTGCTAGCAGAAACTTTCTCTGAGCCTCCCCGAGCCTCTGGGAAGGGGCACGAAGCAGGTGAAAGCCCGGAGGCCCTTTCCCTCTCCTGCCCTAGTCCTGGGCCTCACCTGACAGCAGCCCAATGCTCAGGTATAGGTGGGTCACGGAGGTAGCAAAGGAGGCGAGCAGCATCCCCGACGCAGCCAAGATGCCCCCAGCCATCACCACGGGCCTGGGCCCGTACTTCGTGCTCAGGGCGCTGCCCACGGGGCCTGAGAAAGAGGAAGAGGTTCTGCGAGATCTCCGGCGTCCTTCCCAGCCCCGCCCTGCCTCTCTGGCGCCCCCTTCACCGCCCCCCCCCCTCATCCCCCTATCCCTTCCGAGGGAGGGTCGCCTGCACGCCGGACCCGGGCGCGGCACTCACTCCCGAACTGCTGCACGGCGATCCCTATGGAGGCGATCCAGGAGACCCGCGCCGCCTGCTCTTGGAACGCCGCCACTAACTCCACGAAGAAGACGCCGAAAGAACGGAGCACCCCGAACACCAGCGCCGACTGGAAGAAGGCGGACAGCACCACCATCCACCCCCAGCCCCCGTCGGGGGGCTCGGCCCTGCGCGCCATCGGGGAGGGGACGCGGCCGCAGCCAGTGCGCGCCGCCCGGGCGGGAGCAGGGCGCGGGGACGCTCCACCTCCGCCCCGCGAGCCGCCCAGCCTGCGGAGGGCAGGCTGCTGAAGAGGAAGGCACCGACGAGGGCTTTTAAGCGGCTGGGAGGCTGCGTGAGGCGCCTGCGCCTCTCCCCTAGGGGGGCGACCTAGGTGGGGAGGGCGGGCGAGCGGCGCCCGGGGGCGTGGCTCCGCGGGCAGCGCGCGGCGGGTCGAGGCCGGGGCGGGACGGGCCCGCGCGGGGGCCCGACGTTCAGCGGAGGAGCCGCGAGGCGGCCCCGGGTGCGGGCCCAGCCCTGCGGCGCGCCAGCCCCCGTGTGGGTTATCGCTCTTGTCACTGGAAGTGTCAGCTACGCGGCCATCGCGGCCGGCACCCCCGGGCACGGCTCGCTGGTGGGGACGCGCGACTCCGGAGCACGGGGGGTGGGGCCAGGAGGGCGGGGCGGGGCTTAGAGCCGCGTCCCGGACCCGGACAGCGAGTGGGGCGCATGCGTAAAGAGGGGACCCGAGGCGGCCTGCCGGGTGGGCCCCACGGGGACTCCGGGGTGTGCGGGGAGGCCGTTGCGTCCCCCGCCCACTTTTATCCGTGCGGATTTCCGCACCAAGACCCTCCCGTTGGCAATTTCGTGCGGGAAGGTGGTGGGTGAACTGGTTCGGGAGAGGAAGACACCCACTTGCTCAACGAGGGGCCTAGCTGCAAGGCCAGGTCGCCCGGTGGGCGCAGGGGTTCTGAGATGAGAGTGCCAGACGAAGACACCTGCCCGAGCGCCCGAGGACGCTAGAAGCTACATGCCTGGATCCCGGAGGTCTCCAAGGCCCCGGAAGAGACCAGGGGAAGGACAGGCTGTTGGACTGCGGGCGTTCATTTCTGCAGTGGGAACTCAGTTCCTGTTGCTTCTGTTTTCACCAGCAGGAAACCCACAGGTCACAGAGACCAAAAATAACTGGGAAGAGGAAGGGCGGCTGTGAGCTCACCCGGGGCCCCACAAACATCACCTACACCCCTTCCTCGGTGGGGCTGGAACCTTTTCTTTCACCCTCTGGTAACAACTTCTACGCAGTATTTGATCTCCTGATGGGGTTGACTAAAGAGCCAAGTTCTGACCACCGGAGCGGTCAGCCCCTCCTACCCAACCAGTACCCAGTGGGTCCACCTAAGACAGCACCGAGGGCTTGGCTTCCTGTTTCTTCATTATAATTCATGCTCCCCAAGACCCTGACCTGGCAACTTGGGTTCAAGGGCTCATACCCAGACAAATGGGGGTGGGGAGGGGGGAGGCTGCCTGGGTGGCTCAGTGGGTAGGGCATCCGATTCTCGATCTCAGCTCAGATCTTGATCTCAGGGTCGTAAGTTCGAGGCCTGCATTGGGTTCCATGCTGGGTGTGCCGCCTACTTAAAAAAAAAAAAAAAAAAAAAAGAGCCTTGGGTGGCTCACTTGGTTAAGCGTGGGACTCGGTTTCAGCTCAGGTCATGATCTCACAGTTCGTGGGTTCGAGCCCCGCATCTGCTTGGGATTCTCTCCCTCTCTCTCTCTCTCTCTCTACCCCCTCCCCTGCTCTTTCTGTCTCTCTCAAAAGAAAGAAAAGCAAGCAAGCAGGAGCGCCTGGGTGGCTCAGTTGGTTGAGCTTTGGACTTGAGCTCAGGTCATGATCTCGCGGTTCACGAGTTTGAGCCCCACATTGGGCTCACTGCTGTCGGCCTGTTAGCGCAGAGCCTGCTTAGGGATCCTCTGTCCCCCTCTCTCTGCCCCTTCCCACTTGTGCTTTCCCAAAACTATTTTTCTTAAGAAAAGCATTTTGAGCCTTATAATTTTGTGTGGTTAATAAAAATAATCATGCCCCCCCCCCAAGATTTTGTTAAGTGGAATCAAAACTTCGGCTGGCGGGAAATAATGCCAAGACGTAGAAATTGATGTGGCTGTATAACATAGTGCAGGAACATAATCTTTAGGAGCAAATCAAGGCTCCAATCTTGGTTTCATCACATACTGCCTAAGCCACTGAGCCTCTCAGGTGGCTTTCCTAACTGTAAACTGGGGATAAGATTAGTACCTACTTTTTCGGGTTGTCAGGGGAATTGAATTAGAAAATCTATGTATGCACTAAAATAAAATGCTTAGCTTAGGACCTGACAGGTAGCAGGGGATAAGTAATATTAGCTGGTCTCATTTTCAACAGGACATAAGCTATAGTGAGAGGAGGAAGAGAGGTTTTAGTTTGGGTTGTTTCATTATTTTACTTAAAAAAAAAATCTAATCTAGATCATGAGTTTTCAGATTGAGAAATACAACCACAAACTGTAAATATTGGAAGGAACGGCAGACCATGTTAATGGACTTCTTTCACAGATGAGGAATTTAAATCCAAAAGGGAGGTAACCTAACAGAATCAGTGACCCTCTGCCTACGGGCAGAGCGGAGCCGGGCACCCAGGCCACGCATAGGGCGGGGAAGAAGCACGAACTGGGCAGTGGATACATTCCAAGGCACCATCGCTGGGGGAGGGGTGGAGCTCTCACATGGGCTCCAACCACATACATGGCCTTGTCACTGCCACCTGCATCCTGTACGGTCCTCATGGGACCCAAGTCCTATCTATTTTCCTTGGTGGCGGTGGTGGTGGTAGGCAGGGGGTGTCCCAAGCATTAGGACCCCAGCACAGATGCATATTCCCTTCCCCCCCACCCCCGCCTCTCGGCATTATTCGTGGCTTCCAGGTTTCTCGAGGCTGCCCCCACACCTCGACCAGGAAGTGACTTCAGAACAGCAGGATGCAGGTGGCTCCGGAGAAACTTCATGAAGTCACTGGTTCTCACACAATGAGCCGGAAGGCAAGGGCAGGGAAAGGGAGAACAAGGGCCATTCTAAGGGTCTGATGTGATGGGGGCAGTGGAATGGTCACAAAATCCAAGATGGAGTCCAGCAGGGAAGAACCTTCTTTCCCTGGCTGCACCCTGCTCCCAGATCCTCCCAGGCAAGAACCTTGGACACAGCAGGCAGCACAGAGAGGCTTCTTTATTCCAACATTCTGATCTTGCAGGATCTAACATTTCCACCCCTGGGCGCTCTCCACCTGCCCATCCAGTTGGCTTTAAAAAAAAAAAAAAATCATGGTTCCTTCTCCTATCTCTCTTCTGCTCTAGATCTAGATCATGAGTTTTCAGATTGAGAAATCTGAAAGTAAGAGTAAGTAAGTAAGAGGAGTAAGAGGGAAAGATCAAGAAAAGTTGATTTCTCACCTGGCCTCAAGCAGAAGCGATTAGTACTGACCTATCTTGAGCCAGCTCCACACCGCACCCTGCAATCGAAGAGCTCCCAAGGAGGGGAAGGACTGTAAATCAAGGCTCCAGGGTATCATCTCACATTCCAGACATCCCATCCAGTTAAGAGGCAACTCCATTCCCAATTTTCTACCTGCTTGGCCTGCACCGGAGACTGTGCCCCTCAACCAACCTACCAATCTCTCAGTCCTACCTGGATACTCCGTCAGCTGGGAGGTCCATCAGTCAATTAATCTTTTAAATCTCTAATCCCAACAGCAATCCCAATCATAATCCCAAACTCTAGCAAATCCAGAATGGAACTCAGCCCCATTTCTCTCCCTGTGGAAGGTCCTGCTGCCTTCGCTGGTTTCAGACAGGAACACAGTGGCAGGAAGGCCAGGTCACAGACCTGGCTTCTCTAAAGTAACAAAGCTACCAAGCACCTGTGACTTCTCAAGGCAAAGACGTTTCTGGAATCAGAACCCTTGCCACAAATGCCCAAAAGCTCACCGAAGGGAGAAGGGGTTTGTCTCAGGTAGACAGAATCCCCAGGGACATTCAAATCCAGACACATCTACAGTAAAGGACTGGTCGTGACTCAGCTGTTAGTCAAGATAAAGAGTTTCATAATTCCCCTGCAGGCCATACCATTCTTAGAGGCTGGGCAGAACCCGAAAAGCTTGCATCATCTCTGATAAGGAATTTCAGATCTCTCCCTCATGGAGGGATCAACTCAGTGCTAAGCACAAGCCCCCGTGGGAAGATTCTGGGCTCAAATACAGTCCAGTTCATGCCAGACAGACATAGTGCAGCCAAACCCAGGTGGCCAGACTCTTGGGAAGGTTAGGGCCATAAGAGAAAGCCTCTCCAATCATTCCCCCTAACTCCAACACTGACAAAGCTCCCACATCCACAGCCCCCAGGAAACACTTCCTACTTCCCCGTCAAGCTCACCATGAAGCTTCCTCGAAGTCTTGAAAACAGAGAAAAAAGTCTATAGCCAGCTCCAGCCCGCTAGAGAACCTACATTATCCAGAATACCGGAGAGGGTTCCTGACCCAATGCCACAAACTCACACGTGCCCAGTGCTGCCCTAGAAAATTAAGGTTCCAGACCTACAATCGGGAGAGACAGGACACACAGAAACCTTTCCTCCATTTTACACACACCAACAAGCAAACAGATTGAAGAAACGAGACGATTCCGAAGATAAAAGTTAATGACAATAATAATCATAAAACACTCAAGCCTAAGGACGCGGCCAAGTGCTAATCTCTGCCAGCAGAGCTGTGACCTCGCATACTGTGCTTCAGGTCACTTTGGATCACACTTGTGGAAGAGGGAGGTGGGAAATGCAATCGAATGGAGGCCCCGGTGCCACCCACGGGCCTCAATAAATTATATTTACAGACAAACCAAACGGAGAGGGGGCCGCGCGTGTGGAGGACTGTTCCCTCAGGGAATCCAGGCCTCCAGTCGCTCCCCTCCCTCAGCTCCCAGCTTGCTGTCTCCTCCAGGACAATTTCGATTGTGGGGAAGAGGTTTTGACCAGCAAAACAGGCAGATCAAGCCACGACCTGCCATCCCTGTTCCCCCCGCCCCCGCCCCCCCATGAGAATTTAAGGCGGTGGCTGTTTCTGATACCAGAGGGGCCTCGCACACCACCCCTCTCCTCATGCCCAAGGCCGACCGGGAGGCCGGGCCTGAGCGCAGCTTTCCCGGCTTCCAGGAGGCGAGTGGGATCGGGGCGGCGCTCAGCTAGGGCCCCCCCAGAATGTGGTAGTGCACTTTAGTGTTGGTGGCAGCCCCGTGCTTCTGGCGCAGATGCAGCCGAAGTTGACTCTTGTGCCGGAAATGCAGCCCGCAGGGGTCGCACTGTGGGGGGGGGGGGGGACAGCCGGGTCAGCGCCCGCCCCCTTCCACCAGCACCTTTTAGGCGGGGCGCGCGGGGCAACTGTCCGGCTCCCCGCGGAAGACCAGCTCTTCGGTCTTCGCGTCTTCCCAGATCCTCCGCGGAGGCCGAGGAGGCGGGCCCCGCCCTCAGCCCCCCCCCCACAAGCTCCTCTTGGGGGCGCGGGGTGGGGGACGGACGGCGCCCAGTCCGGGGGCCTGACTCGGGTGCCTGAGCCTCCCCGGCCCCGCCCCTTGATCTCTCAGGACTCCGCCCACTTCCAGGTGCTCCCCTCGGGGCCCCGCCCCTAGGTAAACGCGAGGCCCGCCTCAGGCTTCGGGCGAGGCCGGGGCGGGGCGGGGCGGGTACTCACGTGGTAAGGCTTCTCCCCGGTGTGGATGCGAACGTGGCTCTTGAGGGTCTGTAGGTGGCGGAAGCGAGTGCCGCAGGTGGGGCAGGGATAGGGCTTCTCCCCGGTGTGGATGAGCACGTGCGCGCGCAGGTGCGCTACCTGGGAGGGGAGGGGGACCTCAGACCGCGCCGGCCGGAGGGACCCTCCCCGCGGCCCCGCCCCGCGCTCCGGCCAGTTGGCCTCCGAGCTTGGCCTCGGAGCCGGCTGGGTACCTGCACGAAGCGCGAGCCGCACGTCTCACACTTGTACGGCTTCTCTCCGGAGTGGATGCGGCTGTGCGTTTTCAGGTTGGCCGGCCGGTTGAAGCGGGCCCCGCATATGGAACAGTGGTAGGGCTTCTCCCCTGGAGGCAGGGAGGAAGGGAGGTCGGGGACTGGGCCCTAGGACACCTGCGGGCACGAAGCCCCGGGGAGGGCCCTCTCCTCCCCTACCTGTGTGCACCGTGCGGTGACTGGCCAGGTTGCCTTTGTAGCGGAAGGCGGACCGGCACAGCTGACACTTGTAAGGTTTGTCCTCATCCCCAGGAGCCAAGGGGTCCAGCCCCGATGAGCACCCGGCCACAGCCTCGCAGTTCTGGCAGCTGAAAAATTCACTTCCTGGGAGGGGAGGTGGGTCATGACAACAATACCAATGAATGCTCAAACCACATCGGTAAAGTGGGTTTTCTCTTTCCCAATTTACTGTAAAGGCTTCTGGGGCTCGTCTGACTTACTCAAGGTCACATGGTTAATGAGAGGACAAGCCAAGATCTGACTTCATGTCTGTCTGACTCCAGAATACTCTGCTAACCTCTTCGGTAGAGGCGGTGGTACCGGGAGGCCCCAGTTACTGGCCCCTGTTGCTCCCCTCTTGCACCACGATGGTTGACAGCTTGCCAGAGAGGCAGGCCCTGCCGAGCTCTGGGCCCACCGTTCCTCCCCGAGGGGAACAGGCCAGAACTTCGCTGCTCACTGGAAGCTTTAAAGAGCACTGATACCTGGTGCCCTCTTCCAGACATTCTGATCTTCGGGGATGTGACCTGGGCGATGGGATTGTTCAAAGCTCCGCACGTGACTCTACGTTGCAGTAATTGGAAAGGGCCTTTCCTTTTGGCCCAGACTTGGCCTTGAGCAGACCCAGGAGAAAAGCCAAGAAGGAAGTAACCGAAAGGGCTCTTGTACCTGGTGGGGGACAAGCCGGCCCAGAGTGTGAGCCAGGGGTCTCTTGAGCCGGGGCTGTGAGGAGATGGCGGGTATGGACTGGAGCCCCACACTTGAACTGTCCCGTGACAGCAGTTGGAGACAGCCTAGGCAGATGGCAAGCCCAGAGAAAAGGGTTAGGAGAGCTTCTACTGAGGGGGGGTTCTACCCCGGAGGACTTGGAGCCAAAGGCCTGCCCCCTGGAGGTGAGCCAATACTGACCAATGAGCCACGCCCTTTGTGCGGCCGAAGCCCCACCCCTCCCTCTCCGCTCCTGACCACCCAGGCCCGCCCGGTGGCTCGGTCTCCTAGCTGAGGCTAGCCTCTACCAATTCTTGAGGTTCCAGTTTCTGTACCTGCTCTGGGGACCAGGAATGGGTCCTTCTTCACTGCCACTGCTGCTGGAAGCCTCATCTCCACTGGGGAGCCCGGCTTGGGGGCAAAGTTGACCGGAACTCCTCTCCCCCGCCAGGCTCCCCGCTTGGGAGGCCTGAGAGTTTAACACGATGAACTTGTATTTTTTCCAGTTGCAGGCCTTGGGGTCTGGGCTACCTTGACTGCAGCTGCGAGACTCCGTAGGTGGGTCCGGGTGTCCTTCGGAGCGCCTGGGACTGCCCGGGGGAGGGGCCATTGGCGGCGTGGGGGGTTCTGCCTCCAAAGGCCGCAGAGAGATGCCCAGAGGTTCATAGCTGGGAACAGTGCGATGGATCTCAGTGCCATTTCCAAATCTCGGCCTCTGCCCTTGACACCCGGGATGCCACCTCACCCCCACGGAGCTGGGGCTCCCTCACCTGGCCTGGATGAAGCGGTGGCATGCCTGGACCACATGTTCCATCTGCAAGTAGGTGGCGGCCGCAAGGACCGCGGGCGCAGTGGCGGGAGAGAGGCGGAGGCGTGAGGTGTACATGAAGTCCAGAAGGGGAGCGAAGCCTCCGGCTTCGGGGCCCCCGGGCAGGGAGAGCACGTCCACCCCCACTCCTGCGCGGCCTCGGAAAATTGAATAGAAGAAGCCGCTGGACAGAGGGCAGATAGGCTATGTTAGCGCCTGGGGGCCCCTGGGAGACACGCGCCACGTCCTCCCCACTGTCGCCCCAATCCCGGGGTGCTCAGCCTCCTGCTTCCGGAAGGCTAGGCTTCGGATCCCCTTCCGAAGGCTTCATGGCTCCGCCCCTTTCCCATTTGGCCCCACCCCATCCCCTGAGTCACCCGTCCAACCTGCAGGCGATAAGAACCGCCTTGTGGGCGCGGAGGGGTTGCCCGCCAACCAGCAGCGTGACGTCAGTGAGGATCCCGCGCAGGCGCAGCTCATTCAGGTTGCCGAGCACGTCGGAGGAGTGGCGCGTGAACTCGCGGACGTAGCCCAGCGCCCCCTCCGGGGTGGCGGTGGAGCCCATCGCGACGCAGGCCTGCGGGGGCAGAGCAAGGAGCTCAGGCACCCGGGCCGACCTCAGACGCCTGCCCTCCGCGCTTCGCCCCTTCTGCTGACGCGCAGCTAGAGCCGAGCCCCTAGGCCGGCTCGCGCAGCCTGGCTCGAGCGGTCTAGTTGTTTCTGGCCTCAGTTCACCGGCGCTCGCTGCACCCCCCCCGCCCCCCCCCCGAGACTCCACAGTGCCTGCAGCGAGCTGGAGGTTCCCGACCGCGCCGTCGATGGCCCGCGTGGGGAATCCGGCCGCAGCGCCCTTGGTCCCCACTGCTCGTGCCCTTCCAGCACCCCGCTCCCCTCTGCTTCGCCGCGCGCCTGGCTCTCGGGTGTCCCACCTGCCTGGAGACCCTAGACGGCCCGCGGTCCACACCTCTCCAAATCCCAGTCGAAGCTCCCTTTCCGAAGCACTGAATTCCCACTACTATCTGGTCCCCGACCCCTAGCGCAGCCCGAGTAGTGGGCCTCAGTCTTCCTACCATCCAGAACCCTTCGCGGAGACCCCGGAGTCTGGGTCCCTCAGTCTGTCGTTCTTACCCCCGTCCTGCAGGGGCTGCGGCTTCTCTTCTCAGGGGGGCGGGGTCCCTCTCCCCTCCTGGACTCGGCTCCTTTATCTGGCCGGGATGGCGGGGGCGGGGGTGGAGGTGGGGTGAACGCCTGGGTCTGTATCCTTCCTTCCTCCCTTGCTCTCCAGATGGCGAGCCCGGGGCGGGGTCTCCGGCTTGAGGGCGGGACCTCAGAAACCCTGGGTGGTCGTAACGTCAGGGGTCTTGGGCCACTGAAAGTGGAACCGGGGATGGGACGGTGGAATTGGGGAGGGGGTCGTGGAACCTCGAGATCGGAAACATGGGTGACCCGGGTCGTCGAGGGGCCTGGGGCAGCGAAAACTGGTGTGTTGGCTTTTGGAAGGGGGTGCCTGTTCCCGGAGAGTGAACACAGGGAAACTCCCCCCTTCCAACGTAAGGTATCCAGGAGATAAAGGGGCGCCCGACAAGGCACCAGGTGTGGGGAGGCGATGGTGGACTCGCGTGGGGTCTCGAGACAGCGGGAGGGCGTCGTGTGAATGGCAGGCTCCTCTAGCGGTGCCTACAAGAAGGGGGGCTCTGATCGGGCGGGTTAGGGAGGGGACGGATATGATTTCTAGTTCGTTTCCTTCCATTGTCCTGCGACCGGACGGCTCCGCCAGCTGCTTCCCCTCGAGGAGGTGGGGAAAGCCCCGGGTGGGGGCCCAGAGACGCTCAGGAGACCTGGGCGTCCGGATTCTCGCTCCCAACTCTCTCCTGAATCCTTTTAGGGATCCAGAGAGACAGACTCCCGCCCAAAGCCCGCTCGCCCTCCCCCAATCCCAGCTCACTAGGGCCTCGGGCACCCGCCCGTCGGCTACGCTCGGAGGCTGGCGGGACGCCGGGGTCCAGCGCGGCAAGTAGGCAAAACCCGGCAATGTTTGACTCCTTCCACGAGGGGGCGGACGAGCACTAGCCTCGCCTCGCCGTCTCCACCCGGCTGGGGTCCACTCGGACCGGGGCGCAGGATCCACTCGGTCTGAGCGGCTGAAACCTTCGTTCTCCCCTTTGCGCTGGTTAATTTTGTCCCTCTGTCTCCTAGGAGGGGACTGGGGTTGGGCGGAGGGAGGGAGAGTTAGGTGACAGCGGGGACTTTCCTCCGAGGCCGGGGTTAGAAATCCGCGGGCTCTGGGTCTGAGCCCTGGGTGCTCAGGGTTTTCTTTTCTAATTAGCTAGACCCTATCAATCTGTCTGTAGGGGTGAATTTTTAGTGAACATTAATATGAAATTTGGGTGCGGTGGACGGAGAAAGGAAAGCAGGGAGGGAGGGTCTCAGGGTAGCAGGAGGGAGAGAGGGAAGGAGGGGCCGGTAACCCTAAATTTAGGTCCCCGCATCTGGGAGATAGGCACGGGTCACACCCTCGTATTTTGTTTGGGGAGACGTTGGGGGCGGCAGTGTTTATTCGGCGGGGGCGGGGGAGGCAGAGCTGAGGCTAGCTGCAAAGCAGGGCTTGCATTTGTGTTCAGGACAGTCTACAGGTGCCCAGGGACATCTACCCGTCATCCATGGAGCTGCCTATCCGGGCCTGGGGTCCTCCTCTTCAGATCTGAGGGTGTCTTTATTTGGGTGCAGGAAAGAGCAGCTGAGAAATGGAGAATCCAGGACCACTAGGGATGGGGTGGGGGTCGGTGTGGCCTTTGTCTGTGACGGTTACTTCGGTCGCTGCTCCATTTGGAGTTGGGAGGTCGCCTGGGGGCTCCCTTGGGGATCGGGCTGGAGTCGATTTTGCGCTATCTGGTCAGTTGGTGGAGAGTGCACGTTTATGACCGGGTATTGAGTTCATTTGACTGTTTTGGGCACTGGCGGCTGAATTCAGGCCCCGAGGGCCAATGGTAAGTTGGAGGGAGCTGAGTCTGAAGCTACATTCGTTTGGGGGGATTCTGACACCCATAATTTGGAGATTGTCAGCTTGGAATATGAGGACAAACCGCTAGATGGTCTTCAGGGGGTGGGTGAGGGTTTTGTTTCGGGGATTCATAGTCATGGGTGCATATGGACCATCTGATTTCGAGTAGAGCAGTCATGCTGACTTTGGGGTACAGTCTGTTTGGGGAAGCCGTATGCGTTTCGAGGCTCAGGTTAGATTTGGGGGGCGTGAAATTTCACTTCGAGGGTTTTTTATTAGCCTGAGGCAGGACATAATAGGGACCTGGGAGCAAGTTTGAAGGCCTTCTGCTACCAGGGGTCACTGAGGGGAAGCAAAGCTTTATATCTGAATGTTGTGGAAACTTACTTTGAGGGGAACAGTCCACTGTTTACATAGATAGCCATGAAGGTTTTTCCAGGGGGAGAAACAAGGTGAGGGCCCAGGGTGAGAGACTAAAGTTTTGGGGTGTCCTTATTTTGGGGTGTTTTTTTTTGCCACTCTTTGGGTGTGTTTGATGAAGTGGAGGGATGGGTCTCAAGGTGAGATTGATCTGAAGGTTCACTTAATTTGGAGCATGATGCTGATGTGGGATGTCCTTTGCCCAGAGCTCCCTCTCACCCTGGATTCTAGAAATCTCTTTTTCTGGTGGACCCCCAATTACGCCCAGGATGTGAAGGGAGAGATTTGGAAAGGTAGTGGGTAGGGTGTCTCCTCTTATTTCTATGTGGCCTGGATAGATCTGAGGGAGAAAAGGTGGTTTCAGACTCGGAACCCCAATTTCTTAAGGGAGCACACCTCGCTTTCCGGGAAGGTGGGGGGACATGGGGTGTCCCGTGGTAAAGTGGACATCCCGGGCTTGGGCAGTGCTGTTGGAACTTTGGCAAGGAGAGGTGGTGGTGGTGGGGGGGGGTACGAGGAGGTGATTCTTGTACCCAGAGTTTCCAGGATAAGAGCCCCAAACGGGAAGCAGACAGAGCACTGGGAATGTGGGTGAGGTGGGGAGGGGGGAGGGGTGCCCCACGGCAGCAGGGGCGAGGGGGTGACTCAGGCCAGCTCTGCACGCCTGGGTCCCTGCTCTCTTCGGCTCTCCTCCCCTCTCTCCCTCCCACCGCCCACCCCCCCAACCCAAGGAAAAAAACCTGCCTGTGCAACAGCAATGGCAGATTCCAATCCTCCAGACTTTCCTTAAACCACCGCGGAGACCAGCCAGGGGGGAGGGGAGGGGAGGATCGGGCTTTCCTGCTTCCCTGAGACTGGGGCTATGAGCTTGACCTCCTGGCCCCTAGCCCTTCGAGGAGTGCCCCCCGGTCTGGAAGCCAGGTTTCCTGGACCCTAGCCCCCGAGCGGGGGGGCCTGGAGAGCCGGGGAGGAGGAAGGAGGGAGTGACTTCCAAAATTGGCATCGGGACAGAGCAGGGCTGGCGGGAGGCAGGTGAAAGACGGAATTTTCCTGAAAAAACGGGGGTATCTGAGGACCCCAAATTTGGGGTGCTGGTCCAGGACCGTCCTGCCAACATCCTAGATTTTTTTGGGATTTTTTGGGGCCCCCGGGACCCCTCTAGATGGGGTGAGGAATGTAGTGTTGGGGGAATCTGACTGGGGCATTGCAGCTGCCTCTCCCGCCGAGTTGGAGACGGATGGGCTGGGACGGGTTTGGGGGGGTGTCCCCAATTCTGACTGGGAATGGAGGAACCCCCTTCTGAGCTCTCTTGTGGGGGTCCCCCCTCCCTAGGGCACTCCCCACTCCCTGAGCCAGCCGAGAGGAAGGAGGCCGGCGATGCGACTGGGGCGGCTCCTTTCTCCTGCGCCCCAAATGTGAGGGATGCACCCCAAATTTTGCTCCCTTCAAAATAGGGGACCAGGATCTCAGGGGAGAGTAGCTGAGGTAAGTGGGGAGGAAAGTGTCCCCTGTTTTCAGGAGAGACGTGGCGGTTGGGGGGGAGGTTTGGAGGTGCGTGTTGGGGTGGGGTTGGGCTTTGTCAGTCCTGGAAGTGGGGGGACGATTGGAGAGGCTTTCTCTTGTGCCCCTCGAGTGCAGTCCGCCAGGTGGAAACCAAAGGCTGAGTCCCGAAGGCCCCCCAACATCCCCGGCCGTTAGCATGGTGTTTGATTTCTGTTTCACCCCCACAAAGGCTCTGCCGAGAATTGGGAGCTGGGGACAGCTGCTCAGTTTGGGGGGCTATGGAGGGTGGGGTGAGGACCAGGAGGCCCTGGCGGGATTTGGTAGAGGACAGACAGGGGTCTCAAGGCAGGGGGTCTGGCACCCCCGGGGCCCAAGCAGACTGCTTACACCCACCATTTTAGATCTTTTTGATTGCTAAGAGTTTTGGGGGGTGTGTCGGCAGGGGGGTGGTGGTAAAGGGTGGAATGGGACGAAGGAAGACCTCAGGGTTTCAGAGGATGTTATTTTGATTTGTGGAAGGCCTCTGGGCCCCTAGATTGTGCTTCCTGTGGGGTGCTTCTAAAAATCAAGTCCTGGGCAGGAGGAAGAGGCTGAGGGGAGGCCTAGGGTGGGGGTGGGGACAGGCATGTGTGTCTCAGCTTAAACGTGGCTTTCTGGGGTGGGCCCGCCTTCCTGGGCCTGCTGGATGGGCTGATGGGGGTGGTCGTAGGGGGCAGGGCGGGGGTCCTGGGGGGCGGCGGGGAGCTGGAGCAGTGCTGGGGGTTGAGTACCTGGCCCCCAGGTCCAGGCAGCCCTCTTCCTGGGCCCTGCTGCTCCCCTTTTCCCCCTGGCCTCCATTTCCTGCCTTGGACCTCCATCTTGTGGCAGGCCCAGGGCCCAGGGCGACTTCCGGCCCCCCTCTCCCGACCATGTTCCGGCCCCACCACCTCTGGACTGCCAACTCCCAACCCTGCTGTCCTTGGCCTTCTGTCTCTCCTTGCTTTCTCTTGGGTTCTGACCCAGGGAGGGGAGGAACGGACACAGGAAGCCTCGGGGCCCTGCCCTCGCCGAGTCGGCAGGCAGTGTGTTGGCCCCCACGGTCATTCCCCGCTTCCTCTGCCCCTGACCCCACCCTAGGGATCCCCTGAGCAGAGCTCCTGCAGAGGGAAGATGGCTCCAGTCTTATCACCACTGCGAGCTCGCCCCATAGGCCCCCGTCGGCGCCCGGCCCCCGTTTCTTATTTTCCCCAACCCCTCTTGGGGCCACGTTTGCCTCGTGAGCCTTGTCTATGTCCCTGCTCTGGGTGCCGGGGTCTTCACAGCCCCGTCCCGTGCTCTCAACCCACCCCGGTCCTGCCCCCGCCCCAGCAGCACACTGTGGTTTGTACGGCACTGTGGCCACGTCCAAACCACACTGTGGTGTTAGAGCGAGGGTGGGGGAGGCACCGCTGAGGCTTGGCCCGGGGAGGCCACCCCGGAGAAGCGACACGGAAAACATCTGGGCCTTCTTGTGAGGTGTTGTGGGGGGGGGGGGGGGATGAAAGCACTGGAAATACGCCCCTCTGAGATCCCCAGGGCAGCCTCAGGAATACTGACCGCCAGAGACCCTGGGAGCTCAGTTCTGCCTTCGGAGAGCAAAGTGGAGTCTTTGTTGCCCACGCCCAGCTCCCCTGGCTCTAGCAGCACAGAAATATTGGCACTGGGAAGAGAGCCTGCCAATATTGGCTGTGCTGCTCTAGGCAGGGTGGTGAGAACTTCCAGAAGGGGCTGAGCCCCGTGGGGCTGAGGGGAGAGGCACCCGCCCGCGGCGCTCCAGTGATGTTAGGCTGCAGGCACGGAGCTGAGAGGAGAATCTTTATTGTTTTCGGTATAAAAACGTCCGTCTGATGGAGGTCAAAGGGGCTGGGGGTAGACGCTCATATGGGAACAGCAGAGTGCGCAGCCCCAGCGGCCTCGTGGGCCGTGCTCTGCGGGTCCGCTCGGAGTCCCAGGCGATCCACAGGTCCAGGGTGAACAGTGAGAGGGGTCAGAGGTGGAAGGCTCAGCGAGAGAGCAGAGGAGGGTCAGCAGAGGTCACGAGAAGGCCAGAATCCAGGGTCAGGCTGTCTGGAACAGGAAGCAAGATGGGCCGAGACGGGGTGAGCCCCAAGTATGCCTCCAAAGCGACTCCTACCCCCCCACATCACCGGCTCTTTGCTGAGCCCATCCCCCGCAGCGTGGACTGGAGGACCTTCTCTTCCAGAACCTCTGTACGAGGGGGCAGGGGGCTCCTGTGGAGACCCTCCCCTACCATCCGAGTGAGCGCTTCCCCCCCCCCCCCCCCGCCCCCCAGCCCCGTCGCTGGTGTGGGAGGAGGAGGACGCCTACCCTGGTCGAAGTTGAGTTTCTTGGCCGGAGGGGTTTCTCCTAGCCCTTCGATGTCCACCAGGTCACTATTGGCGTCCGAGTCGTTCAGAGCGCTGAGTGTCACATCTGGGGGGGGGGTGGGGGGGGTGGGGACATCAACTGGGTTCTAGGTTCTCTGACTGCCCCCCAGCTTCCCAGAGCCTCGAGCTCCCTCTCCCTCTGCCCTCTCAGCCACTCTCTGGGAACCCTGACGGGGAGAGGAAGGGATATTTGTCCTTCCCGGGCCCAAGCCCGATTCTCCCACTGAACCTTCAGCCCCACAGCCCTCACCGGCCTTCTGTTTCTTTACGGGGGGGGCCCCGGCCTCAGGGACACTGGAGCTGCTTGGTGGAGGGGCGGCTGGAGGAGGCGACAAGACACCAGATGGCACCTTCTTGGGCCCTTTCTTGGGTGACTCGGCCGGAAGAGGGATGCCGGAGTCTTCGTACACCTTACGCTTCACGGTGGCCTTTATCTGGGCCCTGAAGAGAAGACAGAGCAGGTTAGGGAGGGAGTCCCGGGGAGACTGAAGGAAGAAGGGAGGGGAGGAAAGGGGTAATGGGCCGTTCTGAAGGAACACTGGGAGCCCCTCCATAAGAATCTGGTTAGGGCCCTGGCCCTTTGGTAGGGTTCTCATCTTCCTGAGGCTTTGCACGCGCTTAGGGCGGATGGAATCTGAAGAGTGGACTCCCTGAGCTGAGTGGCGGAAAGGCCCGCGTCCTAATTCTCTTCCGGGGTGGAAGGCTCCCAGGTGAACCTTGGTGGCTGACCGACAGGTAGAGGGGGACTTATTAGCGGATCCTGATCAACTCGTTCGGAATCACAATGTCCCCTCCAAGGAGCCGCGCAAACAACCAGAGAAGTTCCGGTTGCTGGGGATCTCAGGCGGCCCCCGCCCCGAGATTAAATTCTTGGGAGGTCCTGTTACCCCGGCGGTTCAGTTAACTTCTGACCAAACTCTTCGCGGAGGCGCTAACAGAGCCGGCAGCGAGGCAGGAGGGCTGTCGAGCTGGAAGGGAGTTCTCGGGAAGGTGGACCTCGGGCTGGCGCGGGTGCGGTGGAAGACAGTGCCCACCCGCCCCCCCCTCCTCTGCCGGCCACCCTCCCTCACACTGTCCGTTCCTTGATGACACAGCTGATGTGATTAAGATCGTCCCCAAACCGCTTCACAGCAGCCCTCAGCATCTCTATCTCCGTCTCCGTCCACTTGGCGCTGTCAGAGGGGAAAGGGGGAACAGCGAAAGTGGGAAGGGGGGTGCGCAGCCAGCCCCCAAGCCTCCCCCGCAGGCGCTGGGGCCCCTTCCGTGGATCCCTAAAGAGGGCTTTCTTAAAAAATAAACAAATAAAAGCTCTTAACGCCCCGTGGGAATCCTGAGGACCCCCAAGCCTCTCCCCCAGGCACGTGAAGCGGCGGCTGTGAGCAGCCGGCGCAGACCCATCCGACCCGCGGGGGTCTCACGGACAGAACCCCGCGCGCGGTGCGCAGGGGACCCCCCCGGCTCTGCGGCCGCCGGCTCGCGGCAGGGGTTCCGGGTCTGGAGCCTCCAGTCTGCGCTGCTACCTGTCATTCCCTCATCCGACAGTCTTTATTCACACCGGCGAGCTGCCACCTGTCCCGGCCCCACGGAGTCCGCGCGCCCCGCGCTCACGTACCCCGCGGGGGAAGAGTCGGCCACGGGATGCAGCTGCATCGTCAGCTCCCCGAGCTTCGTGAAGGCGGCGCCCGCCGCCGAGAAGATCTCCCCGACCTGGGGGCGGGGCAGCGTCACGGGGGGCCGGCGCACCCCCCCCCCCCGCCCGCCCGCCCCGAGCCCCTGGCCCCACCCCGGCCCGGCTCCCGCCCGCCCCCCGCCTCGGGCGGAAGAGTCGGCACCAACGGGGGAGGGGGGGGCCGCCCTCCCGTGGCCGCCAGGGAGCGCTGTCCGCGAGCGAGGGCGAACCTTCGTGGACGCTGACGTCATGGTCCCGCGCGCCTCCTCACGGAGACGCCGCCGCCGCCGCCGCCGCCGCCTGGCCGGGACCACGGAGCCGGGCGACCGAGGCGCTCGGGCCCCCGCGCAGGAAGTCCCGCCCCCTCCGCCGCCGCCGATTGGCTCCCGCTCGGCCGCTCCCCCCCCCCCCCCCTCGCCAGCAGCCGAGGCTCGGGCGGCCCCGGGCGAGCCGAGGGCCGACGGTGGAAGAAGACACCGCCTCACTTCCGGCCCGGCCTCACTCCACTTCCGTCGGTGCGTCGAGACTCCGGGTGTGGACACCGGCCTCCAGCCCCCGTGCCCGTCCCCCCCCCTCACTCCGACCCAAGCACAGACACGAGGCTGAAGGGAGCGGTTTCGCTTTATTGTATGTGTGTGGGGGGGGGGGTCAGGGAGGCCGCCTCCCTCCGCCGGGGAAGGAGCGATTCAATCTCGGCGCAGGGAAACCCGGTCCCGCAGGGGGCGCCGGAGTGGGGACGCGGGTGGGAGGGCTGGGAGAGTCTTTAAATAGAGGAGGGGGCCGCAGAGGGGAGGCGCGACGATGCTCTAGCGCACCATGTACTCCTTGCGCTTATTGAGTCGAACTTGGCAGAAGGAGAAGCCCCCGAGGAGGAGATAAAGGCCCGCGGCGATGAAACAGTTGTAGCTGACTCGCTCGTAAAGGTCATATATTTTCTGGGGGTCTTTCCTAGGGGGGAGGAGATTAGGTAGTGAAGTGTCAGAAACCGTCCAGCAGCCAACATTTACTGGGCACGGTGTGCCAGCCACCATTCTAGGCGCTTCTACACGTACTATTCGGGCTTCCTCCTAACCCTCCGGGGTGACCCCTATGATAGCATCCCCTTGGCAGAGGTGGATGGCGGCGCAGAGAAGTCAAGGAATATACCCAAGAAGCCACGCCTAAAGCGGTGGGCTTAGCATGGCCACTCAGGTCCGACTCCGCGACCGCTAGGGAGACTAGCCGTCTGCACTCAGCTCCCTCGCCTCGGGGCCCCAAGCACCCCGCCACCTGTAATCCCCCGCCTACCGTTCTACTGCGGTTCAGCCGCCTCCCACCCGCCCCCAGCCCCGCCGCTCCCACCTGACTTACTCAAAATCTTTCTCGGTGAAAGGGACGTCCTCTATTAGCACAGCGGAATGGACGTTGAAAAAGATTCCGAGCATTATCTGAAAAGAGGGAATGGTCTGGTGGGTGAACCCAGGCACCGAACCTGCTCGCTGTCTAAACTCCTCCCACTTCTAATGTTGCCACAACATCTGGATTTGGGCACTACCGGAACGAGCTGGGACTCGAGTAGTTGTTGCCGGATTCGGACTCCGTCACCCGGAATAGGGCGCTGAGTCGGTGACGGAGACGGCTCGGCTGGTGCAAGGGCAGGAATAGTGAGCAACCCAGATTATCCTCTTGTCCAGGGGCGTCATTATCACGGGACGGGGAGGAAATCGGCCCTTCTGAGTATTTCTTCCTGGAGGGGGGCGGGTAGTCGTGGGGAAACAAGGGCCCCGCTACCCATTTCGGGAACAAGCGCTCCCTTGCCCCACTGCCCTCTACTCAGCGCAGGCGTCTCTCAAGACCCCAGCTCGTCTTCCTCCTACCTTGAGGGGTCTCCAAATTTACCAGCCGCGGCTCCCGTTCCCAGCTTCGTCTCCCTCCCGCCCCTTTAAGTTCCCCATTTCTCAAGCTCAAGTGTCTCGTCCTCCAGCGGGTAATCAGCCTCCCCCTTCAGCCTGCCTGCTGCTTCCTACGGCCCGGACTCTCCCAGCTTTCCAGCCCTCCAACGCTGGGGCGCGTCGGGCCCTCTCCGGCTCTCGCCGGCGGTCCCCTCACCAACATGATCACTCCCCAGGCGCTGAGGACGATGCCGCAGGCGGCCAGCTTGGGCCCACAGCACAGAAGCGACGCCATGGAGAAGGGGGTCGGGGGAACACCTAGTCGCGTGCCGAGCGGAAAGGCGGCGAGACGGAGGCCCGGATGCGCCCGGGGAAAGCGAGCTGGACTTGGGGGCTCGCGCGGCGGAGGACGGGCCGCCGGGAGCGCAGCCGAGGGGGCGTGGCCTCCGGTCCCAACCATCGCGCCGGGGGACGCCGGGCGGACTTCGCTGGGCGCCTCCAGGCCCTCCCGGATCTCCGGCGGAGCGGGAGGCGTGTGAGGCCGAGACGGCCCCCCAGGAACCCCTCATGATCTATGTAGCCGGGGCGCGGGTTATTGTCGGAGCAACGCCTCCGCTTTCTTGGTCACCCCCCGGCCCAGGCTGGAATGGGAGGACCCAGCGCGCCACGTGACCGAATACTGCGCGTCACGTGACGAGGAAGCAGCGCAGCGGCGCCTGGGGAAGGAGAAGCTCTGGCGGAGCTTCTAGTAACCGTGGCGTCGGGCTCTGAGGCGCGGAGGATTGGAGCTGCTCGAATTTTCCCCCTCAGTTACGCTAGTTGCGGGTGGTGTCCCGTGATGGGGGGCATGGTAAGTGACACAGGGATTTACACCGAGAAAGACCGCCTCTATCTCCTTTTTTCTCATCCCCGCCTTTAAAAATAGATATTCCGACACGATGAAAGGAGATAGGAGCCCCGTCCCGAGGCCAAGCGTGCAGTCGTGGCCAGGAGGCTTCAGAATTGCCAAGGGCTCTTCGCATCGGGAATCCTTAAGTCACGTTTTGTTACCAAACGCAGAATACTGAATAGTTCTGGATGCCCAAACCCAGGAGGAATGCGGGGCGTTAGGAAAAGTCTCGGGAAAACAGACTCCGTGAACATGCTGTGTGTGTAGGGGGAGTGGTCTTGCTCAATGCATTTGGAGAGAGGAGTAAGTACACCAAAGTGATGCCACTTTGCTTCCCTGCTGCGTGCGAACCACGGAAAGTGATCATAGGCCCCTTGAATAAGGTGTAGGGCACGAGACTTTAACAATGGGAATCGATCACCCACTCCGAGGAGAAAGCTCGTCTACTTCACTGGCGAGAGGCAGGTTTGTGAGAATTGTTTAGGGAGCTAGGGTGTTTGGAGAACACCATTTTCTACTGAGCCCGTTGTACCCATTCTAGTGAGGGCAGTGATCCACCGCATAATCGAGAGGGGCCATTTTGATCCCGAGACCCCAAGGGCTCTTAGCATCGGGAATCCTTAAGTCACGTTTCGTTACCAAACGCAAAGAAACACTGTGTCCGTGATTAGAACAACTTTGTGGTACTTTTCCCCCCATTTATTTAATGCATATCATTCTCAAACAGGTTGTGAGAACGAACTTGAATCCTGGGAAACACAGACCCTGGGATACCAAAGGGGCTGGGAAAGTGGCCTTGGGACGTGAATTTCATGCCTCCCGTGCTTGAGACTGGCGGAGGTGGTGGTGGGGGGGGGGAGAAGCCATTAAGGCGCGCGGGTGTTTATTTTGCCCAGGAGCATCATTGTTACTCAAGGGCCTTCGGGGTAGGTGTGCAAATAGGGGGAACAGGGTGGAGGGGACGTTGCCAAAAAACAGGCAGGAAGATTTAAGTTGGCCACTGCACAGGAAGTCTAGCTCCCGGGAAAGGAGAATTAGTTGAGGTAGTTGATTTATCCAAGAAACCTCTGCCCCACCTCCGAGAGGTTCTCTGGAACCGTTTTTGCAGAGTAGGGGCGGTGCCTCAGGCTAGCGCAGAGCAGCCCCAGGCAGGTCCCCCCACTGCGGGTTAAATCGAGCCCACAGTCTGTGCGGGTCCATCCAGCAAAACACCAGGTTTTCTTGCATTTCTAAATGGTTGACTAAGCCAAAAGAAGAAGACCGTTTTGTGACACTTTGAAGTTCATATTTCACGGCTCATAAGTACAGTTTTACAGGAGCCCAGTGACCTCTCATTTCAGTGACCTATCGTCTGTGGCTGCTTTTGTGCCGCTTCGGGACCGTTAAGTGGTTGTGACAGAGACCGCGTGGCCTGCAAAGCCTGAGACATTTATTGCTGGCCCTTTACAGAAAAGGTTTGCAGCCCCCCGGACTGGTGGGATACTGACGTGGGGGCTTTAGTTGCGGGGAGAGAGTAGAGCTTTAGCAGCAGAGACTGGACTCCTGGAAATTCAAGATGAAGCTTCAGCACTAGCGCGGATCTGAAGGCCTCCAGGCGGGGGCGCCCTAGAGCTCAGATGGTAACACTGTTCTCTATGCGGCTGGGCCTCAGGTAGTCGTAGGGCAGGTCCACTTGTGCATTCCGGGCTGTGATCTCTCTTTCTAAGTTTTCCAGATCTGTTTGGAATTGTCTTAGTACAGCCTTGGCCTTGGGGCTTGAGAAATACTTTTCTTTGTGGTGCCCCAGAGGTACCTGGGAAAGAACAAAGCGTCGGTCAGTTTCTAGTCCAAAGGCAGAAGCATGCAGACCCTCACTCTCATGTCTCCCTTCTGACTTTTCCCAGAGTCCTGTCTCACCATGTCTGGCTGGCGGCGACCCAGGTGCCACGTGATGGTCATTTGAAGACAGGCCTGTCGGATGTCAGGTAGTGATCCCATCACTGTGGCCATTTTCACGTCTTCCTTGGTCGTGGGTGGGGGCATCCGCATGGTGCACGGGGCGTTAGGGACCCAGGCGTACCAGTCCAGCTGGGGGAAGAAACTGCAAGCCTAGGATCCTGGTACTTCTGCTTGGAACCCCCATCTTTCCCTCGGGAATCCCAAGGTCCGACACTTGCCTTCGGGGACCCGGGCTGCCGGCTGTCATACCTGGCCCTGGTTGATGGCCCCGTGCTGGGCAGTGCAAGTGAAGACGCACATGGTAAGGAAATGACAGAGCTGACTCTGGGACTGGAAGGAGGCAGGGAAACCTGGGCAGAGAGGAAGGGGGTTTGGAGGCTACGGCCTGAGAGGAGAAACCTGAAGGCTGACGTCTTGGGATGTCTGCACCACTCGGGGTTGAACTGCACGGGTCCGCTTATGTGTGGGTTATTTACCGTACGGTATTACAAATGTATGCTCCTTACGGTTTTCTTGACGTTTTCTTCTCCCTAACTCGCTTTACCGTCAGAATACAGCATACGATACATAGACTAACACACACAATACATGCTAATTGACCGTTTATGTTACTGGTAAAGCTTCCGGTCAACGGTAGGCTCTTGGTAGTGAAGTTTTGGGGGGAGTCAGAACGTAGATGCAGATTTTTAACTGCTGGGTATGTGGGGGAGGGTCGGTGCCCTCACCCCTGCGTTATTTAAGGGTCACCTGTGTTTTGGCATTGATTGGTATTTGTTCCTTTATTCAAATATATTTGCATTAGATGTGAGTTTCAGTTCAAGTTCAAGCAATAATATTTGGGTGCCTTAGACCAATGACTTAATCTCTCTGAACCCCGGTTTCTTCACCTGTAAAGTGTGGATGCCACCTACCTTATAAAAGAGATAATGCATTGAAGCCACCTAATACATTATAAATTCTCAATAAATAATAATTATTATTACGGAAGGGTTGGGGGTGAACAGCTCTGACTGATGGAATATCTTCTGCCTCAAAAAGGGGTTAAGAATTTAGGGATGTTTCCTCCTACTCTGGAACAAGGGCATTATAAGTGTCTGAGTTACAAGGTGAGGATTACGAGAAGTCCCGTGTTCGTGGTGTCATGGCCGAGAGAGGGTTTCCACAAAGGTGGTCTCGGGCCACTGGTTTTACAGCGGAGGTGGGGACTCAGAGACCCAATTATCTTGTTAAGAGGAACATATATAATCACTCCCCTTCTGTGGATTAAAAAAAAATCAAAGACCAGAGAGATTAACCTGCTGGGCAGGATCCCATCTTTGGGAAAAGGCAGAGGCTGACCTTGAACTCCGGGTCCTGACTGCTTTTCTCAAGCTGTTTTTAATTTTGGCACATTTCCTCTAGAAAGGCTATCGGGAAAATTAGGCAACGAGCACCATGAGAACCGGGGTGGGGTGGGGGGGAGAGGGGAAAAGAGAGAATGAGAGGCAGTCGGTGGAGATTAAAGCTGCCATATGAGTGTTTATTTTTATCTTCCAGATGTAGATGGTGGTTGGGAGGAGATGGCCAGGGAGAGGAAGAAGGGTCTTCTGGGACTGAGGTGTACCAGGGCAAGTTTGCCCTGGAAGGGGGAGTGCAGGCATTGGTTTATCGCCCACTGTACCCCCAGGGCCTGGCCAGAGCGGCTCCCCGGACGCAGGATGCCCGAAGGATGATTTCAAGCGGTCCCTGCTGGCCCGTGTGTGCTGGAGAGGGAGGATGGACCCGCCAAAAGCTGAGAAAAGCTGTGTCTTCCCCAGAGGTTAAAGAGCAGGTGGGGGTGCCAACGGCGGAGGCTAGATCTCGGCCGAGGGGAAGGGAGGCCAGATTGGCCTCGGAACTGGGACCCCGAGGGGCAGTGCATGGAGTTCAGGTCTGTGCCAAGGCGCGGATGGTGCTGAGGGTGCCCCAGATGTGACCGCGCACCGTGGGCGTGTGCAGTACGCCCAGAGCTTGTGCACAGAAGCAGGAGGAGAAGGCGGGGAAGCTGAGTGCCGGACCCCGGGCCTCGGTGGAAAACTCACCGTTTGTATCGCATGTAGGAAAATAACCACAAGGAGAGCACGGGAGCCCCAGCGGGACCCGGGCACGTCCCACCCTGGCTGTGGTCCTGGTCTTATCGGGCCCCCGTGCTGTGGCGGATTAGGGGCATCTGTGACTTGGACTAGGGGATGGCAGTAAAGATTGATGGCCAGGGTCTCTGCGGAGGACAGTCCCTGGGTATCTGGAATTGTCTTCAGTAGGAGGAGGTGGGAACGGGATTCTGAAGCTTCATGCGTGGCTGGAGAGGGGGGTGTGGTGAGGGGTTGGGGCCTGAACCCAGAGGGGCAGGACCGAGATGGGGCTCCTGTCTCTGGGGAGGGTCCTACCTCGGTCCTGGGCCTGGCACAGCCCCACCTCGGTGATCTCCCGGCACCAGGCCTGCAGCTCAGGGTCCCCTCTCACGACGTCGTCCCTGTGGTAGAAAAGGCGGACGATGCCCTGCACGTACCTGCCCAGAGGAGAAGGGGCTGAGCTCCTTGAGGGGAGAAGGCGCCAGCCTCTGACCTCTACTCCCTTCCTGCGGCCTCTGCCCAGCTGACGCTCACTGTTTGTGGGGACAGGTCTTACCGGCGTTGTCTTGGGGGACGTTCCCTAGCTCTTTCCAAACGCTAGTTTAGAAAGGAAGGAAACGTGTGCCATTAGTTTTAAGAGTTCTGGACTCGTGGGGCACCTGGGTGCTCAGTCGGTTGAGCATCCGACTTCGGCCTCATGGTTCATGGGTTCGAGCCCCGCGTCGGGCTGTGTGCCGACAGCTCGGAGCCTGGAGCCTCCTTCAGATTCTGTGTCTCCCTCTCTGCCCCTCCCCCTCCCCCGCTCTTGCTCTGTCTCTGTCTCTCAAAAATACAAATAAACGTTAAAACAAATAAATATATAAACAAACAAACACGGGAAAAAAAAAAAAAAAAAGAATTCTGGACCCATGGCTGAAAAAGGCATTCTTCTGACAGAATCCCTGACTCCGCCAGACCCCGTGGTTTACCTGCCCACCCTTCCTGCACGTCCGCTGCCTCCCGACTCTTCCTGTCTCCCCAGGACTGAGTTCCTGCGCCTCCTGTCTGGACCTTCCAAAGTCGGACGCTTAACCGACTGAGCCCCCCAGGCGCCCCTGGACCTTCTAGGTTTCATGTGGGAGTTTTGCCCCATGCTGACCTCAGGTCAGAGCCCCGCTGGCCCCCTCCCCGAAGCCCCTGCATTTCCCAGCCGCCACTCTCACCCACCGGGCAATGATCTCCCAGAGCCGTAGGGCGTCGTGGGCGTAGAGGGCACTTGGGATTCCCAGCAGGCCCCGCGCAGCCAGGTCGTCAGGAGGACAGAGGGAGCGGTAGGTCAGCTGGGCCATGGCCCGACGAAGTAAGTGCACGTGGCCCCCTCCGCCAGTGCTCACCGCCTGCGACAAGAGAGAAGAGAGGCCTTGAGGGAAAAGACCGAGCACGGTGTGCAGGGGCTCGGAGGTGGGGTTCCACATTTAAAGACACGAGCTTAGAGGGACAGGCGCGTGGGTTTAGGGCCAGGACACTCCCACCGTCTGGGATCCTGAAAGTGGCGGGAGGTCACGGAATGCTGGGTGATGAGCCCCACCCCGTGGCCCGTCACCTCCTTACCTTATCAAATATTCCTCCTTCCGAGATGAGCTGGGATCTGGCCCGGGTGTTGATTTCCAAGGTATAGCGGATGTGCGGGATCAGGAGCTGGGGTGGAGGGGGGTGGGGGGGGAGGTTAGGGAGGCCACGCCGGGGTCTCTCCTCCTGGGGTGTGGCGCCAGGCCTGGTGGCCCTCTCCCCCCCGGACGCTTTCCTCCCTGGTGCTGTGGGGACAGGCCTGTCTGTGCGTCCCTGAGCGCTCGCTCTCGTGCCCTCTGCTGCCCCGGGAGTCAGGCTGCGGCTGTTACCACTGCTCTTCATTACTCCCGCCTTGAGTGTACGTGTCCTTTTTATTTGCTTTTATATTTGTGTCGTGCACATACTCCTAGCTTAAATTAGCCTCTCTGCTCGTTTGCAGAGCCACGCCCCCATCTGGCGCTGCAGTCCAGGGGAGGCGCCTTTTGGGGGGGGGGGGGGTCCATGAGTCGTGGGAGGGGCCATACTGAGCTGCCTGCTTACACTGGTGGGGGGGGGGCGTCATCACATCTGCCCCAGCCCCAGGTTGGCGGTTAGGCCCCTCTAATCTTAATAGCTTTAAGAAACTGCTTTTTATTAGGCATGATAAAGGCCGTCTGACCCCCACACGCGTTTCTTTGATCTCAGACTGTTTTGTGTTACTTCCGCCCAGGTCACGTGCAGGTTTCCTGAAGTGTGGGGTTCATCTGCACTGTAGATGCTGCACGCGGGGAATGACCCCGGTGATCCCTGAGTGTCCTAGAAAGCCCCAAGTCCACACGGGGAGAGAAGATCCCCGAGGGCCAACAACCCTCATAACAGCCACAATAATCACAAGAGCGAATGTGCTTTGTGGCTTTCAGCCTGTGGCACGCTGTGGCGTTACGTCCTCTTATCCCGTCACAAACCCACAGCGGAGCTCCCGTCATCCCCGCTTGGAGTCAAGGACTCTGAGAGCGCATCTGGGAGGTGCCAAGGTCAGGATTCCAGTCTGTCCCCACATCCAGATCCAGAGGCTGCGGGAGGACCCTTTGTGACGTTAGCAGCTTCGCTCTCCCGTGGGGCTGACGTGCCTCGGGGCAGCGTAGTGATGAGCGGGGCGAGGCGGGGACAGGGCTGCGCTAGTGACGGGGGGGTCGCGAGCGTGAACAGAAGCCTAACCCATTCCAGAAGAGTGGGAGACGGCGACGCGGGGGCGTCACGAGATCGGCAAGATCTGAGACTCGATTGCGCACGCTGGTGTCCCTCTTGTCTGTGTTGTCCCGGACTCGCGGGGGCCGCGGCTGCGCCCGGCCAGGCTTGGGGGAGGGGTGGAAGCCCCCAGCTGAAACCCCACGGCGGGGACTCACGTGCCAACCTGCCGACACTCCGGCGCCCCGTTTTTAAAACTGGACACCCCGTCTTTGCTTCCAGACCGGCTCTTCTCCTGACCTTGCCGTTGCTGACAACCAGCCTCGTTCAGAAGCTGGTATCAGCTTTGTCCCTCCCCGCCACGTCCCTGTACCTAAAGTGCCATCAAGACGTTGAGAACATTTTTAAGCAAGCACGAGGCTTACTTTGCTGCCTTCTGCCTAGCCATGGATCCTGAACTCGCCGTTTTATAAAATTTCACCACCTTCTAGGGCGTCCCCCCCACCTTGTGGGCTCCCAGGTGTCGTGGGAGCGTGGACCTCCAGCCCGTCTCCAGTCTCACACCCGGGATCACTGCAGCCGTTGGCCCCTCCCTCCACGAAGCCTCTGACTTCTTTTCGCTTTTCATTCACGCCCCCACCTTGCCAGCGCGTGTCTCTGTGTGCCGGTCCCGGGCAGGTACAGGTAGCCTGCTGGGGCGTTCTCCCGGCCTTTGGATCTGTTCCGACTCAGCACGCTCTTCGGTGGCAGCGGAACATTCCCCGTGAGTTCCGTGGCGCTCGTAGGCTGTCTCTGGCGACGTCAAATTCCAGGCCCGGTTACTGTTCTCTCGGGTGGCTCTCTGGGGCGTCACTTGCCTTCCTGGCCGAACGGTGACTCTCCAAAGGCAGGGACGGGGCTGCTGTCTTACTAACAACATTCCAGCTGTACTCCAGGCTCATCGCTACATCGTCAGCTCCCTGGGAATTTCAGAGCGTTCCCGAGGAAACGTTAAGTGACTTGACGTCACGGACACACGGGTGTCAAGCTGTACGGTCTTGCTCCTCGTCTCCCCGCTTTCGTTCACAGACTGGCGTAAACGTTTTTGTGTTCCTGCGGCGCCGCTTGGCATTGGGCTCTCTCCTCTCTCTGGGGTTGTGAACTGGGGCTCGGGGGGGAGGGCACGTACCTTGAAGACGGGGTGCAGCCCTGGGAGGCACCTCATGGTGGCCACGGCGATGACCTCGGCCACCAGGTGAGTGCTGAGCAGATGGTACTGGAGCTGGTGCACTTGGAAATCGGAATTGCGGACCCAGATCTTGGCCAGGAGCCAGGCGAGCGGGGGATCCGAGGGCAGGAACAGCGGGGGCGCGGGGCAGCTGGGGCTGGGGGGCTGGATCTGCAAGAAGGAAAGCAGACACCTACTGACCCTCCGCCCGCTGTGTGGCATTCTGCTCGGCCCCGGGGGCGGCCACGGCCGAGTACGGAAGGCGTTGCTCCCTGCAGGTTAGGGTCTAGGAGGAAGACCGAGGCCCCCTCCTGCTCTGCCTCCCGCCGGCACTGCGCGCCGCTGCCCAGATGGTGGGGCGAGTGCAGGGGCGTCGGAAGCAGGGGGCCCAGCAAGCCTGGGCCCGAGCAAGGGCGGGCAATGGGAAGGAGAAGCTGGGTGTGTGAGACGGTGGGCAGGACTCGGTGACGGACCGGACCGTCGAGAACCGTGGGAGGAAGGGACTCGCGGGACGACGGGTGTTGAGTCGGGGGCCCCAGAGAGAGGAGAGGTCTCTCAGAGTGTGGCCCCCAAACCAGCAGCAGCTTTGGAACTTGTTAGAAGTGCAGATTCCCAGTTCCTACCCCCAGACCTACTGGACCCGAAAGTCTGGTGGGGGCACCCGGCCACCTGTGTTTGAACAGGCCCTCCGGTGACTGTGATGCCCACAAAAGTTTGAGAACCACCGGGTACAGGATGAGAATCCAGAAGGCCAGTATGGCTCTCGAACAGAACGGGAACTTCCAGTTGGGTGAGCCAGCAAGCCAAGAGTGACAGGCGGACCGGCCGCTCTGAGTGAGGTGGGGGTGAGGGACAAAGAAGCTGGGAGCAGAGGTCGGGCGGACAGAGCCGTGTGGGGAGGGGGTGCCCGGGGCGCTTCACCTGGATGACCACGGGCAGCAGCTTCCCCTCGGGCCGCATCTGGAGCATGACGAGGGGGGCGGCCAGGTACTGCTTCTCTCCTCGGATCACGTTGGCCGGGATTCCGTCCAGCAGGCTGAAGTCAGCCTCAAACAGGGAACCGCTCTGCGGGGAGGAGGAGGGACGCGCCCAAGGTTACGGTTGACGGCGCACCCCCCCCGGGGGGCCCGGGCAGAGGCCAGGCGACGGCCCTGATCTAGCTTCTTGCCATCATCCTGTGTCGGCACCAGAGCCCCGCTGGCAGGCCCGGAGCGTCTGATCCCACCCCGTCAGGTTCGCTGAGCCAAGAAACGGAGCGTCATGCGGTTAGCGGATCTGGGCTCAGAGCCGGGCCCGCGTCCGGCCCGGTCTGTGTTACGGGTACCGGAAGCTGTCCTTTTGCCAGGCTGGCCGGTCCCCTTCGCCGTCACCCCTCGGTGCTCTGCTCCCTGTGTTTGGTCCCCACCAGCTCGGCAAACGCTCTTTCGCTTCCCGTCCAAATGTCTCCTTTTCGTCCGAGCGCCGCACAGAGGGCCCCCGGCCACGGCCGCCGCCGAATCCAGCCGGCACGTGCGCACACCCGCGCGGCCCTTCCAGACCCTGCTCTCCTCCAGGCAGCCTCCCCAGGTCTCGCCCGCTGGCGGCGCCCGTGTTGGGAGTATGACGTCAGCCAGGGAACGTCATCGTCCCTGCTAACGTCTCCGGCCCCGCCGGGGCCCTGGGAATTCGTCCCGTTTCCCCTCCGTGCCGGGAGCTCCTCGCGGCGCCCGTCTCCACGCTTTGCCATCCTTAGGCTCTCTGCACGGGGCCCCGCAGCCCGGCACAGTGGGCGACCAGGCCTCCCTTCCCCTGACGCATCTTTGGTCCCTTGCCTTTACGACTTCCCCCGCCCACACGGCCAGGAGTACCTGGAGTTCTCTCTCCAGCTGGGCCCCCAGCGCCTCGGTCCCCGAGGGCAGCACCAGCCGGGAGGGCAGGGAGGCGGAGCGTCTCAGCACCATGGGGTTGGCGCCGTTGAGGAACTGGTAGCCGAAAAGTTCATCGTCCCGCCAGCAGCGGTGAACCCTCTCTGTGGGGCCAGGGGGAGTGGAGGAGTGGGTATTGGTCACCTCCCGGATGTCCCTCCCCTCCAGGCCCTACCGGGGCAGTTCAGGCACGTGACCACCCTGTCTGCGGCCCCTGGCTCGTCACTCTGGAGGCCTCTGTGACCTGGTTGGCCGACAGGGTCTGAGGAGTCAAGGGGACTATGGGGTGTGAAGGGCGGGTCACCCAGAGGGGCCATCGGGGACGTATCGAGACCTGGGGGAACCACTGACCAGCCAGGTCGCTCTTCTGGCCCCAGAAGATCTGGTCAAAATCCTCCAGGCGGCTCCAGGAGCTCAGGAGGGTGTAAACGCGCTTGAGGACCGTCTCCAGAGCCCTAGGACGGGTGTGGGGACGTGAGCCCAGCCCCTCGCGCGCTCCCGCCGTCGTCCGGTCTCCCCGCCCTGCTCCGCTCCGAGCCCCAGGCTTCCTCACCCTGCCTTCAGCGCCCACTCGAAGTCCAGCCTCTTTTCCTCATGGAACCTCGAGTTTGGAGGCAGATCGTCCTGGCGTTCTGCCGCTATCGTCCGGGGTAACCCTTCCTTCCAGGTGGCCCAGCTGGGAGACAGGAGGGGACTTCAGGGAGGGTGTCTCCGTCAGCGAGAGGGGCGGGGCCCGGGGAGGGGGGACAGGGCTCACCAGTACAGTCTTCGTCTCTCCTTCAGCTCTTTCTCCCGATGCTTCTGGAACACGTCCAAGGCGTTGTCTCCTGCCAGGCGCGCTGGGGAGACACGAAGGTGATTGGCCACACGGTTTTGCGTGGTCCTGGGCTCTCCCCTGCTTGTCCTCGTCTTAGCCACGGTGGTCAGGGCCCGAGGGCCCCGTTCTGCTTTGTCGCTTCTGTCTCTCCCTGTGCCTCACGTGATCAGTCGCCCAGACGAGCGCTTCCCAGACCTGCCGACCTCGCACCCCCCGGGGGCCCTCACCTCTGCGCTCAGCCCTTGCCCTGAGACACAAACGTCATGGTTGTCCCCCATGTTTGTGAGCCTGTCTTTCCCTCCCTGACCCTATTTCATCAATACCGGGGGTTGGATTCATCACCTTAATTAAGCTGATAAAATCTGAATCACTCGTGTGACCGCACCTCTTTCTACCATGTATCAGCTTTGCTCAGTTTCACACGTCTGCACCCTCACCTGTCACACCTGCGGCTGTCTTCAGAAGCCGTCGAGGAGCTGCTGGGTTGGCCTTCTCTCCCTCACTTCACCTTTCTTAGCCTCAGAGGCACAGTCTGTGTGTTGACGGGTTCTAGCTCTTCTCTGTGCCCGCACTCACCTGTGTCGGAGCCCCCTCTCAGGCGCCCATCCTTACTGTCCTTGTCCGTGTTGGTCTCAGGACTCGTCTGGAACAGTGACCAATCCGAACTGCCTCCTCCTCCTCCGGCCCGCTGTCGGGGTGCGCCCTGTCCCTCCCAGGGGTCTGCGTGCTTTCTCGGCCTGGTTCGTGGTCTTCCCCGAGCGGTCCCCTGCTGCGCGTGCTGTCCTGACTGTCGCTGCCCTCACTTGTCCCGCCACACAGAGACCTGCCTTCCACTCTGTTTTCCACCAGTGCTGCAGCCCCCAGGCCCCTTCCCCTCATTGGAAGAGGGCTCTCCAGATCCTTCTTCCCCTCCAGTCGCCTTACTCTGTGTGTCACTCGGGGACTGAGAACTTTTCCCTGATCCTTGTCTTCTCCCTACCTCCTCTGCCGAGCCCCCACTGTTTTCAAGCCCCTCCTGGGGACCCCCGAGGTCCCCAGTGTCCATACCGCTTCCCCGCCCCCACCCCTCACCGGTGCCCTCGGGCAGGCTCAGCATGTCCTGGCCTTGCACCCAGCGGTAGCAGGGGAAGAAGGTGGCCTCCTCGCAGGCTCCGGGGCCGCGCACGGTGATGCAGTCGCAGAACCAAGCGTCGTCCACCAGCGAGTGGTGTTTGCGCAGCTTCACAAACTGCAGGGGCCCCAGGTCCTTGGGGACGTCGCGCTCGAACTCCTCCTCCTGCGGGGGCCACAGTCCGCGACACTTAGGAGCAGGGGCCCGGGAGAGGCCGTCTTCGTGGGGGTCGGGGGCGCCTTTGCGGAGCCCCCGCTGCCCAGGGCCTCCAGAGACGGCAACCCTTGTTCCCCTCTCCGGACACCTGCGCGGCGCGGGCCCGGGAGGACGAGGGCGCGCGGGGCACGGCCCGCGGGGTCAGCGATCAGTGACTGAGCGTCGTCGCCCACGTGGGCCCAGCCCTGAGCTGTCACCGAGCCCGCCCTCGGGGCAGCCTCTGGCGGGACCTCCGATCCCGCATTGACACCGGCTCTGGGGTCACTTGGGGAAGCCCAGTGGGGAGGCTGCGAGGACCGGAGGGAGAAGGGACTTGAGCCCGGCCCGGGCTCCGGCTCCTGTCTCCGCCGGCGCGACCTCGCCGTCGCCTGCCGCCCGCGTCCCCGCCGCCCTCCCGCCGCGAGCCCAGGCCCGGCCAAGGTCGGGGTCCCCGCTCGGGGCGTCTGACCTGGCCCCGCGCCGGCCGCAGCCGCAGCTCCAGCCGCGCCTCCCCGCGCGCCCCGACCAGCCACAGCTGCACGCGGTTGTGCGACCCGGAGAAGAGCCAGGCGCCGGTGGCCACGCCGATGCGGTAGCGGCCCATGGCGGTCCCGCCGCAGCTCGGGCTCCGGGGCCTGCGCGTCGGGATCGCCCGGGGCCTCCGGCGGCTGTCGGGGCGCCTCCGGGCCGGTCGCGGGCCTTTAAAGAGGGGCCTGCGTCCCCGCCCCCTCGCAACTCTCGGGCGCTCCCCAGTCCCCGCCCCAGGCGAGCCCGAACCTGTGCGCGGAGGAGACGGCTGGGGGGTGTGGGGGGGGGGGCTCGGCTGGGGCGGGGCTGCGGGAAGATAAAGGGGCCAGGTGGGCGGGGCCGAGAGTCTGGAGGCGCCCGCCGCGCCCGGCCTGGGGGGGAGGGGTGGGGAGCTGGGGGCCGCAGGGTCGGGGGCTTCAGGGATGAGGCTCCAGGCCTTCGGGAAAGCGGGGAGGGAGAGGGGGTGAGGGGGTCTCGGCCTCCCTGGGCTGGCACCTGGGGAAGGCTGGCTGGGGGGCCGCGCTGGCCTCCGGTAGAAGGACCCCGGCGGGCCCGCGGCGCCTGGTTTCTACCGCGTTGGAGCCCGGCCCTGCGAGAAATGACCAGGAGTTCGTTCCCTAGAACCTGGAAAAGTGACAGGTCAAAGACTGGCCCCCCTCCTTCCCGGGGCCGTTTTCACACGTCCTGGCTGCAGGACCCGGGGACACCAGAAACAGAGGCCTCACCGAGGCAGGGCGGCGCAAACTCCTGGCGTCCACCCTTCGGAGTGCGTGCGGATGTTAGGGACGCAGGTGTCAGGGTGCAGCGTGGAGTCGGGCGGGAACCCGGCATAGGCGGGCAGTTCCCGTGACCTTGGTCCTTTCCGGGTGAACGGAGTCCCTTAGCCTTCAGTATGTAACAGGTTAATTTTTGTCGTCGTCACTGACCCTGATGCCTTCTTCCCTTAACCAGAATTGTTCTCTTCTCAAACCTTATATGTAAGTGGCTTTTGTTAGGCATTAAGTTCCACTTTTGTCCTCTTCCCTGCTGTCCTTATCTTTCCTCCTCCCCCAGCTATTTCCTGAGTGGCTCTCCTGGCTCTCGGGGCAGGAAACTAGGGAACGGCGGTGGGGCCGGTGCTGCTTAGGGACTCTGTAGACCCCAGGACTGGGGCTTTGTCATCCAGGAATCTGAAGACGCCTCCCGCAGGTCCCTGTCTAGACCTGGCTCCAGGTCACTCATAAGCGTTTGGCCCCCAGGGTGTATGTCTGGTGGCCTGGGCCAGAGCAAAGTAAGTCTGCTTTCTTGAGCCTGACCCTCAAAAATGGTTTGGTCTGTTGGTTATTGGGGGTAAGAGGGCTTCTAGACCCGCAGAACAGCCTCCAAACCGCACGGAAGTGTCTGATCTGCACTGGGTGTCGTCCTCCCTCGTATTTTCGAGACTCCTCTCCACCTGTGTCCTCTGTGCTCAGCACCGTGCGTCTGCCATTCGCAGGCTCCCGGTTCCTCCAGTTTGGGGGACCGCCCCGCTCTGTAATACCCAAATAAAATGGCTCGCGTCCCCAGCCTGTGTAGTGGCTGGCTCTGACCTTTTCCACACACACCCCCTTCAAAGGTCGCTTTTGCCTATAAAAGAATTTGTCTCATACCTACTTCCCAAGTCAGTCCACACTTGAACCTGCTTCTCTGCCCCTTTGTGACGCCCCTTCTGCTCTGTCTGGTGCATTGCAAGGTCACGTGGCAGAGGGGGAAGTAAATATTTAAGAATAGGCCCACGTAGGGCATATGTTACATGAGTTTATACGTTTAAAACACTTAGACGATGCCAGTGTGTTTTATCTGCTACCATTCTGTTATTTACAGACTGGAAACAATTCCCAGTTGAATGTTGTCCGCATCACTCCTGGACATTTCCTCTGCCCTTCCCTGCCCTGTTTTCGGTGTCCCTCCAAAGACCCCAGTTTCCCATGAGGGGTCTTACTCCTCTAGGCCCTTCCTCCCACTTCCTTTCTTTTTCCTTTTTTAAGCATGTGGGTTATGTTGGGGAAATACAGTTAAAAACCCAAATTCCCAACCCAGGAGAACCCTTCCACAAAGATTGCAGAGAAAGAAACAGTTTTATTATTTAAAAAAGTCTTTTTGTTAAATATTTATTTCTGAGAGACACAGAGAGACAGAGCATGAGTAGGGGAGGGGCAGAGAGAGAGAGAGACAGAATCCAAAGCAGGCTCCAGGCTCCAGGCTGTCGGCACAGAGCCCGACGCGGGGCTCAAACTCACCGACCGCGAGATCATGACCCGAGCCGAAGTCGGACGCTCAACCGACTGAGCCACCCAGGCGCCCCGAACATTTATTTATTTTTGAAAGAGATAGAAAGACAGAGCACCAGTGGGGGAGAGGCAGAGAGGAGGAGACAGAGAATCCGAAGCAGGCTCTAGGCTCCGAGCCATCAGCACAGAGCCCGACGCGGGGCTCAAACTCACCGACCGCGAGATCATGACCCGAGCCGAAGTCGGACGCTCAACCGACTGAGCCCCCCAGGCGCCCCCAAACAGTTTTGTTATTGACTACGCTTTAAACCAGAACGTGACACGTCTCACAGGCAATCTGCTAAGAGACTCACGGACAGAAGGAAATGGTCCCTTTCATACAGCCACACACACACACGTATGGTCTCAAGTTAAGAGTGACCGGTCCTAAAGTAAAAGGCTTGGTGGCACCCTTTGTCCCGCCCCATTCATGCCAAGTCCACCTGGTAACTGGTGGCGGTCTGTGTTACTGCCAGGCCTCGTCGTGAGGAAAGCAGACTTCTTGTATCTTGATGACGGCAGCTGGTTCCGCAAGTTGGAGCACGGACCCCCCCCCCCCCCAGTCAGGCTTCCAGCCTCCCACGGAAGCCAGAAGAGAGGGGCTCCGTCTCCTTTGATGTTGACATTTCAAAGGGGTGGATCCTGGGTCCTTGGGAAAGACATTCCTGGATCTAAAGCTGATCGGAGGCTTGTTTAGCTTCTAAGAGGATTTCCATGCATTTTACGGAGATGGAGAAGGAACTTAAAACGAAAGGTTTTCTGACAGAGATGCTCTCAGACCAGGGAACAGTGGAGAAGCCTCTTGTCTTCAACAGGGAGAACTAAGCCTCTTCGTTTTTTTTTTTTGTTTTTGTTTTTTTTTGTCCTTACGATGATCATTTCGTTCTTAGGCCTGTCGCGGGATTGAGTTTGCCGGGCCCTCTGCGGTAGGGAGGCCCTCACCTGCCACACGGGCCCGCCGAAGCCGAGCTCCCCCCTCTTCCAGACCCCCAGGCCCCGTTCTCCGGGCCCAGCAGCTGACTCCCACATTGCCACCACCTCCCTTCACAGGGCACGTGAACTCCTTGATCAAAGCCCTCTCACTCTCCCCGGGGGCCTGTGGGCGAGGGGGATGGCCCTTACGTGTTCGAGCTGGAAAGGCTCGTTAAAGTGTTTTTCTAGGGGCGCCCGGGTGGCTCTGTCGGTTAAGGTTAAGCGTCCGTCCGACTTCGGCTCAGGTCATGATCTCACGGTTCATGAGTTGGAGGCCCAAGTCCGGCTCTGCACTGACGGTGGGCAGCCTGCTTGGGATTCCCTCTCTCCCTCTCTCTCTACCCTTACCCCCCAAAATAAATAGGCTTTTAAAAAGTGAATTTAGGGGCGCCTGGGTGGCTCAGTCGGTTGAGTGGCCGACTTCGGCTCAGGTCACTATCTCGCGGTCCGTGAGTTCGAGCCCCGCGTCGGGCTCTGTGCTGACAGCTCGGAGCCTGGAGCCTGTTTCAGGTTCTGTGTCTCCCTCTCTCTGACCCTCCCCCGTTCATGCTCTGTCTCTCTCTGTCTCAAAAATAAATAAACGTTAAAAAAAAATTTTTTTTTTTAAAAAGTGAATTTAAAAAAATAGTGTTTTTCTAAACATAAACGTAAGAATAATTGCATCCCCTCCTATCTCCCGTGCCAATGTGGTTCCGACCACAGCCAGTCTAGAGGATGACCCCCTCGCCCCGGCACTATGAGCGTTTGGGGCCCACTTTGGGCACGGGGCTGTATGAATTTGTCACTGTTCCTTGAGGACAACTTGGACGTACAAACATGGCATTATAAACTATGTCACTTTAAACCGTCTAAACACGGGACCTGACTTCAGGGTAGAGATGTTGTCATCTGTTTTTCCGATTGGTCACTTGAGGGCTTGCTCGGCCTGCCTGCAGGGGCCCAGCACTTCCCTCTGAGCACTGTCACTCGATTCTGTCCTTGTTCAGTGGGGTGACCGGGGAAACACCGTCTCGCACGGTCTGAGGGTCAGTTTCTCGGGATACAGGGATCCCTGCCTCGACCACGACATACCCTTGGGCTTCCAGACTCTTAGTTCACACAGGCTCGGGCGGGGTCCCCACGTGTGACTCTGGTGTGAGGGGGCTGTACCAGGGCCGTGTCCAGCTTTAGACTGTTTTCTTTTTTCAAAGCGCTTTTGCGATTTAAAAAAAAAAAAATTTAAGTTTATTTATTTATTTTGAGGGAGAGGGAGAGAGAGAGAATCCTAAGAAGGCTCTGAGCTGTCAGCACAGAGCCCGACACGGGGCTCGATCCCACGAAACATGAGATCATGACCTGAGCCGAAGTCAAGAGTCGGACGCTTCGCCGACTGAGCCGCCCAGGCGCCCCCAGCTTTAGGCTCTTAAACCGTCAGGCCTTGGCGTTGAGCCCGGTCGTATGAACAGCCACTTTCCTCACAGGGGGTTCCCTCTCGGGACCCCCAGTGTTCCTTCCTGTTGATGGATCTCTGTTAGAACCTTCTCAGTCTTTCACAGAGGGCTTGATTAATATTGAACAATGTAAACAAGAATTCAAATCCCAGTCCCTTTCCTTCCAGGTAGTGTCTTGGGCCCTTTAGGCAAATCTCCCCCCTTCCTCCTCATCCGCCGGTCTGCACACCACGGGAGTATTGGGGTGTGGCAGAGCCTTGGTGGGGCCTCCAAAGGGTGCCGGAGAGGGGACGCTCAAAGCTCAGAGAAGAGTCCTAGAAGGTTTGCTCCCGGGGAGCTGCGTCCATTCAGAGAGAAAAAGCTGCAGGTTATTTTGCCGCCTCTCTTCCCTCCGCTTCCCGCGCCCCCGTCTCTGGCAGACGTCCCCAAGCTGAGCCCAAAGAGTCTGTGCGAATTTCTGTGCGCTCAGAGCGCTCTTAAGTCACGATGCCCTTCAAGGAGCGGTTGGTTTTGGTCGTTGAAAAAACTCTTTGCAGGGGCGCCTGGGTGGCTCAGTCGGTTAAGCATCCGACTTCGGCTCAGGTCACGATCTCGTGGTCCGTGAGTTCGAGCCCCGCGTCAGGCTCTGGGCTGATGGCTCGGAGCCTGGAGCCTGCTTCCGATTCTGTGTCTCCTTCTCTCTCTGCCCCTCCCCCGTCATGCTCTGTCTCTCTCTGTCTCAAAAATAAATAAATGTTAAAAAAAAAAAAATTAAAAAAAGAAAGAAAAAACTCTTTGCCAAACTATATACTTCTCTCCACAGCTTGCTTTTCTCCTTTAAGAGACATTGCTCGCGGAAACTTCTGGGGCTCACTGGTGATTCACCCGACGCGTTCCTTCGAACAGCTGTGTGGTGCTCCACTGTCACGGGCGTACGGCTGTTTCCGGTTTGGGGGCACACGACCGACGCTACGAAGGGTGGGTTTGTGCTTACGTCTTCATGCCCTCGGTGGTTCTATTTCTGTGAATCGGAGTCCAAGAGAGAGGTGCAAAGAATAAAAGACCACAAAACAAGAATAAGATAAAACAAACAGGATGAAAACAACAAAGCCGAGCGTCTACTTGCCTGGCGGTGGAATACACCAGGGGACACACGGGCTGAATCGTCCACGGACGGGGATAATCAGGAATTTTTCAGGGCTGGGAAGGGGGCGTTCGTAACGTGTACGTGAATTCACAGTTGAAAGCTTGTCCCTGGAGAGGCTATTCCTGGCCATCAAAAATCTTCAGCTGGAGAGCAACAGTTTATTTCTGCCGTCTGCGGGGCAAGTGCTGGCCGGAGCCCTTTCCCGTGGGGACCCGGGGCTCTTTGTGATCTTACGGGGAGCCGGTGCCTCTGACAGGTGGAGGCAGGGTGTAGGTCAGAGCGCAGTGCGCCAGGAAGAAGGCCGTGAAGGCGACAGAGGGGGTCGTAGCTGGAGATGGGGGCCCCGGGGACGCAGTGGGAGGGAGGTGTAGATGTGCAGGAAAATGGGATACAGGTGATGAGGGCAGACCCCGAGGGGGCAGGTGAAGTCCAGGAAGCGTATGGAACACCCGGCCATAGATCCCGCGCACCGACAGCGGGCAGGGCAGCGTCTCAGATACCACGGCGGTTTGTGGCCCTCCGGAGGACCACACACAGGTCCACAGATACATTAAAGCGCTAAGATTTCGACCGGGAGGGGCAGAAAGCAATTGAGAAACCAGTGTCTTAAAGGTTTCGTAAGGGGGTGATAGGAAAGCGTGGCTCAGGGGTGTGATTTCCTTAGCAGTGCTCCCTGCTTGGCTGCTAGGCACCCACACGAAAATAGAAGGTTGGAATCCTCCGGAACGTTAACGGCCGGAACGGGAACCCCGAGGCTCTGTCAGAGGCTGATACGGGCCCCCCCCCCCCGCCCCTGTTCTTATCTCCCCAGCGTCGCTGGCGGAGCAGGCGCGGACACCGGGCGGACACCGGGCCTGTCGTCGAGTGTCGTCAGCTTGCGTGTCAAGCAGACACGGTGTCAGGAGGGGCCTCCCGGATCTACCCCCGTGAGGCTGGCGTCTCGGGACTGCTCGGATGACTCATGCCACAGCGGGCGCTTCTCAGCATTTCTGGAAGGAGGCTGAGAGGTGCACCCTGGGCCCTCTCCCCAGCCCCCGCCGCCGCCCTCTGTTTCTTGGAGAGCCAGCCTCGGATCCCTGGCTTATCTTGGCAGGACTGCACGGGAAGGCCACCCCCGCGGCACCTTGAGCCTCCCACTCCATCCTGGAGAGGACACCCCAGGGGCCACACAAACTCCACACCTTCTCTGGGAGCCCTGCCTACGACCCTTCACCATCCCACCCGTTGACCTTCCTCTTCGGCCCGGTGTTTGTCTTGTCACCCTACGTTAGTGACATTTCTTACTCACCCCGGCTTCCAGATGGCTTCTGCGTCTTGCCTGATGGTCTCTGTTCCGCCCTGTGCTGACTGTCGGGTGGTCCGTGAGATAGACTCGTACTGAAGGTTTGAAAGGGTGACAGCCAGGGTAGGGGCTAGGGGGAGGGAAGTGAGGCACTCCCCTTGGGTATGACATTTCAGGGGGTCCCCCAAAACTCAGTAATCGAGATAGAAACTATTTTGGGCGCCTGGGTGGCTCAGTCGATCAAGCGTCCCACTCTTGATCTCGGCTCAGGTCATGATCTCATGGTTTGTGGGTTCGAGCCCCACGTTGGGCTGTGCAGTGACAGAGTGGAGCCTGCTTGGGATTCTCTCTGCCCCTCCCCCACTTGTGCATGCACGCTCCCCCCCCCGTCTCAAAATAAGTAAATAAACTTAAACATGTTTTTAAAAAAGATGGAAAATATTTTGATGCAGTATTTTAAAAAAATCAAAATCAATGCAAAGAAAAATCTAGGATGAACAAGATATCAAAACGTAAAATAAATCCAGGATCAGTTGTAAGACTTAACGTTAGCCATCTGTATTCTTAACATTTTTTGCAATCGCTCCTTCCACCAGAGATTTCTCTCTGGCCGACCTGACCCTCGGGACCCCCAGACCCAACCCACAGGGGCCTTGCTGTAGAAAGTTCTTACTTTCTCTTATTTCTGTTTATTCGCAGACCCTCTCACCTCCTCTCCCCACCTCCACCCTCCCCTCAGCAGTGACATACTTGAGGAAAGGCCGTATTTTTCCTTATTATGTAAACAACTTATTTGTCACAAGTATCGTCTCTTCAACCTCTGCTCTGCCTCCTGGCTTTCTGAAACCAAGATGGCTCTTCAAGGTGTTTTGTAAATAATAAGCCATCTGCTACTTTAGCCACAAGAACAAGTGATTTCCCAAGATTAAATTCTCAAGCATGTTGCCTTTCCCACAAATGTCTGTAAATTGAGGGAAACAAAGATTGACTCTCTTAAGATTCATACGTGGCCAAACCATCCCCAGAGAACAGTTGGCTACAATCAAGGGGGGTGTGTGTGTGTGTGTGTGTGTGTGTGTGTGTGTGTGTGTGTCTGTGTGTGTGTGTGTTTGATGAAAGTAAGAGAAAGCAAGATGGATGTACACAGTTAACCCTACAAGACTCTGACAAGTAGATATTATTACCCCTGTTTTATAAACTAAGGCTCAAAGAGGGGAAGGGCTGTCCCGAAAGTCACACAAGTCACAAGCAGGTGATCAATGTTGCAACAGTCTCCGTTGCCTTAACTGGGGCTGCCCTTAGGGCGTGCAGGGTCTCACGCAACTAACTCTTTGCGGGCCTCCTGCCTGTATAAATGGCTTGATTGATGTGGAGAACGGGAACCCTCCTGCACTGTCGACGGCAGTGCAGACTGGTGCAGCCACTGTGAAAAACGGTATGGAGGTTCCTCAAAAAGTTAACGATAGAACTACCCTACGACCCAGCAATTGCAGTGCGAGGTGTTTACCTGTGGGTACAAAGATGCCGAGTTGAGGGGTTATATGTGCCCTGATGTTTATAGCAGCATTATCAACAATAGCCGAATTATGGAAAGAGCCCAAATGTCCATGGACTGACGAATGGATAGAGAAGATGTACACATGCGCGCACACACACGCGCACACACACACACACACATACACACGCACAGGAATATTACTCAGCCATAAAAAATGAACCTTGCCATTTGCAACACATGGCTGGATCTAGAGTGTATCACGTTCAGCAAAATGAGTCAGAGGAAGACAAATACCAAATGATTTCACTCATTTGTGGAATTTAGAAAACAAAACAGATGCACACAGGGGAAAAATAGAGAGTCAAATCATAAAACAGACTCTTAACTATAGAGAACAAACGGAGGGTCGCTGGAGGGGTGGTGGGTGGGGGGATGGGCTAAATGGGGGATGGGCATTAAGGAGGGCGCTTGGGGTGAGCACTGGGTGTTGTATGTAAGTGACGAGTCACTAAATTCTACTCCTGAAACTAATACTACACCATGTGTTAACTAGACTTTAAATAGAAACTCAAAAAAATTAAAAAAAAATGCATTATGGAATTCACGGGTGCATGGTGATTTATCAGTGGAGACACGGAGTACTGGTTAGTGAGGAGGTACTTACGTATTTATTTATCGTGCATCTACTGCACAAGGAGTGTGGCATGAACATTTGCTCCAGTGGCTTTCTGAGAAGGAGTGCTTAAGAGGTACATTTTTTCTGAGATCTTGCATATTTGAAAATGTCTTTATTCAACTCACATTTGCTTGGTAATTTGCCTAGGCCTAGAATCCTGGATGGGAAATTAACCGCCCTCAGAATTTTGAAACTATTTTTGTGAGTGTAAGGATAGACTAATTTCCATAACAAAGAAATCTCCAAATACAGTGACTTAAACATCCAACGAATAGCCCACATATCACTTCTTTTTCTCTACTCTGTTTGAGGTTTCCTCAACTTCATCTCTGCTTTTTTTTCTATTAAATTAAAAATATTTCTGCCAGGGCACCTGGGTGGCTCAGTCGGGTGAGCCCCCAACTTCGACTCAGGTCATGATCTCACGGTTCGTGAGTTCGCGCCCTGCATTGGGCTCACTGCTCTCAGTGCGGAGCCCGCTTCGGATCCTCTGTCCACCCCCCCCGCCCCCCCCCCACTCGTGCACGCACAGGCACGCTCTCTCTCAAAAATAAATAAAACATTTAAAAATAAATAAACACCTCATTTAAAAAACCACTTCTGCTATTGAAACTTTTCTGTCTTGTTCTTTGTTACTTTCAAAAAACAGTTGGCTCCACCAAAAGCAATAAGATAGTTAGGAATAATCCTAGCCAAAGAGGTGAAAGACCTATACTCTGCAAACTATAAACACTGATGAAAGAAATTGAAGGTGACACAAAGAAAGGGGAAGACATCCCGTGCTCATGGATTGGAAGAATAAATAATGTTGAAATGACTATATTACCCAAAGCAATCTATACATTTAATGCAATCCCTGTCAAAATACCAACAGAATTTTTCACGGAACTAGAACGAACAATCCTAAAATTTGTATGGAACCACAGAAGACCCCGAATGGCCCAAGCAACCTTGAAAAAGCAAAGCTCGAGGCATCATAATTTCAGACTTTAAGATATGTTACAAAGCTGTAGTAATCAAAACAGTATGGTGCTGGCATAAAAATAGACACACAGATCAATGGAGCAGAATAAAAAGCCCAGAAATGAACCCACGGCTATGTGGCCAATTAGTCTTTGACAAAGCAGGAAAGAATATCCAATGGGAAAGACTGTCTCTTCAACAATGTTGGGAAAATTGGATAGCAACACGCAGAAGAGTGAAACTGGACCGCTTCCTTACACCACACACAAAAATAAATTAAAAATGGATTAAAGACCTAAATGTGAGACCTGAAACCATAAAAATCCTAGAGGAGAACATAGGCAGTAACTTCTTTGATATTGGCTGTAGCAACTTCTTTCTAGGTATGTCTCCTGAGGCAAGGGAAACAAAAGCAAAAATAAACTATTGGTACTGCGTCAAAATAAAAGGCTGCACGGCAAAGGAAACGACAAGACTAAAAGGCAACCAATGGAACGGGAGAAGATATTCGCAAGTGACATATCTGGTAAAGAAATCGATAAAGAACTTATAAAACAACACCAAAAGGTGGATAATCCAATTAAAAGATGGGCAGAAGACATGAATAGGCATTTTCCCAAAGACATGTAGATGGCCAACAGGCACATGAAAAGATGCCCATCGTCACTCATCATCAAGGAAATGCAAGTCAAAACTATGATGAAATATCACCTCACATCTGTCAGAGTGGCTAATACCAACAACACAAGAAACAACAGGTGTTGGCAAGGGTGTGGAGAAAGGGGAACCCTTCTGCACTGTTGGGGGGAATGCAAACTGGTGCAGCCACTCTGGAAAACAGTATGGAGGTTCCACAAAGAGTTAAAAATAGAACTACCTTAGGATTTAGTAATTGCACTACTAGGTATTTACCCAAAGAATACAAAGATACTAATTCCAAGGGATACATGCACACTGATGTTTATAGCAGCACTATCTACAATTGTCAAACTATGGAAACAGCTCAAATGCTCATCAGCTGATACATGGGTAAAGATGTGGTGTGTGTATGTGTGTGTATATATATACACACACAAGCACGTGCATGCACACACACATATGCATACACACACACACACACACGCACACACACACACACACACAGAGGAATGTTATTCAGCCAAAAAAAAGAGTGAAATCTTGCAACAACATGGATGGAGCTGGAGAGTATTATGCTAAGTGAAAGAAGTCAGAGAGAGACAAATACCATGATTTCACCTAGATGTGGAATTTAAGAAACAAAGCAAATGAGCAAGGGGAAAAAAAGAGAGAGAAACCAAGAAACAGGCTCTTAACTATACAGAACAAACTGATGGTTACCAGAAAGGAGGTGGGTGGGGGGATGGGTGAAGTAGGTGATGGGGATTAAGGAGTGAGCTTGTCGTGATGAGCACCAGGTATTGTATGGAGTTTGCACCTAGAACTAATATTACACTGTATGTTAACTAACTGGAATTTAAATAAAAACTTAAAAAAAAACCCACCTTGCTCTTGTTTCAAGGATGCTAAATCTCTAATATTTCTGAACATGATAATTACGGTTGAAAAAAATTTCTACTCCTGCACTATTCCTGTTTTCTTTGAGTCCCTTTCTCTTTTTAAATGTCTGGTGATCCTTGGCCTTCTCTTCATATTTAAGACTGAGGCACTAAAAAAGGATAGTGCCTGTTGGTGGGGCTTTCAAAGGAATGAGCAGAGACCTGGCCATTGGTGTGGGACCTCCAGTATCAGTATCTTTAGGCATTTTCTAGTGGGATGCTTGGTCTCTCCAGAGACCCAACATTCCAATTTCCTGTTTGGGGTGTGTAAGCCTGGCCACTGGCATTCTTGGCAGCATTTGGAGAAAGAGGACTGGGGATGCACCATTTGGCATGTTGGCTTTCACTTAGATTTTCTGTTTTCACTAGGACACGTCCACCTGATGTCCCAGGTCCAGAGTTCCCTTGCTCAGTCAGAGGATACACTTTTAGTCTTCTCCTGGGGGAGAGGAGGGAGAATTGCCTGAATGGGTTGATAAAGGAATATGGGGGCCATTTGCTTCCTTCTCATTCCAAATTTCAACCAGTTCTACTGTGCTCAGTCTCACCTGTAGCCCTAACTGCAATCATCATCAGTATTCCAGTTCCTGACACTTTCTGGGGGATCTGTGTTGATTGGCCCACCCACACCCTGTGGGCATTTGACTTTTAACTTTCTCTGGTCTGCTACGTTAATTACCACTTGTCCATGTGCTTTCGCCTTCCAAACTGTAGATGTCATCTCTTATCTACCCTTGCACCATCTCTCTTGGGAGAGGTCATTGAGAAGATGTGATCACAGTTCATGTGAGAGTTGGACTCAGGATATTGGGGGCTCCTTGCCCTTCCCTATGCTTGGAATGTATGCTCTCTCCCCACCACCCCTACAGTGGGAGCCACTTTCAAGGACACAGCCTTCAGAGAACAGTGTGTCATTTAGACCATCTGGATGGTTCATGTGACTGAACCCATTTATGGCTTCTTTATACAGTTTTAAGATATGGCAGGCAGGTGTAATCTGCTTGTTCTTCAGCCACCCAAGCCTTGTAAGTTAGTTGATTATTAAAACTGCCGCCTACCAATCTAGAATGATCTGCCACTTACTTCGAGCTCTCCTTGCTCTCTGCATACAGGGCCAGATTGTGAACCAACAATCTCCAATTCCTTTTGTCATTATGCTTTTTTAAAAAGTCCCTTAACTGACATTTCAGTGGAGAAAGGAATGAGAGCAGAGGAGAGGAAGAACTCCAGCCCTTCATCATTACTTAAAAGAAGATTTTTTCCTTAAATAGTGCCGCTCTTCCATTTTTTTCCCTCGTCTTTCCTTCTTGAGCTTTTGGATGGATATTAGAACTTCTGGATTTATTCTCCATGTCCCTCAACATTTCTTCCTCACTTTATAATAAAAATGATATTTCTGGGGCGCCTGGGTGGCTCAGTCGGTTAAGCGGCCGACTTCGGCTCAGGTCACGATCTCGCGGTCCGGGAGTTCGAGCCCCGCGTCGGGCTCTGTGCTGACAGCTCAGAGCCTGGAGCCTGTTTCGGATTCTGTGTCTCCCTCTCTCTGACCCTCCCCCGTTCATGCCCTGTCTCTCTCTGTCTCAAAAATAAATAAACATTAAAAAAATTTGAAAATGATATTTCTGTGTTTTGTACTTTGAGAGAATTCCTTGGCTGAGTCTTCCAACTCACCAATTCGCTCTTTAGCTGTGTCTTTTCTGCCACTGAGTTGTAATCTCAACAACAGCACTTGTCTTATTCCCTACTTCTCTAATTGCTTCACTTAGAAACTCCCAGTTCCTGTTTCATGATTACCTACCCTTATCTCTCCGAAGATATTATTTATCCCTATTTGAAGTCCTATTCTAACACCTTATTAATGCCATTGCCTTGGGTTTAAGTTCTCCCAGTGTTTGAACGTGTGCCTCTCTTATGAGGTGAGAAACTTCTCAACTGCCTGCTAATTCTTTCTTTGTGTGTTCCTCTTCATAGCTGATATTATCTATTAGATTGTTGCCGTCTTAGTCTTCACAGCCCAGCTGGGAAGAGGGGCTGGTGTCACTGTCAGGGTTGTACTCTGTATTTGTTTCCACTGAAAGTTGGAAGTGGACGGGTGTGCTTCTGGTGAGGCACAGAGTGTGATTGCTCCATATTCCGTAAGGATGGCGTCCACGTGGCTCCCACACCTCGGGCACTGTTTCTTGTTTCCTCCTGGGAGAAAGGAGTATATTCCTCTCTCTGTATTCCTGCTGATGTTCCAGGCTGGTATTCCCTTTCAGCCTAGTAGGACTTCTGTCTTTTAGCAAGTTCTCCCTCTCTTTCCCACGAACCATTCACTTTCTGATCTTGGAGCATCGGTCATATATTTCCTACCATGTTTATGGTTAGAATTTGGTGTGGAAAGTAGACTCCAGTTTCTATCTGTCCGCCATCTTGTAATCAGCATTGGGTATTTATTCCTTACCAAATCTCCTTGTATTGGGGACTGGAAAGATATTTTGAAACAGTCTTGTGATTCTCAAACTATGACTCGAAGAAGCAAAAGTAGTTTAACCAATATATCCTGCTTCACCAGTTTGTTGCAAAATTGGGTTACATTCCTTTAAATATTTAGATTAAACGATTCTTTACCCCACCCTGGCCTGTTAGGATGTGTTGTTTTTTCCTTCTCTAGGGTGATGTTAGTTAACAGTTCTGTACTACTTCCTTTGGGCCAGACATTCATCTAAGTGCTTTTTACATGTATGAACTCATTGTGATCCCAGACTCCTCGAGGAAGCTTATTAAGTTTAATGTGTCAGTACTTGTTACTCTTTTCTCGAGAACAAATCTGAAAACGTCAGTCTGTAAGAGATGCCTGTGTGGTGTCTTTCGTTTTTTGTTTTTTCTTTTTTCTTTTGTTTTGTTTTCTGACTGTGGTTGCTTTGACTGGAATATGGATTGCTGGTGGGTCCCAGGGTGTTTAATGATTATGCTCCGTATCTCCTGGTAACCGATCTATTGAACACCAGTCAATGATAGTGTCCTGTCTCCCGGGACAGCGATCGGCCGAGAGGTGGACACGTGGCCCAGGATGGGCTAATCGGCACCAATGAGGCTTCCTTCTGAGGCTTCGATGGAACTAGAAAGAATAGAGTCTTTGTGTTTCCACGGTGGCCGCCAAGCGTGTAGGCCATGGGCGTGTTGACTTCAGCGCCCTCCACTTGGAGAAAGCCTGCCTGTCAGAGAATAAGGCCGACATAGAGGAAAGCAAAGCTGGGTCACGGACAAGAGAGACTGAATCCTGATGAGATCGTTTGAACGCTTTGATCCCGCCACATCTGAGGTCAGACTACTTCTGGCTGTTTAAATTATAGGAACCAATAAATGTCTGTTCTTGTTTAAAAGCCGCTTTGAATTGACTTTCTGTTACATGTGAACAGAGGATCCTGGGTAACGCAAGTGGCAGGCGCTGAGTGGCACGGTCTCTAGGCTGGGGCGCGGGGGCCCCTGTGGTCCGGGCCCAAGAAATAGCACCTTGAAACGGTGACCCAGCGTTCTCCCCGGACAGCCCAGGACCTGTCTGTGTGTGGATGTGGAGTGAATTTCTTCCTGCCTTCCTGGGGTCCTTTTCCAGATGGCTCTCTTCTCATAATTGCTGGTACTGCTCTCAGGGGCAGGAACTTGGCATCCCCTGGCTTTTTTTCACATTTCTAGAACCTCTCTAGGTGAGTCAGGTAATTTCAAGGGCACTTGCGTTTGGGTCTGGGAAAACTGTTCACCCAGCGATCGACCTTACATTTTCACGTTGACTCACTACTTAATGTTTCCTCCCCCCGCCCCCCCCCCCATATGTAGTCTGAAGTAGAGATCGTCTTTTTTTTCTGAAGAATTGTTTTCTGGGGAGTTGACTTTTGTCCTGGTGCCTGCCCTCAAGCTTCAGAGGGGTGGAAAGACAGTTCTGTCCATCAGCTCTCCTAGAAGACGTACTTTAAAGTAGGTCACCTTGATCTGACCTCTCCGGTTCTGTTCGTATTTGTTCACAGACAATAACATGACCAGACAGCACCTGTCTACTGACCAACTGGTTTATGTTAACTTTATAGTAACATTTGATAGCTTTTCCATTGTGTCTGGCATCCGGAAGCGTTTTTTGTGAGCACTGGCAGTAATTAACCAATATTTTTTTTGGGGGGGTGTGTTGTTTTGGGTACAGTTTTCCAAACCCCCCTCCCACAAATCCACTCTAACGCATTCATCTGCGAGCAGTGGGGTGTATGCCTAGCATCAAAAAATGGCGGGTGGAGCCACTGACCTTCCTTAAGGTTTCACTGATGTGTGTTCCAGAAACGTCACAACTCCTGCTCAGGTCACAGTGTGTCCCCAACGTTAAAAAAAAAAAAAAAAAAAAAAAAAATTCAGTGATTAATCTACAAAGGAAGAGTTTTTGTTTTTATTCTCATAGACTTTTCATTTGAAAATAGTTTCCGGTTTACAGAAAAATTACAAAGACCGCGCAGAGACCCTGTCAGCAGTAGTTTGAAACTTGTTTGAAGATCCTTAGGTCGGGAGTTTCCTCCGGAGGTATTCGGTGGTGACCCTGTACGTTTGTATACTGGCCAAGTAGAGTATTTCGAGCAATAGCAGGATCTCAGTCTCTTCTAATCTGAGTGGATTATATCAAGAAACCTTCATCTTGAAGAATCGTTTTGCCCTCATATTTGCAATGTGGTCACCTTCTGGCTGCCGGTGGGATGCACTTGTACGTGGTCTGTGAAGTTGTCGATCGACACCTGTAGACCTTTGAGCTTCTACGTGTCAGGCTTTGAGGATAGCAGGAGGGTATACAGTTCATGGGCATTACTTTGGGGGGTACCTGCAGACAAAGTATGTTAGCAAGGCTTCTGTGTACACGCGGGGTATTACAGTTGGATTGGACTTTCTCAGCCATTTTATGGATGGCCGGGTATGCCATATTCTATAACAAAAAGGTACAATTAAATATCTTTTTTCTTTTTCATGAAATTAGGTGACTTGCTGATTTTTTTTGTTTTATTGTGAAGTTATTTTATTTTATTTTATTGTATTTTATTTTTTAATGTTTATTTTTGAGAGAGAGACAGACAGAGACAGAGACAGAGTGTGAGTGGGGGAGGGGTAGAGAGCGAGAGAGAGACACAGAATCCGAAGCAGGCTCCAGGCTCCGAGCTGTCAGCACAGAGCCTGACTCGGGGCTTGAGCCAACGAACCGTGAGAGCATGACCTGAGCCAAAGTTGGATGCTTAGCCGACGGAGTCACCCAGGCGCCCCTGAAAAAAGTTTTTTTTAATATTTATTTATTTTGAGAGACAGAGAGAGAGAGAGGACGCAAGCAGAGGAGAGGCAGAGAGAGAGAGAGAGAGAGAGAGAGAGAGAGAGAGAGAGAGAGAGAGAGAGACATAGAATCCGAAGCAGGCTCCGGGCTCCGAACTGTCAGCACAGAGCCCGACGCGGGGCTCGAACCCACGAACCGTGAGATCATGACCGAGCCGAAGTCGGATGCTGAACCACTGAGCCACCCAGGTGCCCCTATTGTAAAGTAATTTTAAATCAGCTTTGGTGAGGTATAGTCTGTGTACGATAAAATGCATTTATGGTACGTACCCATGAGTTTTGACAGATTTATACACCTTTATATCTACGGCCACGTAAATATATGGAATATTTTCATTACCCCAAAATGTTTCTTTGTGCCTCATGCCAGTCACCCTCCCTGACCCTAGGCAACAACTGATTTTGCTTCCTGTCACCATAGGTTAGATTCGTGTTATCCAGGGTTATGCGTAAGTGGAATCAGGTATCATATACTCTTGTATTCACCCAGCGTAACGTCTGAGTGATTTGTCCACTGTATTCTGGGTATCAGTTCATTCCTTTAAAAAGACTTTTTATTTCGAAATATTCATGGATTCACAAGAAACTGCAAAGGTAGGACAAAGAGGTCCCATGTACACATTACACACTAAGGTTAACTGTGGGACAGTTTCAAAATCGACCCTGGCACGATGGGTGTTTGTAGTTCTGTGCCACCCT